>NC_137614.1:2860369-2992869 GCF_963280865.1 Gymnoscopelus braueri
ATACAATAGGCTATAGTAAAACCTAATATTATCCATATACACCAATTGAAAGCATGAAACGGTCTCATTTGAAAAAAGAGGAAAAAAACGATTAGGCTGTGTGTATGACAAGAGTATTTGAACATTAGCATGTCATTCTAAAGTAATGCCCATGTTTTCTATAAGTTTAGTCCAAAGAATATAACTGGAAATGACAGTGAAACATTATGCTCTCAGAAATAAGGAGACACACATGACATGAGTATGAAACGTTTTGTTTTATTATTATATTGTTGACTACTATGCTGCATCTCCATGGATGTCCCGACTCCCAAGTAGAAGATGGACGTCACGTCACCAGCACCGGACTATCTACATGGTGGGATGGAATGTAGAAAAACATTTGATGCACGTGCGCGCGCGCACACAGACACACACGTTTAGTGTTACTATGCTAATTTATACATGATATATTTAGTTTACTATAAGATACAATCAAATCAATACAGAACACAATACAACAGCAGCCAAGACTAATAGTTTCACCTTGGCTTGCTGGCGCAACAAAGACACGGTGATGATGGGACTGACATCCTGGTATAGCAAACTTGCAATGGGTATTTCACGTGATCCAAGAAAGAACATGGCTTCGATGTCATGTTTTGTGATCCAAAGGTAGACAAAAAAGTCGGAAAAGTTGGAACGTAACATTCAGTGTTGCCAGATCTTGTGAGAGAAATAAGCAACCAGGTATATGAAAACAAGCCCAAAATAAAATACCTGTGCCAAGAGCACTTGAAACCTAGACATGGGCTATTTGAAAATTGCCGATCTACAAGCTCACAACGCGTAACGATGTGACGCAGTGTGAGCTTGTAGATCTGCTATTTTCCAAAAAATCTTGAGGGGAAAAAAGTGCAAAATGTGGAATATTCTTTAAACATTTTAACAACACATTTTTGGTAGGGTCTCCCTGGCAAATATGTTGGCGCGCAGTGCACAGATGAGGGTCCGTGGAAAAGTACATGAACATGTTTGAGAACCACTGGTTTAAACAACAATCAAAACATTTGGAAACGAGCCCAAATATCAACTACATTTTAGAAACCAGCCGCTTATAATAAGCAGACATGGCAACACTGGCCAATGCAATGTGCTGATTCCAAACCCGAAAATCTCGGCCACTCGCTCACTCCCACTCGGTCACTCCGACTCCAAACCGGATGTGCTAAATTCCAATTACTCAGTTGCTTCATGGAGGAGGCGAGTGGAGTCGAGTGGAGGAGCCGAGGAGGCTCTCTACTTCCGCATTTAGCGAGTGTACATCAAGTGTAGGCTCGACCACTCTCCACAGCTCCTCCGCGGCAGACTTCCGCATCACGTGTAGACGTTTTTTTTGTTTTTTCCCTTCTCCCGTGACGTATACATGGTCCTCCTCCACATGTGGCCACACACACACTGCTTGAAACCCGAAACCATGCCCCGAAAACACCGGCTGCCCCCCCCTCGCCCCCGCCGATCACTCGTTGCCCATCTCACACACACACACACACACACACACACACACACACACACACACACACACACACACACACACACACACACCACCCACACACAGTGTAAATTAACTGAAAAGACGCATCAAGCCACTGGCTTTATTGCTTTGTATGATATAAAGTATAATACAATTATATACATTGTAATATATTGTGCACACTTATACTGTCTCAAAAGCTGATAGTTAATTTCTCTCCGTGCATGCCTCATCTCAATGCAGTGCATGGACTACTATAAATTACTGTGACAAAGATTATGTTTAAAATAATGTATTGTATTTATATATAGACTGAATATAGGGTGACTATATTCTGAATTCCCCAAAAAGAGGACACTTTACGCTA
Source organism: Gymnoscopelus braueri (assembly GCF_963280865.1). Classification (NCBI taxonomy): domain Eukaryota; kingdom Metazoa; phylum Chordata; class Actinopteri; order Myctophiformes; family Myctophidae; genus Gymnoscopelus; species Gymnoscopelus braueri. The sequence goes on from NC_137614.1 coordinate 2,862,250, forward strand.
TTTAACTATAGCCGTACTCATTCAATTCTGAACCGATTCTTACATTTTAAAATTCTGTATTTGCTGTGAAGGGTCTTCTTTCATGTCTATCAGTCATGATTTATTTCGCTATCAAACAATATCAAGCAAAATCACAAAATCGTCTGAGTTTTTTTCTTTTTTCTTCGTCCCAGAAGTGGGGAGGATATCACCCAAACTCTAAAAACCCCGGACATTTGAAGGATTTTATAAACCCCCCCCAGACAGCCCCCCAAAAGAATATATGTCCGGGTAAAAGAGGACGTATGGCCACCCTGCATGAATGATGTAATTCAGAGTCAGACATACTCTGTAATATACGGTGGCTGTTATACGCAGCAGTGCCGTGCGGGACTGCTGCGGGGGGTGGGGGGTCTGGGGACTGTACGAGCAAAAAGAGGGACGGGTCAGGATTTAATTCATAAATGTTTAATCATCCTGGCGCTTCGTTCACTATTTCAGGAATAAATGGCTTTGCACAAAATGTTAACTATAAAGATAACAATGTGGCCATCCACATTGATGAATTGTCTATTCTTATATTATGTATTATTCTATACCTGCATATTATTCTATGCATGTATATTTTCATCCACGGCTCTGGTCCAGCTGTTTGAGACGTCATAAGTGATCGCGGAATTTTCTGTCGCTTTGAAATGACGGACCCAGTGCAGTCCGATCCTTTGACGGCAACCACTCGACCACTCGTCCTCACAAATAATCCTCGGCTCCTCGCAGGGGCGGGGCTTAGGCGCGAGTGGAGGAAGCGAGGAGAGTGAGCGAGTGACCGAGCTTTGGGGAATGGAATCTGGCTATGTGTTTGTTGATGTTGTTGTAGTGAGAACTGGGAGGGGAAAGTTACAACGTAGACCACGCCCCCACGCAGCCTCCTCCCCACAAGGAAGTGCAGTGCCCCAAAGCATTGTGGTCATTGTAGTAATGCAGCCAAACCCCAGTCATCCAAGACTTCTATATTTTTCTGGCCATAGGGTGCAAATTTGAAATTTTGCTACTGTTATCTACTATATTATAATAGATCATTAATATATATATGATTAACATTGAGTGACTGCAAGTTCTTCCAGGGGTGTAATGCTCCTTTAAAGTTCATCGAGGTACCTGGAAGAGGTTAAATTGCTGAGGGGGGGGGGGCGGGGGCCTGTTAGTGTGTGTCAATCCGGAAAAGCATCTGTGTCGTTTTAGATTTTAGCACAATCATTTTAACCACTTTAACCATATTTGATACTTTGGCTATTAAAAAAAAAAAAAAACACGCTATGAGCTTGTTGATCTGAAATGTTTTGAAAAAACATTTTAAGGGTTAATTTTTAATTAAGCAGCAACCCCTTCGATTCCCAGCCGGCCTTGACTCTATCCATGCCGGCACTGAAGAGTAGAGAGATAAGGATACAAAGAAATAAAATAAATAGACTTATAGTCTGACAACGAGACTGACTGAGTCAACATAATGTAAATTCTGCATTCCTATTTTTGTATTCTCTCTGCTCTCACACATTGTTCTCCCATGCATTATTACTGAATCTCATGTTGTATGTCTGCTTTCCCTACTGCTGCATCATGGCTTCAAGCTTGTTTCGTTCATTAAACCTCTGTTGCAAGCCATTTTTTTGTGGTTTTTCGTAAATTAACGCCAGACTTGATCATACTACAGCGTCATCAAAAATAGCAGATCTGCAAGCTCGAAACGCAGCGAAGCGTTTTGAGCTTGCAGATCTGCTATTTTGGATGCTTTAGTTAGTTTTGGACATACAGTAATGAGGTTTCCACCTGACAAAAACGATATAGAGCGGGGGAGAGCGGAGGTAGTGTGTGTGTGTGTGTGTGTGTGTGTGTGTGTGTGTGTGTGTGTGTGTGTGTGTGTGTGTGTGTGTGTGTGTGTGTGTGTTTGTGTGTGTGCGTACGTGCGTGCGTGCGTGCGTGCGTGCGTGCGAGCGAGCGAGCGAGCGAGAGAGAGCGAGGTTTATCATATAGCTTGTATGCAAACACTATGACTGCCTCTGTTCCCATGGGAACCAGTGTTGATTTTGACAGCACAGTTTTTATTTGGTTTTTGTCATAGTCATTTGAATAAATTAAGTTGACTAAATATCATAACATTTCAATGAACGCATCTCTTCCTTACTTCCTTCACAGGTGTCATGACACTAATGAAGGCTCTGTTCCATTCTGTTCAAACAGAGTCAGGGTGTTGGCTCACTGGAAACACTCTGTTACACCAGTGGGTCTCAAAGTGTGTTCCAGGGACCCTCATGGTTCCTTGAAGGGAACCCAACCCGTAAGGGTCCATTTGGTTCCAATTGTACACTCTCAGAGTTATGGGGGTCCTTGCAAATAAAAGGTTTGAGAACCGCTGTGCTACACGGAACAGCACCTAGTATTTCATTTCATTTCAAACCTTTATTTATTCTCGAAGGACATTGAGGTTTCCCTCATTTGCAGTGTCCTCGAGATACATCACAGTACATTTTCACATCAATATTCATATCAATGATAAAACAAAAACAAAACAGAAACAAAACAAAAACAGAAATGTTCCCCTGCCTATCGTGTGATACACCACACATTTAAATGCAGTTGCAGACACTTGTGGGTAGGTCTGCAATCAAAGATTTAAATTGACCGTATGTTATGGGGGAACAGATCTTACTTTTAAGCTGTAGGTCATTCCAAGTGGTTGGGGCACTAAAACAAAAGGCTGTTTCCCCCAGTTTTCCCCAGTATAAGTGGCAAGAGCAGTGAAGGAAGTAAGGAAGAGGCCCACTGTATTTCCTATATGGCTGCTGTGCATATAGAGCCTATTGGAATTTGCATTGGCGGAAGATAACTTCTATCCCATTCCCATGTGTGTCGTCCCTGTGCTGCTCTGCTGCTCCACCTAGTGGCTGTCAGGATGCATAGCAGCAGTTCATTGGCAGAGGACACTGTCTCATGTCCTCCATGTTATCAGCCTGTTATCTGCATCAGTGCTGATGGTGCACCGTTCTCACTTCTCTGTGGGAAAGGCTTTAGATGTGTTCTTTCTTTTTTTTTTGCCAAGCTGCTGAGCTACTTAGCGATTCCAAGGGCATAGAGAAAGTTCCGTCTGGACTGTAAACTCTAAAGCAGTTTGTTCTCAAACTTTTTTTTTATTTCAAGGAGCCCCATAACTCTGAGAGTGTACAAATGGAACCAAATGGACCCGTTGAGGGTTCATTTGGTTTCTACCTTGTAGGCTAGATCGGCTAATTCCGGGGGGGAATGTTCACATATTATGTCATGGCCATATAGGGATGCTAGGGTTCATGTGGTTAAATTGATTTGTTGAACTCTCCCACATCGTGTGGCTGTATGCTGAATGGCTGTTTCACTGATGTAGGACGAGTCTCTTTTCTTTTTACATAATTGTGGATATGTTTTGAAATATTTATGAATGTTAATCTCATAATAGAAGACTGCTGTCGGATCATGTGGAACCATGGCCAACATGTGGAGTCATATACCATACATCACACAGTAGATAACTGATATCATATCGTTGCTGTCCGGCAGGAACCAGCTAACTCCATTTTAGCTTTTTTTTTCATAAATAAGTGCTATTGAACACCCTTTACGTCTGTGTGTTGGTAAAAAAAATATATTGAAACAATGAAAAGTATTAAAAAGTGCTTCTGACAAAACCAGCTAACTCCATTGGATCCTCATACTTTCTGCTTAACCAACAAACTCCAGCAAAGGGGGGTGGAGTTAGCTGGTTTTGCTGACTCCAGGCTCCACCCCCTTTTGACCTCTAACCTCATTGTGAGCTTGGAGGTCCATTCAGCTGTTCTTATCAATGATGAACAAAACCTCCTAACTCCATTTTTGTTTCTTTTTTTTTCATTTCCTGAAAAATGAACATTTTGGAGTTAGTTGGTTCCTGCCGGACACAGAGATATATAGAATGGCCATATGAAGTCCGATATCCATAAGGAAGCCACGCTGTTAATAAACCCTGTCTTGTTTAAAGGTGGTGCTATTTCACACTTTTTTTTTTGTTAAAATAAGTGTCAAATAGCTCTATTTTGGGGCACGGCGCAGTCGGTAGCGCTGTGGCCTCACAGCTAGAAGGTCAATCTGATATCAACAATTTCAGTAACGGGGTCTCCCTGTCTCCCCTTGATGGCGTTGCATACCCTAAACTCAAATCAACACAACATTAAGGATGCATTTTTGTGTCTTTCATTCCAGGATGAGTCCTTCACGGTCCACGCTGCAGACCCTCTCTGACCGTCATCATCATCACCATGCGCTAACGGCAGCACCCTAAGGTGCAGCACCCTACAGGTACAAAAGTATTGGTAAAACAAAATGACTTAAAGTACCAAAAGTAGAAGTACTCATTATGCAGAATTTCCTGAATTTCCTGTTTCATCTTATGTCTAAAATGTATAAAATCTTTAGAAAATAGCAGATCTGCAAGCTCACAATGCGTCGCGATGCGACGCATTGTGAGCTTGTAGATCTGCTATTTGGCTGAAATGTATATAGGGCTGAAGTGGGTAATGTAAGTTTTGTAATCAAAATCTACAATAGTAACTAAAGTAGTCAAATAATAGTAGTGGGGTAAAAGTACAATATTTGTCTCTGAGATGTAGTGGAGTATATAAAAGTACAGAACATTGGAAATACTCAGGTAAAGTAAAACTACCTCAAAATTGTACATGTACTTAGTTACTTTACACCACTGTTGGAATTTGCATTGGCGGAAGAGATAACTTCCATCCCACATTCCCATGTGTGTCGTCCCTGTGCTGCTCTGCTGCTCTTCCTAGTGTCTGTCAGGGTGCATAGCAGCTTATTGGGCAGAGGACACTGTCTCATGTCCTCCATGTTATCAGCCTGTTATCTTCCCTCCAGTGTTGATTTTGACAGCATTTTTTTATAGACTTTTGAATAAAATTCCATTAAGTTTTAGTCCTATTTTAGTCATCTGAAATGTTTTAGTTTTTGTCTAGTTTCGTCGACTAAATATCATAAGATTATAGTCGACTAAAATGTATTTTGGCGGTGCCTTGATGGCGTTGTAATGGCTGATTTAACACTTGGTTGCATGCTGAAAATAGCCGATCTACAAGCTCACAACGCTTCGCGCTGCGACGCGTTGTGAGCTTGTAGATCTGCTTTTTTCATAGCGTAACACCTGAGCACAACCAAACATAAAATGACTTGTCTTTTAGTTCTACTGGATCCACTAGTCCCTCACTAACATTTTAGTCTTTTCGTTTTTATTTGATGACATAATTGTCAATATATTTAGTCTTAGTTTTAGTCATCGTAGCTTAGTTTTCATTTATTTTTCGTCAGTGAAAAAAGGTAGTTGACGAACGTTTTTCGTCATAGTTTTAGTCGACGAAATCAACACTGCTTCCCTCCCTCCTCATCAGCCACCATGAAAGGCTTGGGCGCCAACCGCAGCCGCCACCTGTCTGACTCCTGTGAGCCCACGGGTGTAAGAGGAGGCCCCCAGAAGCCCTCCCTGTGCTCCCTGACCTCCTCGGACCCCCGCGGCTCCTTCCTGCTGAGCCCCAGCATGAACCACTACGCTACGCTGGACCCCCGCCTCCACCACTACGGCCCCAGCAGCCCGGTCGCCCCGCTTCCCCCCGACTGTCTGCTCAGCGGGCCGTTCGGCCAGGTCTCCAACAGCTCCACCTTCCCCCGCCTCCACTTCACCTCCCAACAAGACCAGGTTGGTGTTAACCTCGCGTCACCACAGTTTCCACCTCGGAGGAAAGCCCGGTATTCGTTCCAAACTGGCCCGTGTGATCCGGTCTAGACCACGCCTACTAAAAACAAACAAAAAATATATATATATGGTGGTTCCGGTTGCTGGTTCCGGTTTTTCGGCACCGCTTTGTTTTGGTTCCCCTGTTAATTTCCCCAATCCCCATTTAAATGCTGAATCGAGTATAAGTACTAGTTTATTCTCACTAAGTTGGAATAAAAGATGGATATACCAAACTAACTATTCCTATAAGCTAAACTACACCGCATTAAGGGTTTTATTGGGTAGGCCCTAAAATTATGATGACCTTGATCGCGGGGAATTATTTTGGGGTGATACTAGTCAAACATACTTTCGTTCAAAATGTGTGGAGATTAGCAAAACTATAAAAAAAATTAATCTTCAGAACAAAAATCTATGTTTGCATTTGCACAGACACCTGCATGTCCGCCATATTGGACATAAACAATGGCCGCCATAAAATATATAATTTGTGCTACCGTGGCTTCTAGACGACATAGAAAGTTAATTAAATATGCTAATCCTATGTTTTCTGGGTCAAGGAATCCAATAGAGACCTAAAGGAGTGTGCACAGGGACTTGCAGTAGCGCCTCCTAGGGGATGTCCATGGAAATGCAGGTTTACTAAGTTACGCTTTTGTTACAAATTTTAGATTAGCAAAACTATACACTTTTGGAATCTTCAGAGCATGGGGAATCCAAAAATCCTTGTTTGCATTTGCACAGATACCTGCATGGCCACCATATTGTATGTTCAATATGAACAACATAAAATATAGCCTAATTTGTGCTATCTTGGATTCTGGACAACCAACCTTAATTACATAGTTTTCCAGGCCAAGGAGTCCAATACAGACCTCAATTTAGTTCTCAGGATTATAGAAAAGCAAGAAAACAAATGTAAATGTAAAACTTAGTCTTTGTAGTTGTGTAGTATCAACACTTCATTGACTTTACAGGTTTACAGGTGTAAAGAAATGGGTGAAAAACTCCATTGTTTCTGTTGTTTTCAAAGAGAAGAAAAGAAAAGAAGAGGGGGGGTCAGGGAGAGCAAGGAGAACAATCTAGCGGTAATAGAAAACATGTCAAGGATAAATGGCATAAACCAACAGTATGTACATGAGGTTAGACATAAGGTGCAAGGTGGTGACACTTTGGTAGGTCTACATTAGCAGAAGGTACATACCTGCTGCTAATGTAGACATGAGACAACATTAAGGTGCAAAAACAGTATCAACGATTGAACTATATACATACAATATCTACTAGATCTATCATTCAGGAATATTCTTTTACAGTTCGTCATCACTGTCCGGGGTGTCATTTTCAGCATTTCAGACAGTCTGCGTCTTCTCGCAGTCACTTCCACACAAAGTTCTGTGCAAGCCAAGTTGTGTCTCCTGCATGAACTTCTCTGGGTTGTGCAATGGGTTTTTCACTGACATCTGACCACTAACAGAAACTAACAGAGGAAGGGGACCTAACACAGGAGGTGAATGATGCATTGGCCAACTTTGTATGATGTACTGCCCAAAGGGCATCCATATAACAAGCATTCCTGACCTAAGGTGGCATCTGTTTTGCAAACATCTGGCAGAAAGCAGCATGTTTCCTCCTACAGTTGGTGCCCATGGTGTGGTGCCAAGCCACTGTGATTTGGCAGAGTCTTTTTGACCCACTCAAACATGGAGCCATGGTGAGATACTACCTACCACCACAAAGGTTCCTCCTGCATCACAGGCCATTGTAGAGTTGGTCAGATGTCAGTGCAAAACCCATTGTACAACCCAGAGATGTTCATGCAGGAGACACAACTTGGCTTGCACAGAACTTTGTGTGGAAGTGACTGCGAAAACGACGCAGCCTGTAATGTTGAAAATGACACCCCAGACAGTGATGAAGAGCTGTAAAAGAATATTACTTAATGATAGATCTAGCAGATATTGTATATAGTTCAATCATATAACTCGTCAATACTATTTTTGCACCTTAATGTCTAATCTCATGTACATACCTGCTGCTAATGTAGACCTACCAAAGTGTCACCACCTTGCACCTTATGTCTAACCTCCATCTGTTGGTTTATGCCATTTGTATATCCTTGACATGTTTTCTATTACTGTTAGATTGTTCTCCTTGCTCTCCCTGACCCCCCCCCCCTCTTCTTTTATTTTCTTCTCTTTGAAAACAACAGTCATAAACAATGGAGTTTTTCACCCATTTCTTTACACCTGTAAACCTGTGGTGTAATAAAGTCAATGATGTGTTGATACTACACAAATATAAAGACTATATTTTCCATTTACATTTGTTTTCTTGCTTTTATATAATAACTAAATTGAGGTCTGTATTGGACTCCTTGACCTGGAAACATATTTAACTAAGGTTGGTTGTCTAGAATCCAAGATAAAATTAGGCTATATATTTTATGTCGTCCATATTGAACAATATGGTGGGCCATGCAGGTATCTGTGCAAATACAAACAAGGATTTTTTGGATTCCTCATGCTCTGAAGATTCCAAAAGTGTAGAGTTTTGCTAATCTAAACTTTTTAACGAAACAGGTTCGAAGCTTGGTCATTGGGACGACCAGGAGGTTGGCTTCACTGGACCTGAGGGAACGAGATGTGAGACATGAAGATAGAGGAGGAGGTCAGAGAGGTAGGGGGAGCGAGATGATTGAGTGCCTAAATGTCTATCTACCCCTCCATCCATCCACCCCTTCCTCCTTCCATCCATCCATCCATCCATTCATCCCTCCAGGTGGATTGCCCTCAGAGCTGTGGGGTCGGATCTGGACAGATCAGCAGGACGGGCACGCTGCCCACCTCCATGTCCATGGGCATGGGCCTGGGCCTGGGTCTGCAGGGTCTGAGCGGAGCGCCCATGATCACCAGCGGGTCGGCCACCATCTCCTCTGCACAGGCGGCCAAGATGAACCGCTTGCCCTCCAACCTCCTGGACCACCTGGAGAGACACCTGCCTCTGCAGCGCGACGGCTTCAGCACCCTGCAATTCCACCGGGGGCGCATGTCCAAGCAGGTCTGCATAGTTTGCCCATTTTGTATAGAGTTGTCTAGCATTTTTTGCATTTTAGTTTTTTCATTTCATATGAAACTCAACGTGGAGTCATATTTATCATTAGTTTTTAAATTTGGTTTTGTTTTCACTTCATGTTTATCCATTTCAAGTTTAGTTTTAATTCGTTTTTAAAGTGGGTTTCTTGGTTTGGTTTTACTTGATTTTTTAAATGCTGAGTTTTGGTTGAGTTTTTATTAGACAGGGGCTCACAACGCGTCGCCTTGCGACACGTTGTGAGCTTGTAGATCGGCTATTTTCACTATTCTTCTGAGAAGAATAGTGTAGATCGGCTATTTTCAATACTTTTAAGAACATATTGGATATTGACAAAACACTAAAACGAGGGGCATGATTTTAGTTAGTTTTGTTGAGTTTTGTAAACACACAATACAGTTTCAGTTAGTTATCGTATTTTATGTGAAGCCTCATTTCTATTTTTATTTCAGTTAAAGCTGCACTATGTAACTTTACTGTTCTACCCCGGATTTGTCCTGCATGCACAAGCGGTGACATTTTTACTACTTGCTCAGAGGAGAACATTTGTTTCAAAATTCATGTCAAATCAAAAACTGGATCGTGTCAAAGGTCGTGTCTAACCTAGACACAGGATCTAAATGTCTCAACAGAAGAGCAGGGAGACCAAATATGACCACCTCAATTATATAAGTTATATTGTATTAACATACTCTACCATACAGATTGGTCAAAATTACATTTTATTCACACAAAATATTTGCAAAATAGAGCTCTTACAAAAAAAGACGTTTTAGTTAAAGCGGCACTATGTAACTTTTTAAAATGAATACAATGTAATTTTTTCCAAACTCTATGTTATATTCATACAATATAACTTATACATTTAGGGTGGTTGTATTTCATCTCCCAGCTCTTCTATTGAGCCATTCGATGGTGTCAAAGGTCATGTCTCACCTCACACACATGGATCTGACACCAATTTTGACCTGATGGTCAAGATTCCATTTATCCCCTGAGCAAGCAGGCAGGCTCTATTAGCTCAATGGTAAAATCATTTCAGCACTAGCGCAGGAAACCAGGTTCAAATCCAGGGTAGAAGAGAAGAAGTTACATAGTGCAGCTTTAACTATCATTAACCGCTTCATGTCCGAGCAGCGCAGCGAGAGTCCCGGACGCATCCGCCACCTCATGCACTCGGTGCAGAAGCTCTTCGCCAAATCCCAGTCCCTGGAGACGGGCAACAACGCCAACAACGGGCGGACGGCCGGGGTGGGCGGCTGCGGCGGCGGCGGCACCGCGGGGGGCGGCGGCGGCAACGAGGACGGGGGCGGTGGCTGTGGCGGCGGCAGGCCGACCGGCAGGAGTAAGAGTAAAGACCGGGGGGCCGTGAAGACGGAGGGGCCCAGTAAGCAGCAGCAGAGGGCCCAGTGCAGGCCCAACGCGCTGGCGCTCTGGAACCCGGACGACGCCCTGGGCCTGGACACGGACGCCACCACGGCCGGAACCATCGCCGTAGGTCAGTTTGGCAAACGCTTCCCGGAACGCTGCAACTTTTAACTATTCAAAAATAGCAGATCTACAAGCTCATGAGCTAGTAGATCTGCTATTTTTAAATGTGTGCAATTCTTTGAATATATATATATATTTTTTTAAAGTGAACGATTTTAGCTCAAATCTTTGCTTCTGGGGGGTCCCTGGAACAACATTCCATGGGATGGGGGTCCGCGGCCAAATACAAATCATTTTGGGGACCCTTGACATGATTGTTTTCTTTTTTTAACAGCAGATCTACAAGCTCATATCGCGGCACACGGTGCCGCGATATGAGCTTGTATATCTGCTATTTTTGAAATGACGGATGCTTTCCCGGTCTTAATAGGTTGAATCACAACTAAAACACCTTTTAGCATTGTATTAAGAATTGTTGCAATTATTATTCTGCACTGTAATTTTACTCTTATTTTTCTTTGCTCTCTGCCTTGAATATTGATTGATTGATCGATTGAATACTTTATTAACAGTTTGCAAAACAAAAGGCACGGTGGAACAGATTTATACATAATAATGCTAAAAGGATAACCCAATAAGCCCAGGGCTTGTTTCCGTTAAGTTCCTGTGTATTCAATTCATCAAGACATTTAAAGACAAACACTAATATACAGTAATATGCAAAACATCATATATACGAGTAATAATAAAAAAGACAGATTTCTGGTGATAAGCTTAGACTTACAGGGGCCAGTTACAAATTGCAGCCACCTGTAGGTGCTCTTTTAGAGCAGTTTCGAAGGAGGGTAAGGAGTCACACTTTTTTATGACTGTTGGTAGGGCATTCCACATCCTGGTGGCATAGCAGTAGAACAACTGTTACCCCATTGTCTTCCTTTTTACTGAATTCAAAGGTGTTGCACTGTGTTGCACTGTGTTGCTGACATTTTTACCACTGAGCTAATAAAGCCTAGCCTGGTTCCAGACCATAGACCCCGCCCACTCTCTGAGTGGACTGCTCCTCTTGGTCTGGTGTCATAATGTCAGCCTATGGCTTTTCACGGTCGAAGAAAAACCTGTCAAATCAGAGTCGTAGGTGGGGGTGGTCTAACGACAAGCCAATCAGCGAATATCTGCTAAAACAAGCTGTGCGATGACGTCAGATGTAGGCAGATCCGTGGATCTCTTGATTGGTTTAGGGAAATTTGAATCCCCTCCCCCTAGTAATCGCGGACACTGCAGCCAATGTCAGACTGAAGCTCCACGCAGCTTCAGGCTGATAATCAGGCTAAATAAAGCCTGCCTGCTTGCTCTGGGGAGAATTAGAATTTTGACCTTCAGGTCAAGAAAATGTGTCGAACCAGAAACAGGATGGTGTCAAAGATCGTGTCCATCCTAAACACAGGATCTAAATGTCTCAATAGAAGAGCAGGGAGACCAAATACAACCACCCAGATTTCTTTGGTTATATTGTATTAACATATCATACAGATTGTATAGTTATATTGTATTAGCATACTCTACCATACAGATTGGACAAAGTTACTTAACAGCTTTAAGGTGATAGGTGTTTCACTTATTTTCTACCTTTTTACTGAATTCAACTGTCCTTTTTATAATGTGTTTTCTTTGCTTAATGTCTTGTGTAGAAAGCACATTGAATTGCCTTGTTGTTGAGAAGTTGCTGTACAAATAATAAAACTTGCCTCACCATGTCTATAGGTTACCGCAACCCTTTGAGCATGATGACCCTGGGCAGGGCGGTGTCCGACAGCCAAGCTCCGCCCAGACTCCTCCCACAGGGCTACCACACCATCTCTGCCTCTCACAGCCACATGCTGAAGACCTCCAAGAGCAGCGGAGACCTCAAGTTCCTCGCCTGTCAGGCTACGCAGGTGGGGAACGCATCTGTGTAACCACTTTAACCATTATTTTATACTTTGGGCTATTCAAAAATAGCAGGTCTACAAGCTCATGGCGCGGCACCGAGTGCCACGCTATGAGCTTGTAGATCTGCTATTTATTTTCTACTCTTGAACATTTCTGCAAATATTTGAATATTAATTTTCTTAAAGGGAGCATTTGTAACAAAAAATTTCCCTGGAACAAAATATTTTTAGATGGGGGTCTGCAGCCAAATACATATCTTTTTTCTAAATCCTAATATGTTGCTATAATATCAGGGGTGCTCCAACTTTTTCATGTCAAGGACCTCCAAGATTATATGAATTTGGCTGCGGACCCACCTATGAATAACCGCTTCATGTCATGAATATTTTGTTGACAAAAACCCAAATATCTGGTTGAGTATCTGGGTGAGTAACAAAAACAACCTATACATTTAATCATTTTATACTTAAAAAAAATTGCTGAAATAGCTGCAAGCTTGTAAATCTGCTATTTCCACGACAATTGTGATTATCACAAATAATTGTGACCAGGTGAATATCATGTAATAATTGTGATGCACACACAGGTGGTCTCCAAGGAGGATGAATGCAGGATCCGGTCAGGGAAGAAGGACCCCCTGGTGAAGAGGGGGTCCTGGTCCAGCATGACCCTCAGCCAGGCCAGACAGGTTCTACAGAAGGGCTCGGCTACAGTCAACAGAACTCTGCTCAAGTCCAAGTCCTGTCACCAGGACCTGGCGTGCAATTACCTCCAGGTGAGTCTTTTTTATTGTACTAAAGATTCGGGGCCGCTCTGCGGCCCTATACGTCTCACTGCCGATCCGACTGATATGCCCATACTGTATATGGAGATCTCTGTATCTGTCAGTCCTCCAAGCTGGAGTGACCAAGTGTGAGTGAGCGAGTGGGCGAGATTTTGGGTATTGGAATTTAGCTTAAGGAGCAATTCACCCCAAAAATGACTTATTTTCTATCAATTACACACCCCATGAAGCCTTGAATCATTCATGGAGATTTTTAGTTTTTTGTCGCATTCCTAAGCCAATCATTTGATTACCGGCAGAAAGATGCTAATGTATCCGGTAAGAGATAGGAGTCTCCTTGAGTCTCCTACACCCAGTTATCAAATTATTGGCTCAGGAATGTGTCAAAAACAAAGGAATCTCTGTGAATTCAAGGCTTCATGGGGTGTGTAATTGATAGAAAATAAGTAATTTTTGGGGTGAACTATTTCTTTCAGACACCACTCAGTCACCATTCTCATCCCAGCTGGTACTCAATCAGTCACTCCTCACCACTCATTCCCATGAGACCTCTTTTTTTGTTTTATTATTATATGAAAAGGTTTATTTTTATAAATCAACCCTATTATACTCAGCAAAAATAAAATATGCATCTACATAGGCCATTTGACGCCACCAAGGCCGGAACCATCGCCGTAGGTCAGTTGGCAACGCTCCGAGAACGCTGCTTTTAACCCATTAAAACCGGGAACGCATCTGTGTAACCACTTTAAATACAAAATGTATACTTTGGCTATTCAAAAATAGCAGATGTACAAGCTCATAGCTAAAAGAAAACAGCCAAAAAATCCCCCCCCCCAATAAAACAAAAACCTATATGACTCAGTCATAACCATATAAGGAGTTTCCAATGCAAGCTGCGCAAAAATACAGAGTGTGTTGTCTTACCTTAATGTGTCGTCATGGCACCAGGCGCAAACAAATTAGTCAGCTCCATATATGGGCACAAAAGGGGGCATGCCAATGTATGGGCATATACTGATGACATCAGGGATCTCCATATATGAGCATAAAAGGGACATATATCTCCATTATATGCACGTGAAACTGCTGCCGTCGCACACACAGAGACAGACAGGAGGAAAACATGGCCGCTATCTCTCTATGTGGAGAGTGGTTTGTCTGCAGTAGCGACACAAAGCTCATTGCTGTTCACACCAAACAAGCCAGAGAAGCGTTCGTGTTTGACAGCAGCACGGCTGAAAAGAAACCAAAGGACCCCGAGGCCGACGGTAAAAGCCAAAGTGACGGTTCAGAAGAAACAGGAAATGACACGGTCTTGGCCCTCGCTGTCTCTCCTTCTGGAAACCTGGCGGCGTTGACCGACGACAGCAAGCGGCTGGTTCTGTTCCGCAGTCAATCGTCATGGCGACACATCAGTACTAGGTGGGTTGCCAGGAGGTGCACCTCGCTGGTGTTCACCCGGGCTGAGGACGAGGTGCTGGCGGCAGACAAGTCAGGAGACGTTTACTCCTTCTCTGTGGCAGATCCCCGTAAGGACGGAGAACTGAAGCTGGGACACCTGTCCACGCTGCTGTCCGTGACCCTCACGCCCGACGACAAGTACGTCATCACGGCGGACCGCGACGAAAAGATCCGGGTCAGTCGCCTCAAGTCGCCTTACGACATCCAGTCGTTCTGTTTGGGGCACGACGAGTTCGTCAGCGTTCTGGTCGTCCCGTCGGTTCGCCTGCGGTGGCTTCTGTCCGGATCGGGGGACGGGACGGTGAAGCTGTGGGAGTACGAGTCGGGCCGGAAGCTGCAGAGCTGGGACCTGAAAGCACTGAGAGAAACGCAAAGTACCGAAGCCGAGCGAGAGAATAAGAAGAGGTATGCGGTGAGCGGGATCGCCTGCTCCCCTGATGGCGCTCACGTAGCCGTGCAGTGTGAGAGACTACCCATCGTGCAGTTCTTCAGGATCGATCAAAGGGCCAAGGAGAGGCTGGTGGTCTGCGGCAGGGTGAGCCTCCCCCACAATCCGCTCCATATCACCTTTGACCCCGAAGGCAGACTGTGGGTACTGCTGGACAGCCGCGAGGCACCGCTCCAGATCTACACATCACATGCTCAGGGCTGCTGGGAGTGTGATACAGAGAGCTCCCAACTAAACCGAGTGCTTGACCGCCTCAAGCCCCATTGGGAGGTACTCCTTCAGGCTGGTGCAGGGACAGAGAGCCGCTTCCAGCACCTTTACAAAGTGAACTTCGACAACATGGCGTTCTACATGCAGAAGAAGCAGCAGCGTCTGGAACAGCAGAAGAGTCACCGGGGGGAAGGAGAGGCTGGCAGCAGAAGAAAAAGAACAAGAAGCCACAACCTGTGCCTCAAGCAGCAAGCTGAACACTGCAAGCCAGACAGAGTGATTATTAACTTAAAGCCTATATTATAATTTTTCTGCCTGCAAACCAAATAAAGCGTAGGCAACATGTGAGGTGTGAGTGGGATTGAAATGTTAATCGATATTTAAAAGACAATGGCAACCCCTGCTGCGCGGGGGAGAAGGTGTCAGAGCGTGTGGCGCCCCGAGGGGAGAGAATGGCCAATGAAATCGTAGGAAAAACACAGTCAATTTGATCTGAAGTCCGTCTGTGTGGTAGCTGGCCTGCCGTCATGCGGGTGTTAACAAATTACAACCAAAACATTTCACTAAACAGGAAATGCCATGTTTTGGGCATTTCCAGCTGAGAGAAGTTTTCTTCTGCGGGCGGGGCTAAACACCTCACCTTATGACACGCTCAGGTGAGTTTCAGTGATGTCATCCGAGTCACTGATGGCATAATTCCTTACTAAACCAGGCTTCTGATACTATACAGTACCTTATGGGTGCAGCGCCATCTTTTGGCTAAAATAACGATGGACACCAAGCCGGAACACAATCGATTGATTGATCGTTAAAATAAACATGGACATAAAGCTTTAGAAATTTTAAAGTGGGCCCTGATCCCAAAAAGGTTGAGAACCACTGGTGTGGTCAAAGACAATAATAGAAAAAAGGAGAAGTCAAGTTCACCATTCAAACCAGAATACTGGGTCGCTTTAAGGTTTATTTTTAATATAGAAAAACTGGGGAAGATATAAACGATCTCCCTGCTCTTAACTGGTTGTCTTCTAATGTGCTGAGCAGGGAGCAATTATGTACCAGAAGCCCAGATGCCAAGATTACATATAATATTCACACTTGCATTTAAATTATAACTAAAATGTTTTTCAATCCATAATGGTGAGTTATCTGACTGAACAGATTTTCAAGTTAACAAGACAAATCAGTTGTTTTTGGCAAGCAGCACTGTCGTACTATGAATAAATGAAGCTTTAGCACCTATAATCACCTCTGTTCTTTTGCCTTTAGGCCTACCGGTAGCTCCCTTTCCTTGTTTGTGATAAAAGACTAAGGACACATTGATTAGTGAATGTGATGAGTTCAGCTCAATGCCATTTTAATTAGCAGGACATGACTTCTTCCACTGCATAAGTGAATAAATCCAAGCCATAGTTAAGACTCTAAACTGAGGATTTTACAATGGAGATAGCCTACTAATATTGGGGTCCCAGAAGGGTCAAGAAATCATCTGGGACCCCCAATCTATACTGTCAAATCCTCAGTGTTAATTTAACCCATTCAATCCGGGAATGCATCTGAGTCACTTTAGATTTCTTTGGCTATAAAGAAATAGCAGATCAAGCTCATGAGTGCTATGAGCTTGTAGATCTGCTATTTTGGAAAAACAATTGTGAAAATGTGTGCAAATCTTTCAATATATAAATCTTTGCTTCTGAGGGGGTCCCTGGAACAACATATTTTGAGATGGGGATCCGCGGCCAAATACATATCATTTTGGGGGTCCTTGACACACGAAAAACTGTTTTAGAAGACGTTTGTAGAATCCCGAAGCAAAGATTTGAGTTACAAATGTTCGCTTTAAAATATACAAAGATTTGCACAAATTTTCATGATTTAGAAAAAAGATTTAGATCTACAAGCTCACTGCTATTTTTTTAATAGCCAAAGAAATCTTAAAATGACACAGACGCGTTCCCGGTCTTAAACCGGTAAAGCACCTGTGTCATTTTAGATCTTTGCGTTAGCTATTCAAAAATAGCAGAAGTGACACTTGTACATCTGCAATTTCTGAACTTTTTTTTTAAAATCTCGAAAGTGTGAGAATTACTGATTCAGAAGGCATTTGTAGAATCAGCCTTATAGATCTAAAATGTGTTCTGTTTCTGTTTTTTTTCCCCAGGTTCCACTGGGAGAGTGGACGGCGGGTACGCTGGGTCGGGGCGGGGGGCGGGCGGGGGGCGGCGGCACGGAGATTCCGTGTCGGAGGATGCGCAGCGGCAGCTACGTGAAAGCCATGGGGGACGTGGACGTGGACGTGGACAGCGAGGAGGACTCGGAGGGCAGCCCCAAGCCCTCGCCCAAGAGCGCCGCGCGACGCCAGAGCTACCTGAAGGCCACGCAGCGCTCCCTGAGCGTGAGCGAGCAGCACCCTCCTCCACCCCCACCGCCGCGCAAGTGAGTCCCGCCTCCATAGACATATAAAGGTAGACGCCTCCTTCGGCTCTGAGGCATTGGTATCTCGGGCGCCATTTTAGCGTAGGAAAGCTTCCCTGAAGCTTCCGCGTGTGTCACAGAAGGGGGCGTTCGGTAGGCCAATCAGAGCCAGGTGGGGGCGGGTCTTTTTGTAACCCAGCTCTTAACCTTTTAAAAGGCAGCAGCTGCGCAGCATCCAGTTAGTTGGAACTTGGCAAACTCCACACTCTGGGTTTGTGCAATAATAAATCGTCTTTTACTGCAATTTAAACAGGTTCCTATGAGACGTGGTCTTTCAAAGTTGATAGCTCTGTTCTGACCTGAATAGCTAACATTAAGGATGTTGGATAAAGGCAATTCTTCAAAGTGGCCAGCATATTTCATGTAGTCTGTCAGTGAATGGAAACAAAAATATTTTGTGACTATTACTGTTACTTGAAAGTATTTTGTTATGAAAATATGCAATTTAGATGTAACCAAATATAGGCCTACGCCTACTGGATCCATAACTCCATGTCTCGCATTTGTGACAAACTTAACCGCTTGAAAATAGGTTGAAAATTCAGGGAGTTGTGATGATTTTAATTGTGGAGAGACCGTCTGCTTCAATGGACATAAATGCATTAGAACAGTGGTTTTCAACCCTTTTCATATCAAGGTCCATTATTTATTCGGCATTTGAGCCATGGAAAACCGTTTGATGAGCTTTAGCCTCTCACACCCAAAACTTAGAATATGTTGTTATCGTTCGATAAGATGCTGTCAAAATAACAATTCTTTACGTTCTCTAATTGTGTACCTGTATAGTAAGTAATGCAGATGTTTAACAATTTGACTCTTGAGAGTGTGAAATGTTATCAACTCTCCATCATTTAGCTGGGGACCACCTGGAACCCCCTCAAGGACCACTGGTGGTCCCCGGACCACTGGTTGAGAACCATTGCACTGACAAGTCCCGGAAAAGACGCACTGTGATTGGCCAGTAGTCAAAGCGCTGTGAGTGCTGTGATTGGCCAGTAGTCACTTTGAGTGTCAGTTTGCCTACGCTAAAATGACGGATGCGATACCAGTTGCTCCAACGAACTGCAGAGGCCAATGAGGTATCTAGGTTTCTATATCTATGCCCGCCTCCGCTACCGCAAGCACTTAAAGGAGTAGCTCACTTTTTAAAAAAAACACACTTCTTCTGGGGTCATTTTAGCATCTACTGTACCAGTGGTGTAAAGTAACTAAGTAAATGTACTCAAGTACTGTACTTAAGTAAAATGTTGAGGTATTTTTTACTTTACTGGAATTTTCAATTTTCCAATTTTCAGTAGCCTACTTTTACTTCTACTCCACTACATCTCAGAGGCAAATGTTGTACTTTTACTCCACTACAATGATTTGAAAACTTAGTAATGGTTAACAAAGTAACTAGTAAAAACGAGTTACTAGTTAGTTTGTAGATTTGATTATTATTACAAAACATGCATTAGCCACTTCAGCCCTATATACATTTCCGCCATTTGAAAATAGCCGATCTACATGCGCATTGTGAGCTTGTAGATCTGCTATTTTCAAAAGATTTCAGAACTTTTACTTGTAACAGAGTATCTCTACATTGCAGTATTGATACTTTTACTTAAGTAAAAAAATAAGTACTTTTTCCACCACTGGCATCTACTCAGGCTTTTATGTTTGCACCCCATGTTTTTTCCTTTTTTTTTGTAATTTTGGGGGGAAATGAAAAGAAAGAAATGCAATAATGACAATTGTGAAAATATCCCTTTAAACCCTATAGGCTTACTAAACTGGACCTGAGTTGGCTCTGCATTTATTTGCTGTTTTTTTTAGTTTTTTGTCTACACCAACTATTTTCACCAAACATAGCTGATCTGATCAATAGAAGCCACTGCAGGGACAGAAAATTACTTCTCAAAATTATTGAAATAGTGGTGAGTCATATAAAGGCAGCCACTAGGGGGTGGCATCTGCTTATATATAACAATCTAGCACTACGTAGTGCTCTGCTAGGAAACATAAACTATGATTAGATCTGCACACCAAGCCTGATGAGAGAATATTAACACATATATCCAGCCATAGTAAAGACTGTGTAATGT
Source organism: Gymnoscopelus braueri (assembly GCF_963280865.1). Taxonomy (NCBI): domain Eukaryota; kingdom Metazoa; phylum Chordata; class Actinopteri; order Myctophiformes; family Myctophidae; genus Gymnoscopelus; species Gymnoscopelus braueri. Next base: position 2,881,950 of record NC_137614.1, read on the forward strand.
TTTCAATTAAACAAAAACTATTATTGTACTGCTATATATGCCACAATAACTATTTCATATAAACGTATGTTGTTGTTTTATTTATTTTTTACAACTTCTCTAAACACTATTTTTATTCGTGAATGTTCTGCCCCAGTCGCAACAAAATGTCAAAATATACTGGAAATGTATTTATTTATGCATTAAATGTTAATAAATATACAGTTTCTGACAACTTGTGTTCCAACTGAGGTTGAAACTAAGGGTGAATTTGGTTCCATGTGTACACTCTCAGAGTTATGGGGGTCCTTGAATTTAGTCACTTCAAAGGCTTGGTACCCTTAATTAGAAACAAGTGTCTTTCTTTGAACACTATGTGCCGATTCCAAGCAATACTAGACTTCAAAAGAACACTCACAGTCACAGGTTGAAAGACGTTTAAAAGGATCCCTGTGGCTAATAAGCTTTATATGCCTTAAAGGAGTAGTTCACCCAAAAAAAATACTTATTTTCTATCAATTACACACCCCATGAAGCCTTGAATTCATGGAGTTTTTTTGGTTTTTGTTGCATTCCTGAGACAATAATTTGATGACCGGATCATCTGTCAATTCTACCGGAGACTCCACCAGTCATCAAATTATTGGCTCAGGAAAGCGACAATGGGGTTTGTAATTGATATTGACATCAATTGAATTTGTTTTGGGTGAACTACTCCTTTAATACATTGTAATTGCCCTCTATAACTAAAATGTATTTTGGAAATAGTTCATCTTTTACTGAAGGGGGACATAACCTGTCACAAGTTGATGATGTCATTTGTCCATGTGTGATCCAGCCCTATGGACTGTATGTAATGCATGTGCTAATAAAAAAATATTTAAAATATTGTTTTGATGCACAAGTATTAAGTTGTTTTTTAGTTAGCACATACATTCCAAAGGGCTGGACCACACACATGGACAAATAACATCAACTTGCGATGAACATTGTCCGTCGCAACGTCCGTTTGTAGATCGTCTATTTTTTAAAATAAATAAATACAATATTTATAATATGTTTTAAAATGTGTATTTGAGTCTTATTAAGGCATATCAAGTTTATTAGCCAGTAGAGATGCGCGGATGGCTTTTTTTGTCACCCAAATCCGCGTTAACAAGTTCATTATCCATCCGCCATCCACCCGCGGTACTTATATCATCCTATTTATAGATCCGCACCAACCGCACCAAATAATTGTTATTTTCCTGACGTTAGTTTTCTTATAAACAGTGTTACTCACCACTGTCGCGATGCAGTGACTGTATACAATCCACAACCATGGTAACAAGCGCACGTCTTCATTAAGTTACTTTCGTTTTCAACCACTTTGTTGCCATGTCGGCTTTTTATAAGCTTTTTATAAGCGACTTTTAAAATAATAAACTTTATTTATATAGCACCTTTCATGACATAAATGCAGCTCAAAGTGCTTTACAGAAAAAGAAAGAAAAAGTGAAAACAAAACACAGAGCAAAAACAATGCTCTGTGTTGCGACTTTTGGGCTTGTTTGGCACTTGTTTTGGGCTTGTTTTCATAGACCTGGCTACTTATTTCTCTCGCAACCTGGCAACACTGGCTGCCTGTAAAGCAACATGTCGTGAGCGGCTATTTTTTGCCTGGTGTAAAATGACGTAATATTAAAATACTACAAACGCACACACGGTGAAATTTAGTGCTTTTTAAAAGCTATTATAGGCCTATAGATTGATATCATTAATTTAATTCCCGCATTATTTCACCCGCGGTTTATCCAATATGAATTAATAATTATATTTGATTGACCCAAATCCACCCAAACTGCGGTTAACTGCGGCAACCGCGGCTAAAACCGCGATCCGCGCATCTCTATTAGCCAGGGATCCTTTTAAAGCATTTAATGTGTCACAGCAGTCAGAAGGCATGCAACAAACGCGTTTCGGCCTGTTGGCCTTTTATACGCTGGCCAACCGGCTGAAGCGGACTCGTTGTATTGTGACTTTCAACTTGTGAGTGAGCATGTTCTTTTAAGGTCCTTGAAATAAAAAAAAAACACTTTTGAAAACCACTGCCAACACAGGTGAACTCTATATTTTTTGCCATGTGTTTTGCCCCTGCGGTCCCGCGGACAGGCCTCGTCGCTACGACAGGCCTCCTCGTTGCTACGGCAGGCCTCGTGTCTATGCTCTCATGCGGCGGGATTTTCTGTGGTCTCCGCTGCAGGGCACCTGCTCTGTGCAGCACCTGAGGTCAGTGTGACGTCATCATCCTGAGACGGAGAGCGTGGGCCTCCCACTCGCCTGCCCCACCACGCACCGCACCTATCCCCCTCCCCCTTTTGCAGTGGTGTAAAGTAACTAAGTACATTTACTCAAGTACTGTACTTAAGTACAATTTTGAGGTAATTTTTATTTAGTGGAGTATTTACAATTTTCAGTACGTCTCAGTACTTCTACTCAACTACATCTCGGAGACAAATATTGTACTTTTACTCCACTACAATTATTTGAATACTTTAGTTGCTAGTTACTTTGTAGATTTAGATTATTATTACTAAACATACATTAATCACTTAAGCTCTATTTCGGCTACTTGAAAATAGCAGATCTACAAGCTCACAACGCGTCGCGATGCGACGCGTTGTAAGCTTATAGATCGGCTATTTTCAAAAGATTTTAATTTTTTTTTAAACTTGAAATGGGACATCCTGCATAATGAGTACTTCTACTTTCGGTACTTTAAGTATATTTTGATCACAATACTTTTGTACTTCTACTCAAGTACATTTTTAATTCCGCACTTTTACTTGTAATGGAGTATTTCTACATTGCAGTATCGATACTTTTACTTAAGTACAACATTTGAGTACTTTTCCCACCACTTCCCCTTTGCCCGATCACTGCAACTCACCACCGTTTTTCTCAAACCCCCCCCAGGGGTTCCCAAACTTTTTTCAGCTCTAGACTCAAATTTCATGAACCAAACTTACAAAAGTACAACCACTTAAGATGCCCTATATTTCAAAAATAGCCAATCTGCAAGATGAAGATATTTTTTGTGAATAGCCAATCTACAAGCTCACAACGTGCCTCAGTGCACCGTAATGCGGCCGCAACCCTATGTTTGGGAAACGCTGATCTAACCTACCCATTTTTTTGTGTTCACGCCCTGTTGCCAGCTCTACCCCTCACGCCTTGTTCTTCATAGCGCTCTGATCTGCCATGGTAACCCCTCCCCCTCCCACACAAACCCCGCCCACACAAAATCTGCCATTAAGCACTCAATCCAATCCCTCTTCCTCTTGAGGGCCATTCACACCAAGCACGATAACAATGGCGATAACTATAAATTAGTCGATTAAAACAATGTTAAATGGGTTACAAAAATCGTGGGATAAAATAAAATAAAAATAATTCTAACTGAAGCGGATGGCAGCGTCCACACCGCGACTATAACAGCAACAACAAAAACAACAGCGATAGTTGTGAACGCTACCTTTTGGACCACTTTCAGAGCAATTTTATGAACGACAGAAGCATTGAAAATGCCATTCAAAATCCATCAGAAGGACATCTGGAATGCAATCTGTTTGGTCATTAACGGAGATGAGGAGACTATTATGAATAGCTAACGCTAACTGGTAGACTAGGCCACCACTATATCTCGCCTTCTTATAATTAACCATAAGAGTCAGATTATCCATATATCCAGCACTACAGGGATGGGACGATATGAAAATTACATATTACATATATTATCGCGATAATCTAAATATGCTTAAAGGGATAGTTCACCCCCCAAATTACTTTTTTTCTATCGATTAGTCACCCCATGAGGTCTTGAATTCATGGATATTTAGTTTTTGTCGCATTCCTAAGCCAATAATTTGATGACCAGCAGACCGGTAGGCAGCGGTTCCGGTAGGAGACACAAAGGAGACTCTTTGTGTCTCCTACTGGAACTGCTGCCGGCCATCAAATTATTGTCTAAGGAATGAGACAAAAACAAAAAAATATTCATCAATTCAAGTCTCCATGGGGTGACTAATGGATAGAAAAAAGGCATTTTGGGGGTGAACTATCCCTTTAAAACTAAAAATGACACTTTTGTTTGACCACTTGCCAAAAATAGCCGATCTACAAACTCACAACGCGTTGTAACGCAACACGTTGTGAGTTTGAAGATCTGCTATTTTTGGCTAAATCGATTTGTGTAGAGTGAGTGTACCAAATGATGACCGTACCAAATGCGCTCTTTACAGGTCCGTTTAATGAAGAGGGGTTTAAGTGGGACTGAATTTGCAGCTCAACAAAAGCTAATTCATCCTATTTTATGACGGAGGACGATTTCACGATGAATTAAAATCAACCGCGATACGATTATTGTGAGCGTTTTGTTTTTATCACCATAAACGATAATAACTATTATCGTTCCATTCATATGCAGCACCACAGAGATCTTTCCTCCCAGCGTGTTTGTTGTCACTGTTCACAGAGCGTTAGCGTGCATCAGCGCGGACGCTCACATATTTACCATTAATAGTTCTAATGCTTGGTGTAAATGGCCCTTTAAGCTTAATTTATTCTGCATCACATGACGGCGTCTCTTGCCGATGAAGGACAGATCCTGTCAGCAAGCAACGCCGTCATAATTAGACTTGATCCGATACCAGTATCGGAAAAGCCTCTGATACTCGTACGGCCTAAAATGCTGGTATCGCTGATCTGATGATCATATTCAAAAATGTATTCTGAATGTTTTGTTTTGAAATTGAGGTTGAGCCGCTGTTTTTAAATGTTATTACACTATTTAAATGTCTTGTTTCACTAATTGTGGCTGCACTAACAATTTATTAAATTGTTATTACTATGTATTACTATCATGTTCTTTTTCAGTTATGACATATCGCACCTGGATCGGATCGGTAATCGGTATCGACACCTATACGCAAGATCAGTTATCAGAATTGGTATCGGGAATGGAAACATTATATCGGAACATCTCCTTGTAGAGCTGTTATTTTCACTATTATGTTTTTGTGAATTTCTGGAAAATGGTTTTATTTTTTTGGAAAATGTCCACATTTCGAATACAGTAATGCATTGATATTAAAAAGAAAATGTACTTTGTAATTTGTATTTTTTATATTTAAGTATGTGTACTCAAGTACACATTTGACAGAGCAACTTCTGCTTCTCCTCCTCCTCCTCCGTCCACAGCACGCTGCCGTCCCTAAAGGAGCTGAACACCAACCGCAGCCTGGATAACCTGGACTGCCTGGTGAGCCCGGTCGACCCCCACCCCCCTCCCCGCCACTGGGACAGCGACTTCAGCCAGGGTTTCGGGACCCTGGGCCGAGGGGTGGGCTCTCAGGTAAGACCACCGGTGTTGTTGTTTAACCCCATTAACACCGGGAACGCATCCGTGTGTCATTTTTTGATTTCTGTGGGCTATTCAAAAATAGCAGATCTACAAGCTCATAGCGCGGCACCGAGTGTGAGCTTATAGATCTGCTATTTTTCAGAAGAATTGTGGAAATCTTTGAATATGTATATATATTTAAAGTGAACATTTTTAGCAAACATCTTCTAGGGATTCTAATGTAAATCCTAACAGTTTTTTGAAAAATATCAGTGGTTCTCAAACTTTTTCATGTCAAGGCCGCGGCCCCATCTCAAAATATGTTGTTCCAGGGACTCCAAGATTTGAGTTAAAAATGTTCGCTTTAAAAATGTATATTCAAAGATTTGCACAAATCTTCATGATTTACAAGCTCATAGCGCGGCACAGAGTGCCGCTATGAGCTTGTAGATCTGCTATTTTTAAATAGCCAAAGTATAAAATAATGGTTAAAGTGGTTACACAGATGCGTTCCCAGTTTTAATGGGTTGATGCACATTTTACACATGTTGGGTTTTACACAGTCAACCACTAACTAGTCCCTATTCTGAGCGTGTCCGTGTCCATTTCATGCCCATGCCGTGCTGATGTATATGGAGATCCCCAAACTCTTCCTAAGCTCATTGGTTGAAACTTTTGCCCATATACGGAGATCTCAGAACCCTCCCATCATAAACATAAAGTCATATATTTGCCTCCAACAGGTAAAAGTTACTGTTACTGGCACTGGTATAAATTCCATAAATCTCAGTCTCTTTTTTACCTTTAATTAATCAGGAAGTAACATAAAAGGCATCAGATAGCCAAGTACTTGTGCTTGTGTAGCACATGTGCTCTAATACCTGACGAGTCCACCGGACCATGCTGCACGTCACAGTCTCTCTACTGTACTATCAAAGAAGGCAGAACAAAAAAAGTGAGACCTGGATCCAGACAGGGTCAAAGGAGTACGAATAAAAATGTCCGATGAGATATGAGATGTTCAGCGAATGATACAGTATTGCTTCTATCGAAAAAAGAAGAAAAAAACTCATGCTTGCAAAACATGTTTGTAACAAAAAGTACTGTCAAACAATATTGCAAGTGGGGCCCAAATAATTGACGAAACGCTAAGGTTTTGATGATGATATAACAAAGATAAATGTGAAGAAAAAAAAACACAAGCCGGAACACAAGCGATTGAAAGATCATTAAAATAGACATGCTCTGAAAATGCACGCAGCCTATTATTGGCTGCTGAGTTAAGTGGGTCTGATCTTGAACGCTTTCGGGATTTTCAAGTGGCCCTAATCCGGAAAAGGTAGGGAACCAAAGGTACGGAACCACTGCTCTATAGCCCAATGGTTCTCAAACATAGAAATGTCAAGGTCTCCCCTTAACTCTGACAGTATACAAACGGAACGGGTCCATTTGGTTCCATTTGTATACTGTCAGAGTTACAGACTTGAAAGGGTCAATTTTGACCCCCTAAAGGAACAGAGTCCTTGGAATCGACTTTGAGAACCACTGCTATAGGCCATATACCCAAGAATAAAACAAAACATCTGAACCATAAATTAACATTCCATAAAAAAAACACAACTATTAGTCTAAATCACTGGTTCTAAACGGGGGTCTGGGGACAACCAGACCAGGGGTACAAATTGACCCTTACAGGTCAGTAACGGAAGAGTGTACACAATGGAAACATACGGGTCCCAAAATATATCAAACGGGGGTCCGTTGCCTAATGCATATATTGAAATGCTAAATAAAATAGTTGAGAATCACTGCTGTGCGATACTCTGATACAGTACTTAACACTGAGGATTTACCGTGTAGACTGGGGTCCCAGAGATTAAAATAAATGATATCAAATAGGGGGGGGGGGGGGTCCTTGAAATTCTGAAGGTTGAGAATCACTTAAATCAAACAGTGTTCCCAGTGACTGCACCTGCAAAAAGCTTTCTTTTGGTTTAAAGACGAAAAATACCCTTTCTGCCTCTCTCTAGAATTCACATCGCTCTGAGGTAACGGGACCACCAGGCTGACACTGTGATTGGTCCAAGAAAAACACCACCCCCCTGTTTCTGAGCTAAACTTAGTAAAAACGTTATCAATAAAGCCATCTCATCCCTGCCTATACGGTCTCAGGAGCACACAGTGTAAGTAGTCACCACGTTCCCCCTGCGCTGCGTCACCGTCCGGCACTGCTGCTGCTGCTGCTGCTCTCCTGAGCCATGGAAGTGTCTCTCAAAGTCCTCGAAGACGTCGGCGAACACACCGCCGTGCTGAGACCGCTGGCTCTTGTGTTTGCTCTTGGCCCCTTGAACGTGATTCTTCTGGTGTGCGCGGGAATTCTGCCGGTGTTGGTGTTGCTGCTGTTGCTGCTGCCGCTGCTGCTGCTGGTGACTGAAGAAGTCAAACTCGTTGTTGTCAAACCAGTCGTCGAAGTTGAACGAGTGGAAGTGCTGCTGGAAGTTGTAGTTTCCGCCCCCTCCTCCTCCTCCTCCGCCCCATCCTCCTCCGGCGGAGCCCGGAGGGGGTCCTTGTTGACCAGACTGGTCGTACTCGCGCCTCTTCTTGTCGTCCGACAGGACCTCGTAAGCCTCCGCTATTTCTCTGAACTTGGCCTCGGCGTCCGGGCTCTTGTTCTTGTCCGGGTGGTACTTCTTGGCCAGCTTGTGGAAGGCCTTCTTGATCTGGCGGTCGGACACGTCCTTGTGAATCCCCAGTGTTTCGTAGAAGTCTCTCTTCTTCGCCAGGATGAGCTCTGAGACGAGCAGAACGTAGAGCACCAGCAGAAACCAGGACCGGATCCTTGCCATGACACTGCTTCCTGCACACACGCCTGTTGTTAAGAGTGCGAAGATTGTCTTGTTATAATGAGTATCTGTCCTTCGCTCTTCCCCAAATATGAAGTTCTACAGTGACATCATTAATAATTATTATGACCTCATCAATATGTCGGTGAGTCTACCCAAATATGGAGTTCCACAGGAACGTTAACACTGACAGCTACAAAGCTACAGACCCTGAATACAATCCCTGAATATTTTCTCCGCCAGGCTGGACGGACGAAGGCAGGAGACTATGACTACCATTGTCTTTCAATAAAGGTTCCATACACCGTCTACAATTGGTACAGAATGCCGCCACCAGACTCATTACCGGAACTAGGAGATCTGAGCACATAACCCCGGTACTGGCGGCACTGCACTGGCTGCCTGTAACTTTTAGAATAGATTTTAAGATTTTATTGTTAACTTTTAAAGCTCTTAATGGCCTGGCACCACAATATCTCACTGACCCGCTCGATCCCCATATGCCTGTCCGCCGCCTAAGATCTTCTGACGCCGCCCTACTAGATGTCCCTACATCTAGGCTGGTGACCAAGGGTGATTGGGCCTTTGCCGTCAGGGCCCCTACACTCTGGAACAGCCTCCCATTGGACATTAGGGTTGCAAATTCCATTGCCATTTTTAAAACCAAATTAAAAACCCATTTGTATAGAAAGGCCTTTTTAACCTCTTAACAGCAGAATTTTGGTGCTTCTCATTTACTCACTGATACTGTTGTGTGTTGTTTTTGTTGTTGCAAAATTGTATTTCATTGTTCACTGTCTGATTTTAAGTTGTTAAGCACTTTGTAACATTGTTTAAAAAGGTGCTATATAAATAAAGTTTATTATTATTATTATTATTATTTCAAAGCTAGAGGGAGTTGCCCGTTTTGCACATCATGCCACAAATCATGAACGCAGCATCCGATTGCTTTGAAACTTTGCACGCACATTCCCACTAGGCCAAGGAGGAACCTCCACCCCAAATTTGTCAAATCGCCTCATGCCGTAGCCTAGCCTCTTCTTTTGGGGTTGTTTTCATAGACCTGGTTGCTTATTTCTAGCGCAGAATCTGGCAACACTGGTTAACACCGTTTTGCATGTATACATGGAGACGCGAGGTGGAGCATTTTAAAAGATTTCCACTCTGGAAGGGGGTTTGACTTTATGGCGTTTTCAACCCCCGATAACGCCGTTGCTGTCTAAACGGACGGCACATCTGATATTTTATTTTGCCATTTTCTCTAGAGACCGTCTAAACGGGGCCTAAGGCTCTGTTCCGTTCTGGTCAAACAGAGTCAGGATGCTGATATTGTGCATGTTGTCGCAAAGTGTGGTCCAGGTACCCTCATGGTTCCTTGAGGGAGATCCAAATGGCCCCTTACGGATGTGTTTGGCGGTCCTTGAAATTAAAACATTTGAGAACCACTGTGCTACACTAAATGGAACAGAGCCTTCATTAGAATCATAGGTAACACCTGTGAAGGAAGTAAGGAAGAGGCCCTATTTCTTTCTTTCCAATATGGCTGCTGTCTGTGCATACTGCCTATTGCTTTGGCTGACAGGTAAATAAATGCTTCATAAATGGTAGCCATAATGGTCCTAGTCTGTTGCACAAACACATGCTGGCACGGCACAGAACGGCTCATTAGGATAATTAAATAGTTTAAGCAACGCAAGCACCTCTAAGGAGAGACAGAACAGAGCGGATGTGATGAATGGGATTTAATCATTGAAGAGAAATGAAGTTTTCCAATCTACTCAAGTTGAGTGAGAGAGCATTTAACACGATGAGCTATAAGCAGTATAAGCGCGGGCAAACCAACGCGGGCAAACCAACCGAGACAGGGAGAGGAAAGAGAGGCTCTTGAGATTAATCGTTTTATATTCCTGATGAAGTTTGGTGTACTGTACATTAAGATCAGTATGTTTGGAAATGGATGGAGTATCTGACCTCATTAGTAGTTACAGATTGGGCAGGCGGACAGTCGGGGAGAAATTAACTGTAAGACAAAACAACCTCCAGGAAAAACTTGAACTCTTGAGCGATGTCTATAATTCGCAAGGTAATCTAAATAAAAGAATGGTGGGAAAATGCATTATTAAAATTAAAAGGCCTTCATTACACTCTCTCAAAGAAAGACAAATAAAATGCAAAATGCAGGCATCTGATCTACCTCCCCAAACGATAAAAAATACATTTGCGGCCTGGAAAGAGAATCATTGTTCTAGCTAGTGAAAATAACCAGCTTGTGTATCCGCTACTTTTGCTATTTTTGAATTTGAATCCTAAAAAGTAACAGTTTTGGACATAATGAGGTTTCCACCCAACAGAGACGATATCAAGCCCATGCATAAGGGTCCAGGACCCTTATGCATGGGCTTGATATGCTTCTCAACCGCTTTTATTTCAAGGACCCTGGGTCCTTGAAATGAAAGCGGTTGAGAGAAGCTCTGCCCTGGGGCTCATGAGGCTCTAATGCCGGCTTTGCCTTTCTACACAAACAAAAGGCGCGCTGTGTACACAGTGTGTACACAGGGCATTGTGTGGGATTTTACGCTACATTGCATGCCGACGTTGCAGATTTACAGGCATGACGTGTAACACAATAGCATCAGCGTCTACCGTCTAGTCTTACACTATGCTGTTTTTTTTTTTTTTTACAGCTATTGTCTGTAGATTATATACATTTACAACTATTAGTCTGTGCATTTATTTAACAAAATACCAGTGGTGGAAAAAGTACTACATTTTTTTTTACTTAGTAGCAATAATGCAATACTAGTTGTAGTACAAAAGTATAGGTATCAAAATGTCAGAATGTCCCATTTCACAAGTTCAAAATGTATTAAAAATCTTTTGAAAATGGCTGATCTACAGTGGTTAATGTATGTTTTGTAATAATAATCGAAATCTACAAAGTACAGTAACTAGTAACTAACGTTTTCAAATAATTGTAGTGGAGTAAAAGTACAATATTTGCCCCTGAGATGTAGTGGAGTAGAAGTAAAAGTGCTGACAATTGGAAATACTCAAGTAAAGTAAAAAATACCTCAACATTTGACTTAAGTACACCACTGCAAAATACTGACGCAAAATGGACAGAATTTCCAGTAGAAGTTTATTCCACAAGAATGGCCCGCTTACACCAAGAGCCCTACAGTATATCCTTCTGTTATTATAAGCTTTGTCCTGGGGGCCTTGAATAATCTGAGATTACAGCGAGGCGTAAGGGGTCAGAAGGTCAGTAATGTAAGGAGGTGTAATGCTGTTCAGTGATTTACAAACAAACAAACAATAGAATTTTAAAAACATATTCTGATCGCAGCGGGTAGCCAGTGCAGTGAAGCAAGAACAGGGAAATGTGTTTGTATTTTTCGTTGAGTTCTTTGTTTAATGACAGCGGGGGCCATGTCGGTCAGGTTGTGGAAATAGCAACTTGCTTTTTGTGATCAGAAATGTGTTGGAGGAGAAACTGACGTGAAACAGGATGTGTGTACTTTATATACGTCACACACCCTGCCTCGCCAAGCCGGCTGTGCCTTTTACACGGCGTCTCTGACAGAACACAATAGTGAAATAATAGTTCTAAGAACAAAGACAACCTGAGTGCCCTCGTTCAGAGTTCATAAGGTGACAACTCCAGTCCTGGGGCTGAAGAGGTGCTCACCAAGTAAATAACACATCATAGATGAAAGGAAGCTCTGGCCGAACTCTCTGTGTGTATAACGCCTGGAGTTCGAACTCGGGTCCCCCAGTGTGGAAAGCCGACGTCTTAACCACTAGCCTAAAGGGCAATTCCCCCTTGGTCGGGGGAGATATTATGCTTTCGGTCATCAGGCAGAGGTTCTGAGCCACTACTGCAACATGCACACTCTGGATGAGCAAGGATAAAGGTTCAAATGTCTTTAATGTCTTTTAGGGCATGTACAAAAAAATTATAATCATGTGGTTGCAGGTATGAACTATGAAGCATCATGTTAACTAGAGCCCTGCAAATCTTGCGGGCGCTGTCGGGATTTAATACCCACGGTCAGGCGGTCAAAATAAAACCTGCAGGCCCCACAAAATCCTGTATCCTTCCACAATAAACTAAATATAGAGCTTATATAAATACTTCAGCAAAATATGTCTATACATGCAGAGGAGAAGAAGTCATTTCCCCTACCGTGCTGCAGACAACGCACGCAGAGTCCCTCTCGCGCTCTCTCTCTCTCTCTCTCTCTCTCTCTCTCTCTCTCTCTCTCTCTCTCACGCCATGCACTGTGCGCAGCTCGTCACGGTGTCACAATATAATATCATATATGTCCCATCGCAATATAAACACTTTACCTCTATCTGTGAGCAACTCCTCACAAATAAACAGCCCATCTATTGCGCACGCCCGCTCACTATCTCATTCTGTTTTGTACTGTTTTTGGATCTCAATGGAAATATATATTGAAGCCGCAGGACGCATAGTACCGCGGGACTAAATTACATTATATTTCTTTGTTGTGTGAGGGAGCGGCAGACAGAAATGAACTGCGGGCGGTCAGAAATGAAATCATTGCGGGAGTGGGCGGGAATGGTCAGAAATTCTACGGGAGCGGGATAAAGAAAACACTCCCGCGCAGGGTTCTTCTATAATGCTAACCTTGGCTCCTGTCATGTGGTTGCAGGTATGCGGGCAGAGCTGCGGGCGCTCGCTGGCCTCCATGCCGGTGTTGTACTGTGAGGGCACTGCCTCCCAGGCGGTGGAGGCCCTGGACCTGCCCGCTCCCACGTGTTTCCGCTCCCGCAGCCACAGCTACCTGCGCGCCATCCAGGCGGGATGCTCCCAGGACGACGACACCGCCTCGCTGAGCTCCGACTCCCCGCCGCCCACCGCCACCGGACACTTATACTGCTCCAGTGAGTAAAAAAACAACTTTATTCAAAATTTTCGGAGCCATCATTGAGGGAGACCCTCATTTACAATGATGCGGAGATTACACACATATAAATAACATAAGAACAACAAAGAAAAACAATATGTTAATTATTAAATCATGAATTATTTGTATTTATTTATTTTTATTATTTATTTTTCATAGAAATAAAATAAACAGCCGTTTACTGAGCTGGCAGAGCTTCAATGCCTTGTGATTCTTCCTGTCCTGTTATATTCTTATTATATGTTAATAATAATAATAATATCTGCTGTCCGGCAGAAACCAGCTAACTCTAAAATGTTTCAGGAAATGACAAAAACAAAACAAAAAGTGGAGTTAGGAGGTTTTGTTCATCATTGATAAGAACAGCTGAATGGACCTCCAAGCTGGAGGTCAAAAGGGGGTCGAGCCTGGAGTCAGCAAAGCCAGCTAACTCCACCCCCCTTTGGTGGCGGTAAAGCGGAAAAATGGAGTTAGCTGGTTTCTGCTGGACAGCAACGATATGTATTATTATGTTTTATTGGGTGTGCAGGTGGTTCTGGAAGCCTATTCTTAATCCTTTTGTTTCCAGTAGTGGAAAGTAATTATTTACCCAGGTTAGCCTACTGTACGATTTTGAGGTAGGCCTACTTAGGTATTTATTACTAGGTATTTATTTGAGGTATTTCCTTTACTTGAGTATTTAAATGTTACTACAGTACTTCATCTCAAGAGGCAAATATGTACGTTTTACTGCACTATTATCAGTAATAATCAGTAGTACACCTACTGATTATTAATATAAATGAGCTAGTATGAATTATTATATATTTTCAATAAGGTTAAGCTACCCAGCAACACATTAATGATCAATAATTATGGTCTGATAACATGATATATGAAATGGGCATTCTGCATAATGATTACTGATCCTCACCACATGCCCCCAGACATCATAGCTGGTGTTGAGTGAGCATAACCTCAATAAATATGCAGCTGTGAGTATTACAGAATGAGGCACAAATGGTTGATATGTTATATACAACTGACTGGTGGTGTGTACTGTGTGGAGATGGATTATCTCTCTCTCTCTCTCTCTCTCTCTCTCTCTCTCTCTCTCTCTCTCTCTCTCTCTCTCTCTCTCTCTCTCTCTCTCTCTCTCTCTCTCTCTCTCTCTCTCTCTCTCTCCTCCCTTTGTCTGTGTCTTGTGTTGTTTATGAAAAACTGAAAAATCAATAGAAAAGAAAAAAGGGTAGGGCACATGATCATGGTAATTCCCAGGATGCACTGAAGGCTCCAGAGACTTTGATGTGGTGGCTGTAAGTAACACTGGTTCTTAAAGTGGGTTCCGGGGACCCCCAGGGCTCCTTGAGGGGGTTCGGGTTTTAAACATAAAGGCCTCATTTTAGTTTTTGGGGTATTTTCAAAATATTTTTACAAAGGTTGTCAAGTCTTCTCTTATCCCTGGCACAAAATCCACGTCCAAATACAAATACATCAATTTGGGGGGGTCATTGATATGAAAATGTTGGAGAACCTCTGAAGGTGGTGATGCAGATGGCTCTGTAGATGCAGACCTTCGTGCAGAGATGTAGTAGATCAGCAGTGGGCAACTTAGATGATGGAGAGGGCCACTATATTTCCATACTCACTCCAGAGGACCACATTGCATATACTTTCTCTCCGTATTTTAACTATTTTTTGCCATTCTGTCACACAAAAGTAGCAAAAATAGCAGATCTACAAGCTGCGACACCTTTTGAGCTTGTAGATCTGCTATTTTTGCTATTTTTGAATTGGAATCCTGAAAAGTAACATTTTTATTTAATTTCAAATGCATTTAGTTATACTTATGTTAACTTAATTAACTTAAATACAGATACATTGGACATAAAAAAGACAATAGAATTTTAATACTAGTCATTAAGCTACTATAATATTGACTGAAGTATTTAAAGCGGGTCATGTTTGCATGTTTGGAATTGTAACAGCTGAAATCAATAATATATCAGTATTCCGATATTAACTTGCGGGCCACATTAAGTGAAGGTGGGGGCCACATGTGGCCCCCGGGCCGCCAGTTGCCCATGTACGTAGTAGATGCTTGTTGTTTTCAAACACCCATTTTTTTAAACTTAAAAGTCACACTGTGTATTTGTCTTTTTCAATTAAACAAAAGTTATAAAAGAACAAAGGCAACCCGAGTGCTCTCAATTCAGCGCAATTCATACTTTGTTATACTGTACTACGTGGTGAGCTTGTAGGTCGGCTTTAAAGCATCCTCCTATAATTCGACGGTTCAGTGCCTGGAGCAATTGATCTGAATTTGCACACAGCCATTCACCATTACCATGTGCACAGAACAGCGAAGCCCGTTTTTCCCTTTCCCCAAATGTCAGCTGTTTATTAACGTTTTTGTGTTCGCTGGCTCCCGGGTTGCCAAATCATGTGCGCATATCCCCCCACGGGTATGGTCTAGTTAATTATAATTAGGCTTTAGAGTTGAGAAGGTGAGAACTCGGAGGTTCTCACACAGTCAGTAACAGATCATAGATGAAAGGAAGCCCTGAGGTGAACTCCAGGATCAAAGTTAAAAGGCCTTTAATGTGTCAGAACATACACATTAAAATACTATTAAAAAACGGAAAGGACGCCGACCGGTTTCGACCCACGTGGGGGTTTATATTTTATGTTTTTATATAATCTTTCACTGGTACATTTTCATCATACAGCATGTGTTTTTGACAACTTTTCTAAACACTATTAAACACTATTTTTATTTTTGCGAAAGTCTGCCCCCGA
Organism: Gymnoscopelus braueri; assembly: GCF_963280865.1. NCBI lineage: Eukaryota > Metazoa > Chordata > Actinopteri > Myctophiformes > Myctophidae > Gymnoscopelus > Gymnoscopelus braueri. The sequence goes on from NC_137614.1 coordinate 2,897,864, forward strand.
CACTCATGCCAAAATGACGTATAGGCAGGGGAATGTATTAATGTATGTATTTTTTAACATTAATAAATGCTTCTGACAATGTGTTGTTATTACTTTAAATGTAATGGAAAATGAAGGTAAGGGAAGCTTTCATCTTTGCTGGTGTTGTACAGTTGTTTCAATGATATATAAAAAATACACCAACAACACTTCACTGCTTTCAACTGGCAATAATGGAGGCTAAAGTCCCTCTGCCCGGGGCAATGTTTTAAAGTAACTAAGTACATTTACTCAAGTACTGTACTTAAGTACAGTTTTGAGGTATTTTTACTTTACTGGAGTATTTCCAATTTTCTGTTATTTTACTTCTACTCCACTACAATTCAGAGGTAAATATGATACCTTTACTCCTTTACAATTATTTGAAAACTTTAGTTACTAGTTTGTAGATTTTGATTATTATCACAAAACATACGTTAACCACTTCAGCCCTATATACATTTCGGCTATTTGAAAATAGCCGATCTACAAGCTCACAATGTGTCGCGATGCGACACATTGTAAGCTTGTAGATCGGCTATTTTCAAAAGATTTGTATACAATTTATACATTTTGATCGTGAAATGGAACATTCTGCATAATGAGTAGTACTTTCTACTTTTGGTACTTTAAGTACATTTTGATACCAATCCTTTTGTACATTTTCAAGTAAATTTAGAATTCCGGACTTTTACTTGTAGTATTTCTACATTGCAATATTGATAAGTAATATTAAGTAAAAAATATTTAGTACTTTTTCCACCACTGATAATGGAGGCTAAAGCCCCTCTGCCTGGGGCAATGTTCTGGTCTCCAGACTTCAGCTACAAAACTGCATTCATTCATTCATTCATTCATTCATTTGTTCATTCATACAAAAGCCTGCTGTTCAGACTCCCACTCCAACCTTTCTTGCCCTTTCACTTGCTGCGGTTGAATCATCTTTTCAGAGACACTGATGTGGTTTAACTGACAAACGGCCAGGCCCTGAGGATGTACAGGATGAATAGACCTGCAATATGAACACTAGAGCAGCTATTCTCAATACATAATGCACATGTTCTCTGCCTTTTGCATTCACAAAAGGCGTGTAAGTGATATGTTTTTGAAAAGACAAAGTATTTTTGTTAAAAAGCTCTACATTCTGATAATAATAATCATTGCTGTATAGCAGTGGTTCCCAAACATTTTAGCTCGAGACAATAAAGACAAATGTGATGTCTCGAGAGTCGGGACCCAAACTAGTGAAAAGAGACGATCTACAAGCTCACAACAGATCTGCTTTTTCACTACTCCTTAAAAGTTTGTATTTTATTTTATTTATATAATTTCTTTCATTTTATTTTTAAATGTATTACGTAAAAAAAAGAAAATGGACACTTTTTATTTCTGAAAACGTTAGATTTTAGATGTATTTTTATTTATTTGTGGAAATATTTTTGAAAGAATTAGAACGAATTTGTAGTAAACGTAAAAAGAGAAACATTTATGTTACTCATGACTTAAGAATCGGCTTCCAGAACCACCTGCACAACCTCAATATAACAGACAGATGTGTCTGTTAGTGTTTTACTTTTATTCACATAAACGGCTGTTTATTTTCTTTCTATCAGCTTTAACATGAATAAAATATACAGAAATTAAAAGAAATAAGTGAACCTAAACATGACGCACAATCTCACATTGACAATCAACATCAACACAGAGGTTCAGCAGTCAGGAGCAGTGGTTCTCAACCTTTTAAGCCTGCGAGACCCCAAAATAATCATATTTGAACTGGGGACCCCCCACCCTGACAAGCACTTGGAATTGTAGGAGTTGAGACATTCAATTTAGTTTTGACTCGGTTCCACAGATACATATTGTGAAAATAGCAGATAGCTCACAACGCCTCAAAACACGAGGAGTTGTGAGCTTGTAGATCTGTAATTTTGTATCTTTGTCTTATATTATTTGACAATTAGTCTAATGTTTGACCAGTTTTGATTGTATAGTTTGTTGGTTACTTTTGATGCAGTAATGGTCTTTTTCTTTCTTTCTTTCTTTTTTAAGTAATTAAAAAGGTATTAAAAGTCTTTAAATTGACACTTTGCTGTCATCTGGGGACCCCCCCCCCCTCAAAAAAAAAATCACGTGGGGACCCCCCTGGGGATCCCGACCCACAGGTTGAGAACCACTGGTCAGGAGGACTGAAGACTAGGGATCGATTCGCTTGGCAAATCATCATCATGATTTGTGTGCATGGGGTTCTCATCTTAAACAAGCTTAGTGCTTAATGAGAGTTTCCAGTTTAGTAGACCTTGTATTGTGAATTTGTACTTCCATGTACTGTTATGTACTGTCATGTACTATTCTCATGTCTTTCTAAATAAACTACATCAATCAATCAATCAATGGCAAAGCTTGCTGTTCATAGACATTGCTGTTCTCGGTGGCGTGTGGCTCTCAGCAAGCGGATACGGAAACGAGGAACTCATGTAATATTGTGGACGTGGAAAAAAAAAACCGGATACAGTAGTAGTAGGGGCGGGTTTCTAGGCTTGGGGGCCGGATGTGGCCGGAACCCAATAGTGAATAGGAACCCAAAAAGGAAGTAGTAAACGCCTCGGTTGGTGGTTAGCGATGACGCAGAAGGAATATTTTAAGCTCCGAACCAATCGCGTTCGTCTTCATCCGAAGAGCGACGTTCCAACCGTCCAATGGCGTGTGAGTAGGCGTGGCCCGCCGTCATGGTGAAGGGCGTGTTCATCTCTCTCTCACACAGACCAGGCTGCTCAGTCTATGGACGGAAGAACAACGGGATTTAATCTCTTGACACAGTAAGGTGGTTTTTAAACCCCATAAACCCATTTTATTTCGCTTTGTGTGTCTCTTTAACGGCGTTTTGAATCAATATATTCGTATATAATGTATATTTTGTATGGATAAAACACGCTAAAACAGGCTAATGATAATAACGCGACGCTAACGTGGATGGAGGAGAGCGGCGCGAGTGGTGAGAGGAATCGCCCCTTAAAATGCGCGAGGCGAGGCGAGTGTTGGCCGAGAAAAGGAGCTGATCTACAAGCTGTCAACGCGTCGCCCTGCGACGCGTTGAAAGCTTGTAGATCAGTTCTTTTTTTTTGGCTATAGCTAAAGCTAAAAGCTGGAACTGGTGGTGGTGTGTGTGTGGTGATTCTGTTATTTGTGGTTTAACCAACCACAAAACAAAAGATATGATACACTTAACAGTATACTATTTGTATACTTATCAATCATGTATAATTTTTGTAAATCATATTTTAAAGCTATATCACAAAGTTGTGCTGTACATTTTGACAGATTTATGGCTTTTTTTAGTGACCATGCAACGTTTACTATCGTAGCTATTAACACACATATGGGGGAATAATGAACTCCTGTTATTAATGCTAGTTAATGCTAGCCGTTACCGTTCACCTCCATTAGCACACGGCTAGTGTACTGTTAGTTAATCTTCGCTAACGTTTTTAGCTCTGATTAAAAAACGTGTTGGTTGTTACAACACAGCTCTGGTTTTAGCCTGGAGTTGCTAGCTACGCCCCAAAAAGGAGAAATCTCCCCATATTATACACTGTGAGAGCAGATTTTTTGTTTAAATAAGGAACCCATATTTAAGGTTTAAAAATTGACCCCGAATTCTGAATTATTGGTGGTGTTGTGTGCTTTTTTGGGGGGTAATTCATAAATTGGTCTTGGAATATAATTCTGAGAAAATAAATCTCCCCTTATACACTGTGAGAGCAGATTTTTTTTTTTTAATAAGGAACCCATATTTAGGGTACAACATTTGACGCTGAATTTTGAGTTATTGGTGTTTTTTTGTAATTCATAAATTGGGTCTTGGATATAATTCTGAGTGGCATTAAATTAGGCTTAAATAATACACCCTGCTTACATACAGTAGGCTACATAAGCTTGCATAGTAACGTTAAAGGTATCATAATATCCTGTTCAGGACAATATAGATGTTGGATTTATTTCTAATACGATAAGGTGCAAGGTGAGCATCAACATAGTCGATTAATTATTTGCTATTTCGAAATGAGTTGGTGTATCTTTCCTCCATGTGCAATATCTTGTAAATCAAGATATAGTGAGCTATTAATTCTGCCAGTGCTATTCCTGTTATTATTATAAGTTAATAAGAATGTATTAGGAGGGAGGAAAGACCCTTCATCATTTTGTGGTTTTGGACAGTTATGTTACAACACTTGTGGGAGTGAGTGAGAGAGAGTGACCATCTATAGAACTTTGCACTATTCAAATATAATAACGCATAATTATCTAGTGTTATGATCTTTAGCACCCAGCAACACCGCAGAGTCACGGACGCAACCATGGCTGGGGGTAAACTGACGTCACTGAGGCCAAGTGGTTCTCAACCGTTTTAATGTCACAGACCCTCACAGTTTGACATGCAATATTTTGTAATGCCCCTGACTAGGGATTGGTGACGATATGGAAATTTCAAGTCATGATTATTGTGACCAAAATAATTGCGATTTATGATATTATCGCAATATTACCGAAATATGCTTAAAACTCTTAAAATGCCACTTTTATTAACCACGATTTGAACCCCAGCATCCATATAGTCTGGGGTGGCGTTTTTGCCAAAAATAGCCGATCTAAAAGCTCTCAACGCGTTGTGAGCTTGTAGATCGGCTGTTTTTGGCAAAGAGATTTAGAGAGTGAAAAAAATACTGTATCAAGTATGTTCTGTACAGGTGCGTTTTACCAATTCTAGAGGGTTTAATTGGTACCGGATATGCAGTGTATAACGGAGGACAATTTCACGATCATTTAAAATCTCTGCGATACGATCATGGTGAGCGTTTTTTTTATCACGATAATAACGATTATCGCCTACCCCCTGACTACCTTAGGAGTAATGCTAAGTTAAGTTGATTGTACATTGGTGTGAAACTAGGGCGAACTAACCGGCATATGCGATACCAAGAGGGAAAGGTTGTGGCAATAATTATGTTATTTATATATATACACACACACACACACACACACACACACACACACACACACACACACACACACACACACACACACACACACACACACACACAGGTATTTCTCTTTGGAATGAGCTGCCTGAGCTGTCAGGCAGTCTCAATCTAAACTGTCCTATTAAAAAAGAAAGTATGAAAATACCTTTATGGAATAAGCTACAGGCTAGTGATGCACTTTAGATTTGTGTTTTTAATTATGGTTTGCTATTTGTTAAGGATTTGAGGTGGTTTTCAGTGTTTTGTATGTTGTAGTTCATGTGTGTCGTGCTGCCATGTAGTGCATTGGTGCTGCGTAATTTATTGGACCCATTTGGGGGTCCATTTGGTTCCATTTCTACACTCTCGGTTACAGACCTGTAAGGGTCCAATTGGTTCCATTTGTACACTCTCAGAGTTACAGACCCATAAGTGTCTCATGATGAACCCCTGGTCGTCCCCGGACCTGAAGTTGAGAAACAGTGATTTAGTCTACACATCAATTAAAAACTAGATCAGGTTTCTATAAATCTGTTGGGATTCAGTTGCACATGGTATAGTAAGACATTAAAGGGATAGGTAACCTCCAAAATTATTTTTTTCCTATCGATTAGTCACCCCATGGAGACTTGAATTCATGGATATTTTTTTGTTTTTTCTCGCATTCCTAAGTTGACCGGCAGTGGTTCCGGTAGGAGACACAAAGAGTCTCCTTTGTGTCTCCTACCGTAACCGCTGCCTACTGGTCCGCAGGTCATCACATTATTGGCTTAGGAATGCGACAAAAAACAACAAATATCCATGAATTCAAGTCTCCATGGGGTGACTAGTCGATAGAAAAAAAAGTTATGTTTTGGGTGAACTATCCCTTTTTAAAGCTTAAACACAAAAAAAGTCCTTGGGACTTGTTTCCATTGTGGTCCTATTCAATGAATCAATGCATCAACATAGTATAGAAAATGTACACAATAATACATGCCATCAACAAATGTTATGTACACTGTATGTACAAAATAGATGGGAAAATTACATTTATCTCCCCATCTCTCTACACAAATTAACAGCTGTACACTTGTCTCAAAGGACCATGTGATCATTGCCAGCACAAGGGTGATGAAAATGTTGATAAAGTTGAACATTTCACACGCTGTCACCTTATGGTTGATGCTGTTATTTTTGCTGTAGCGTGTCAGAACCCAGCTAACCACTATGCAAGCAAAGATATCAGCTGACTTTTCCAAACATTTCCACTTTCTGTTCTGTTCTTGTACATTTAAATTGGAAACTGTAGTCATTTCATTACACCCATGTCCACAAAAGCTAAATTATTTGGCTTTAATTTGACAGATAACCATTTCCAGTGCAGAGACTAATCTTGGAACACATTGCACCCGCTGTATCTCACTCTCTGACGCAGTGACGTTAGCTAGCATGTGTTAAGACCTGAGGATACCATCCATAATTTATTAGTTCACTACCCACTTGATACTTAAGGCCATTGCTTTGCATGCAGTTGTGATTCTTCAAAGAAAGCTTTTAGCCAAAGGTACTGTACACCAGTGTTGATTTTGTTGACTAAAACTATGACGAAAAACGTTTGTTGACTACCTCTCTTCACTGACGAAAACTAAATAAAAACGAAGCTACGATGACTAAAACTGAGTCTTAAATGTATTGACAATTTTGTCAACAAATACAAATTAGACTAAAATGTTAGACTAAAAGTGAGGGACTAGTGGAAGAGAGATCCTCCAAAAGACAAGTCATTTTATGTTTTGTTGCACTCGGGTGTTGCGCTCTGAAAATAGCCGATCTACAAGCTCACATTGAGCTTGTAGATCGGCTATTTTCAGAATGCAACCGAGTGTAAAATCAGCCATTACAACGCTATCAAGGCACCGACAAAATACATTTTAGTCGACTAAATCAACTGTAAATTTTGTCGACTATAATCTTATGATATTTAGTCGACTAAAACTAGACTAAGAGTCAAACATTACTAAAATATGACTAAAACTAAATGGAATTTGATTCAAAAGACTATGACTAAAACTGGCTGTCAAAATCAACACTACTGTACACATCTCTGACCAGATGTGACTGCTCACTTGTAATGCTTATGTTAAGAGATTATTAGCACACAAACAAAAGATTAATCATTATAAAAAGCTGTTCTTATTTTGGTTTTGTGGTTGAAGTATTCACTTTATGAATACGTTCTTTATTGTCACTTTATTGAGTACAGATTAGAACAGTAGTTTCGGTCCAGCTGACCTTCATCAGGTATCTGATCTTGATTTTCTTTCCTACGCACCTGTCCATGTAAGTAGGTGTGCAATAGGAGACTCTTTCTACTAGGTCATGTGTTTGAAGCTATTTAGCTCAGGCTTTATGATGGTGTAACAACCAAGGGGCCAGCTTCTGATTTGTACAATTGAGGCTGTATAGGAAGAGACAGTTCATATGAATGTGCCTGTTTTACCCCTGCTGGTGTCGGAAGTAATTAAGCTTCCATGGGTTTTTGTCGAACTTTACACTTGATTTTATTACCTTAATAATCATTGTCATAAATACTATATGCTTCCAGTCGCTAGTTTAAAGGCTTTTTTTCAATCACCATGAAATGCATTTTGGTAAATTATGGTCCCATTTATTTAAAAAATGATGATAAAGTAGGGTATGCTGTAATAGGGGCGTGGCTATACCTTGTGATGATTTGATTGACAAGCTACACAACCAATAGCATTTATTGCCCACCCCAACTCTGGTCCCAACCTAATAGCATTAATTTCCGAGTGCATAGGATATAGAAAGATGGCGGATTTGAAATCGTTTTGGCTTCATTTACGGTCTGTAGAGTCTATGGGAGTCTATTGTCCATTCTTTTTACTGTCTATGGTATCAATTTATGTTAGCCTACATGGTGGTGTAGCTATTTGTTGGGTGACATTTTATATATATTATTAGTTTTTGTCTTTTGCCTTTTCTACCCCTTTTTTCTCCCCAATTTAGTAGTTATGCCAATTTGCATCCTATTGCTTCAGCTGCCAGTCAGGAGCCCTCACTGAGGGAGGATGTAGACAGAGCCTTCGTCCTACTCCTCCCGCCCAACACTCCCTTCCCTTAAGTTAAATTGCACGTAGCCATAACGGTTATGCTCATTGTATTCCTCTTGTGTGTGTGTGTGTGTGTGTGTGTGTGTGTGTGTGTGTGTGTGTGTGTGTGTGTGTGTGTGTGTGTGTGGCACCATCCACAGACTGTGAGTCATCCAGCATGGCATTACACACTCTTGCTTGTCACTTCCATTGATGAGATCACTTCTGACTCAGTGGGTGATGAAATGTGTTTCATAAGAAGCAGCTAGGATTCCTAAGGATGAGCCAGAGCAGAGCTGCTGTGTGTATCATGGGAAGAACTAATGAATTCTTAACCCTGATTCATATTTAAAACCCTTTTTTTCCATTCACATGCAAACCCAGTCATTAACTTTTTAATTTTGGTATTCTGTGGGAATAGTCCTCCTGAGCGCGTCTGTTTATCAGTAGCGTTGCGACAGTGCTTACGTAAGAAACGTTAGTTCTATGAACAAACTATTGTTCTATGAACAAAATGATTCATAAAAACAATGTTGGTGTAAGACTTGCCGGAAGAGGAAAGAAACAGAAAGCTTTTGTGTCTGGGTTGTCAGCGGAAATTTGATAGTAGACTATATTTGATTAAAAAAAATGAATGAATGTTCGAATGTTAAAAAGAAAAAAATATGTATAGATCTGGAACCTGCTGTGGGCCCCTGTAACCTTGCACTGTAGCTGGCCTTTCCAGATCACACAGCCACGAGCCACCTCTCTGCAGACTTTTGACAACGTGAGAGTTATGAGTTGTTCATACTTGGATAATTTATCTTGTCAGTTCTATTTAAATGACCAAATGGAGGACTACGTTACATTGTTTAATATCTGACAAGGCTGTGTGCTCTTTGCTGTTTTTTTATGACTTGTCTTTTATTGTTGTTGCGGTTGAAGGTGGTTTTTCTGGTTTTGTGAGGTGTTTTTGAAGTGGGTTTCTCTTCCTTGTCAACCAGCGTTGTCCATAAACTTGACAGCATATATGTCGGTGTCCTTCCCCCACAACCAACATACATGGTGTCCCCCCCAGTTATTTACCCACCAACTGACTACATGTATGTACATGTATGCCCTACTGGGCCGGCCCGAGGCTTGGCCCCGAACAATTACCATACTTTTATTCCCAAAAGCCCGAAAAGGTGTCATCAAGTGCATAATGTCCTCAAAGTCACACATCAACAAGCTTTGAACTGAGCAGATTGGACCTTCCGTTCCAGAGATAATGGCCAAAACATCTTGAAAACGTCCACTTGCAGATTTTCGATTGAGTTTTAGCCATTAGCCCGTTTTTCTTTAATAACACGGGATAGGAAAAAGTATTTTTCTTCGCGGAACCCAAGGCTCGGCCCGGCCTGACTAATTAGCATAGAACTCTAGTCCTTCCCCACAAACTGATAGCATGCATGTTGGTATCCTTCCCTATCTCTAAAGCAGTCCATCCTGGGTTTCTGCCTTGGCTGTCTTTGCTACCTTTTGGCCCAAAGTGTGTCTTCTTGTCTAAATTATTTGTCACTCCTCACCAGCTGTGTGTCCCGGACTGAGCAACCAGCCAGGTTCTCTGGCTGACTGCTACAGTATGTTGAATTAAGCAGGGAAATTAGGACAGGGCTGTGTCTTCCATCACCTCACTAGAAAGTTGTATGTGTGTGTGTGTGGGAGTATTTGCAAGTGGAGTATATGTGGAGTATACAGGTATGTGTGTGTGTGTCCGTGCGTGAGCGAGTATAGTTTAATGCTATCTATTTTGTTGTTTGGTTTATGTATTGTTCATTGTTGTACACTTTATTCTCTGCTTCAGTAACACCATGAATTTCCCCCCAGAGGATTTAATAAACTATCCTATCCTAATAGTCCTACACTGTATAATATCAGCACAACTGTGATTATGTTGGTGTTTTGGCACTCTGCCTATCCTTGGCCCAACGACAGCACAAGAATGAAGTGGGTTTATTTTTCGCTCACTCATACAGGTAGAAACTCGCAGCATTAATACAATATACAACAAGATGATAATTGATACTAAAATAAAAAAGAACACAGGAACACAGGAAATACGATAAGATTTGTAAAAAAAAAACGGCAAAAATGTATAAGCTGGACATTCTTAACTGATTCACTGCTAATCACGTAGATCTACGCAAACCTATTTAAAGCCGCCACGTGCCAGTTGCGTAGATCTACATATATATTTGTTTTCAATTTGACCCAAAGACCAAGGAGATGTGATTTTTCGAAGATATAGACTCCTATCCACTTCCTTGTTAACTTAAAACTTAAAAATTCTGTATCTCGGCTCCTGAGTACTTTTTTTTTTTCCAATGAAAAATCTCTGGCACTGGCTAAAAAAATATGAAAATACCTCTGGCAGTTAATGGGTTCAAAGGAATTCTGGACTAGCCTTTTCCTTGCCTTTTATATGATGTTATTATATCCTAGGACGAGTGGCACAGTAGAACATAACTCCATCCCGAGTCCACCGCAGCTAAAAACCAGAGCGGACGGTCCATGCACGTATTTTTATCACTTTAATTATTTACGTTTTTTGGTAATATCGGACTCTCAAAATGACAGAAAACTGTCCACGGTGTTTGTGTTAGATGCGCCCCTCCGGAAGTCTCGCAAGACGAGATTTCACCCGTGATTTCGTCCAAGACGCTTGTAAACATTAAGGCGGTCCACTTGGGACAAAAACACAGTGGCGAGGTTTCTGTCATTATGAACGTCAGATAAAACCCCAACATTCTAGGGCTACGTATACAATACAAAGCACTGCTTTTCAGTTCATCATTCAAGTTTGAGCCAATAAAAAATACGTGATTATTATGCGATTAATCGTGCGATTAACTACACACATCATGCGATTAATCGTGCGATTAACTACACACATCATGCGATTAATCGCGATTACATTTTTTTATCGCTTGACAGCAATTATATATATATATATATATATATATATATATATATATATATATATAATAAAAAAGAGCAAAACAAATAGCAAATAATCATGTACTAGTAATTAATCAAAGCTGTCAAATCCCAAAGCCCTGTTGTCCGTAAAGCAGTTAGGAAGCAGAGCTGATGCAGCTGTTCCTAATGGATGTCATGACCATGAGTGCATACATGAAAACAGTGTGTGGTTTGACCAGCTGCGCTACAAACCATTACACGTCATCTGATCTGCTCTCACACAGACCTGCTGATGGGCGCTGAGTGCATCCCAAATGCCGCCACTACATTGCTTCTCACAAGGGAAGCAATTTGCTTAACATTTGATGAGCCGTGTTGTTGTTCTGTAATTGATGTTGAGAGCCTTGGGAGCAAAATAAACCCATTGGCGCTGCACATAGAAATGACCAAGTGGACCGTTGCTCTGCAAAACACCATTTACTTCCTCTAGCAAGCACAAGAAAGAAAAACCTATTTATTCTGAAATTTTTGGGGGGTTGCTTTTTATCCCAATAAACGCTGTCGCCTCACAGCTAGAGGGTCCTGGGTACGATTCCCGCAGGGGACGCTGTGGGCGTGTTCTCCTCCGCGTCATCAGTGCCCATACCCTAGGTGGGTTTGGCCAAAGGGCTTTCTGTGTGGAGTTTGCATGTTCTCCCCGTGTCCCCTAGGGTACGTACCCTCACAAAAAAAATGCAGTAATCAATACTGCCTCCCCCTGGTCAGCCGGGGCGCCTGATGGAGGGGAAAGGAACTGGTTGGAATAACGTGTTCCTTCCACGCGCTACGTCCTACTGGGGAAACTCCCCCCTGTCAGGTGATAAGAAGCGGCCTGCTCGCTCCTCATGCATTGAAGGAGGCATGAGCTCAGTTCGGGGCTCTCCCTAGGCGGGGAGAGGGAGAGTAGCGCCCAGGATTACAGCTTAGGCATTGGCATTGGGTGAAGAAATGGGTTACAAACATTGTGGGATTAAAATAAATTTAAAGTTGTACTTCACTCTGATGTGTAGCCAGTGTGTGTAGCCACTGAGCAGTGCCCAGGGACCTGCCGCTGGCAGGAGAAATGTTTGAGCAGGCATGTCTTTTTAGTGTGAGGAAACTGAACATGAACATGAGAAGACTTGCAAAGCCCAAACAAATAGAAAAGGTGCCCGGGTGGCGGGTTCAATCCCAGGACCTTCTGGCTGTGAGGTATTAGTGGCAGGCAGTAGGACTGTCACAATGATTACACAATCACCTAATCGAAATTATTTGAGATAATGGCAATTTTTTTGCATAATCGTCATAATCGTTTCCATGTTGAAAACAATTCATACATTTTCAAATATTTTCAAAAATAGTGGAAATAGCCGATCTACAAGCTCATGGCTATTTCCACTATTAATGTTTTCTTAAAAGTATAAAGTTATTAAACATATCGGTCATTTATTTGTATATTTAGGTTATTTGTCATATCTGCCCTGTGCAACTTCAAAGCCTAAACGCCAAACAGAAATGGAATTTCCATTCATAGAAAACACAAAAACACAGCCCCAGCAGGCAGGTGACAGCTAGAGCCTAACCGATGCATCTCTGGCCAATATTTGACATTTTTGACATCGCTATCTGCAATTATGCAGCTGATGGTGTGCCGACTTTTAACCATCATCAAACCTGGCATCCCTGTATTGGGCGTGTCCTTGTAGACATGCCCAGTAAATCTTCAAACATTTCCACACATGGCAGATGATCTGCAAGCTCACAAAGCTTTGTGATGCAACGCCCTGTGGATATGCTTTTCGGAATATAGGGCTTATGTAAATAAAATAAAGTGGCCTGCTAGGTTTACATATTACAATAAGTCAGTGATTATGACAAAGCAGCTCTCTTCCTGGTTGTATTGCCTGTGCTGTCATAAGGAAGTACAGAGGGTGAGTAGTTGGATCTGTCCCAGCCGTCCAGAGTACACTGGACAGCTTATATCAAGCCCTTAAACACCCTGGACATCGAGCCCAAAGGTAGAAGAGATGAAGTCGGCTAAAATGAGATGGAGCAATGGTTTGTGCCCTTTGTTAAGGCTGGGGGAAATGCTGTAAAGGTCCATTTGATTCCATTTTTGTATGCTCTACGTTAAATAAGCAGAGGCATTTTTACGGTGTATGGATTTTGCCCACTTCCATGTGACTGCATGTTTATAAATCACACAGGGCTAATCTTCATTATGGACGAGCAAAAAAAAATGGGTTGTGATTTATTGTAGGTTTTTTACCATCTTGATAAAGCTGGTCTAGGAACGGGAACACCCTGAGGATTGTAGGCGTTTCCTTCCGAAATAGGGGCGTGCCCTTCATTTATTCTTTATACCCCGCCAGGGAAAAGGGGCATGGCTTTAGGGAAAAGGGGCATGGCTTTAAACAACTAAAAGCCATGCTTTTTAAAAGCCAATAACGTGTTCCTTCCACGCGCTACGTCCTACCGGGGAAACTCCCCCCTGTCGGGTGACAAGAAGGTCAGTTGGCTCGCCTCTCATGCATTGAAGGAGGCATGAGCTCGGCCCTGGGCTCCCTAGGCTGGTGGGGGGAGTGTAGCGCCCAGGATCACTTAGAAAATTGGCACCGGGTGGGAAAAAAAGGGTTACAGAATTGTGGGATAAAACATTTTGGGGGGAAAAAAAAACTGAAGTTTTTATTACAAACCTAGTAAGGGGTTTAGCTTGCCGCAAGCTGGTATAAATTATGACATTAATGTCATTGTTTTCTTTTTTAAGCACAGCCTTCAATGTCGTTTAAGGTTTAGAGAGAGCGAGAGAGACACAATTCAGCCTCACAGACACAACAAATGTGCATTCACACTCGGCGGCCACATAGCGACACATTAATTAACTCTGGGGATGTCATGCGTCGACGCCGGAATTCCAGGAATGTGTCTCTCGTTGCCAGAGTATAAATATGTCCTTGTTTTGTCCCCTCCAATCCTCTGTGCCGAGACTTAACGCCTATTAGTGCAAACCAGACAAGTGTCGCTCGCTGGCTACTGGGAAGGAGGTCAGGATCGTATAGCCGTGTATGTTTGTGTATATTTGGTGGTATGTATGTAATGTAATGTAATGAGGGCCTTACTGGTGCTGCTGTGAATGAGTCACTGGTTATAATGACGCAGGGCCTGCTCCCTCGGGATTACAGGGTGTTAGCTAGTCATTTACAGACTGGAACCTCTACTTGTTAGAACAGACGCACATTACTTTTTCTTGACTTGCTCAAACCGCCAGCCTCGATTATTACCCATAACCCATTTAGACCGGGAACGCATCTAACGCATCTGTGTCATTTTCTAGATTTCTTTGGCTATAAAAAAATAGCAGATATACAAGCTTGTACGAGCTTGTAGATCAGCTATTTTCATTTATTTATTTATTTTAAATCGTTTTGATCAATTTGTGCAAATCTTTTCCGATCTTTGCTTCTGTGGGGTCCCTGGAACAACATATTTGAGATGGGGGGGTCTGCATGGAAACAAGTCTTGACATGGAAAAGTTGGATTACCACTGATATAGCATCATACTGTTAAGATTTAGAAACCATTTTTAGATAGGTATTTGGCCGCGGACCCCCATCTCAAAATGTTTTGTTCCAGGGACCCGCCAGAAGCAAAGATTTGAGTAAAAAATTTCGCTATAAAAATAATATACTGTATGTATACAAAGATTTGCACCAATGTTAAAGTTTTTTAACAAAGAAGAAATCTTAAAATGACACCGATGCGTTCCCGGTCTTAAGGGGTTAACCACTTTTCAACCTTGCCCAGTCCCTATTTTTGGGCATGTGTCATTATAGGCCGGAAAAACTTTCCCGACATTTCCCCCCAAATTAGCGAAAACAGCCGATCTACACGCGACGCATTGTGAGCTTGTAGATTGGCAGTTTTTTTGTGCAGCACGTCGTTCTGACAAAAGAGGGCTTAACCCTTTAAGACCCGGAACGCATCTGTCATTTAAAAATTTCTTTGGCTATTCAAAAAATAGCACATCTACAAGCTCATAGCGCCGTGCTATGAGCTTGTAGATCTGCTATTTTTTGAAAAATCGTGAAAATGTGTGCAAATCTTTGAATATATCATTTTTTAAGCGAACATTATTTTGTAACTCAAATCTTTGCTTCTGGGGGATTCTACAAATGTCATCCTAACAGTTTTCTGAAAAACTCATGTTGCTATTATATCAGTGGTGCTCAAACCTTTTCATGTCAACGACCCGCCCAAAAAAAAGTGTTCCAGGGACCCCCCAGAAGCAAAGATTTGAGTAAAAAAAAATCTTTTAGAAATATATATAAAAAAATATATATTCAAGCTCATGCGCGGCACTCTGTGCCGCGCTATTAGCTTGTATATCTGCTATTTTTTAATAGCCAAAGTATATAGATAATGGCTTAAGTGGTTACACAGACGCGTTCTCCGGTCTTAATGGGTTAAGTGGCTAAGCTACATGTTTGCACTGTCTTTGTTAACATGTTTGTACATTTATGGCATCAAGTATTTGCACAGGGCTTTATACCTGCCAGCGAGGGAGGTAGCGCCTCGTCGTACTCCTTCCCGCTGACAGGAGCCAGTAGGGTACGATTAATTGACAACTAAATTGGGAGAAAAAAAAGGTAAAAAAAACATAATAGGCTACTCTAAATGTAGAATAAAAACAGAAACAAGAACAGAAACGAGAGAAAAGTATCCAGGGGTGGGAAAAGTACTCAAATGTTTTACTTACGTAAAAGTATCAATACTGTAATGTAGAAGTACTCTGTTACAAGAAAGTCCGGAATTTTACTTGAGTAAAAGTACAAAAGTATTGATATCAAAATGTACTGAAATGTAATGGATTAGAAGTAAAAGTACTGAACATTGGAAATGCTCCAGTAAAGTAAAAGTACCTAAAAATTTTACTTAAGTATAGTACTTGAGTAAATGTACTTAGTTACTTAACACCACTGAAAGTATCGCACATGCCCAGTGGTTGAAGTAATTCGACCAGGATACAATTTGTTTGCTCTCCCTTTTCCCAGCCCTGTCAGACATAATGTTGATCCCAGCCAGCCAGCAGTGGTGGGAAAAGTACTCTATTCTTTTTGTACTTAAGTAAAAGTATCAATACCACCATGTAGAAGAAATACTCTGTTACAAGTAAAAGTCCGGAATTCAAAATTGTCTTGAGTAAAAGTACAAAAGTATTGGCATCAAAATGTACTTAAAGTACCAAAAGTAAAAGTAGTCATTATGCAGAATGTCCCATTTCAAGTTCTTAAAATGTATACAAATGTTTTGAAAATAGTAGATCTACAAGCTCGAGCTTGTAAATATATATAGAGCATTGTGGTGGTTAATGTATGTTTTGTAATAATAATAAAAATCTACAAAGTAACTAGTAACTAAAGCTGTCAAATAATTCTAGTGGAGTAAAAGTACAATATTTGCCTCTGAGATGTAGTGGAGTAGAAGTAAAAGTACAGAAAATTGGAAATACTCCAGTAAAGTAAAAAATACCTCAACATTGTACTCGAGTACAGTACTTGAGTAAATGTACTTAGTTACTTTACACCACTGCCAGCCAGCCAGTTAGTGGGCTGTTTAAATAGAATCCACACAGAATTTCCCCAGCGTCCCCAGTCCCACTGCCTCAGCCCTTTACAGAAATCCTGTGGCTTTTCCCTGATTTTCCCCCTTCGTGTTGTTGCACCATAGTTGCCCCTTTTTTCAGCCTCCTAAACCCTGCAATCAGCCTCTGATGACAGAACAACAGCTCACACAGCTCACACACTCACACAGCTATTCATTCTACTGTAGGCCTATGTGTGCTGCCTGGCCCTGGGTCAGAGCTAAGGCCTGAAAATGAAGGCCTGGCCCTAACTGGGCCCTACTGGGCCGGCCCGAAGCTCTGCTCGGCCTGGCCCAAACAATTACCATACGTTTAGGCCAGAAAACCCGAAAAGGTGTCAATATGTGCTATATACATTTCGGCCATTTGAAAATAGCAGATCTACAAGCTCACAATGCGTCGCGATGCGACACATTGTGACCTTGTAGATCGGCTATTTTCAAAATATTTTTTTATACATTTGAAAACTTGAAATGGGACATTCTGCATAATGAGTACTTTTACTTTTGGTACTTTAAATACATTTTGATACCAATACTTTTGTATATTTGGTCAAGTAAATTTTGATTACCGGACTTTTACTCGTAACGGAGTGTTTCTGCATTGCAGTATTGATACTTTTACTTCAGTAAAAAAATTGAGTACTTTTTCCCACCACTGTCTGATTCACGCTGGTATCTATCTGTGTAGAACGTGGTCAGTCAGGGCTGTTAGGCGAGGCTCTGTGACGGTGAGTTTAAACAGAGGACTAATTTGTTCTCCCACAGCGTTATCACTTCATCATAAGGACACGCTGAAAAGAAAACTCTCCAAACTGTAGTTAATCTGTTACATATGTCATTAAGCCACTTAGACCATGCATACCGTTGTTGACAGGGGTCCCCTACTTTTCCCCCTCAACGCCAAATCCCCTTTACCGGAAATAGCAAGCTTGTAGATGGGGCTATTTTGCTGAATGTTTGCCTATTTATGCCATATGTGGCGTCCGCGGACAAATACATTTTGGGTGGTCCTTGACATGAAAAGAGTTTGAGAACCACTGATATTATATCAGATATAAGTTATCAGATATAAGTTAAATACGTTTTTTTCAAAAAGAATCCCCAGAAGCAAAGATTTTAGTTAAAAATGTTTGCTTTAAAAAACATACATGAAAGATTTGCAAAATGTAAAAAAAAAAAAAATAGATCTACAAGCTTGTAGCGTGGTATTGTCACAGTGTACGTGGGTGTGTTTGTGAGCGAGGGAGTTTGTGGAGAAGCCTGTTTGTGTGTCTGCGAGCTAGTATAGTTTATTACTGTATCTATTGTTGTAAGGTTGTATTTGATTGTTCATTGTTGTGCACCTTTCTTTACCCTTTGACACCGTAAACATGCTGTAAACACTCCCTCCTTGGGGATTAATAGTGTCATCCTATCCTACATCGTGTGATGGTGTTGTTGATGGAGATGAATGGTGCGTTACAGCGCATTATTTACGGGCCCATTCAGCAGGCACACCTATGGCCCTGTGATTCCTCTAGAGCTCTGCTTCCCAAGCTTTGTAGCTCAAGACCCCAGAAGAGAACTTTCATGTTTCCCCCCGGGACCCAATCGTAGAAAAAAATCATTATGAGTATTTAACCACTTAACAGTGTGCCCTATTTAACTCTTTGACTGCCACGAAATAACACATCGTTTGCTATGCCACTGCCAGTGATTTTTTCGAGTGTTAGCAGAATCTGACGAGAAGTCTCGTTGGTGGCAGGCAAAGAGTTAATAGTGAATATAGTCGATCTACAAGCTCGCGTTGTCTATTTTATAGGGGGGGGGGGTCTTTTGAAATACGGAAAAAATGGGTCCACGGCCCAAAAATGTGTCCCAACCGGTAGTTTGGGAAACAGTGGCCTGGAGTAGAGCAGCAGTGCTATAGGAGTGGCAGGGTAAAGGGGAAGCTCCCTGGGGAGGGACAGACTGACTGACTGACGTCAATGCATGCACACAGCAGGTAGTTTGTGTTCCGTCTGTCTCTCCCTAGGGAGGGACAGACAGACAGACAGGCAGACAGACAGACTCAGACAGACTGACGTCAGTGCACACAGCAGGTAGTGTGTGTTGTGTGTCCGTTCGTCAAAGCGTCTGACAGCCTGTGATAGCGGAGGGGAAAAAAAGCTGGATTTGTTTTTCCACTGGGCCCTGTGATTTTTATGGAGTTATGTTGTTATTACTGTATGCTCAGTGTGCTGCAGTATGCTCTGCTGTTTGTCTGAGTGTTGTTATCCTCTTATGAATCTTCTAGTCTACAACATGGGTCTTCAACAGGGGGTCCCCAGTCAAGAGTTACTACGAGGGGGGGGGGGGGGGGTGCCACGTCTTTGTGTGACAGGAACTTTAATTTGTTTACATTAGCCACTTGAACCCTAGCATCCCTATTCTGGGGAGGAACATTTGCCCCCCAAAAAATAGCAGATCTACAAGCTCACACAACCTGTCAGCTATTTTTGGCAAAGAGGTTTGGTCTGTAGAGGGGGAAAAAAAGAGCAGACCAAGTATGGAGCCAAAGATCTGGTTTACAAATTATCGAGGGTTTAAGTGGTTAAATGTCTGAAAATACACATGAACACGAATCCAACGTATTAATAGAAAAGATAATGTGTAAACAAACATAAAACACTAATGTAAACAACACTGATGTTAGTGCTGTCAAACAAGTATATGAAGCTATCCATGAAATCTATGAAAAAGTGTAATCTGTAACACAATTTTATTAGTGGGGGGTCCCTGCTTCAGCTCTCTCAGGGGGTCCTTGGCCCTGAAAAACATTGAAACCCCTGGTCTAGCCACGACACACCCAAAATAGGGACGCAGGGTGAAAGTGCTTAATTCTCAATTGCATTAAAAACTCCCTCTCTCTTTCTTTCCACTCTAACCAGTTGGCAGCAGGAACAAGGCCCCGCCCCCCATCCCGCCTCGTTGCTCCGCCTCCTCCAAGCCTCTGATCTCGGTGACGGTCCAGAGCAGCACCGAGTCGGCCCAGGACACCTACCTGGAGCATCGTCACGACAACAACAGCCAATCAGGCGACAGCAACACCTCCTCCGACAGCCTCTGTAGCATCCGCACCGGCAGTCTGGCTAAGGGCCCCGCCCACCACCAGGCCCCGCCCCTCCTGGCCCCCGCCCCCACCTCTGTCCCCGCCCCCACTGCACCTGCTGCTGCTACCGCCGCCCCCGTCCCCGCCCCTCGTGAAGCCCTTCCCACCATCACCACCTCCTCCTCTTCCTCTTCCATTGTCACCTCCTCCTCTGTTGTCTCCACCTCCACCTCCACCACAAGGTATGTTATAGTTTTGTATTTTTTATTAGTTCTTTTTTTATTTCGTTTTGACTTTTGGTTTTCTATTTCAGTATAGTTTTGATCATAGACTGTAAAAAAGAATGGACAAAGCATCGCTATCTTTCTATATTGCATCATATCCTGTGCAATGCAACCAGACCAATATTGGTTGGGTAGCTTGTCAATCAAGAGCGGGGGCGGGGAATGAATGCTATTGGTTGTGTAGCTTGTCAATCAAATCATCCCGCCCCTCCTAGAGCATACCCTACTTTTCTCGTCAATTTTAAAATACATGGGAACATCATTTACCAAAACGCATATCCTGATGATTGAAAGGAGACTTTAAACTAGCGACTGGAAGCATATAGTATTTATGACAATGTTTATTAAGGTAATAAAATTAAGTCTAAAGTTCGTCAAAAACCCACCCACTTGCATTGAGACACCAGCAGCGGTAAAACAGCGACACTACAGGCCATTCATATGAACTGTCACTTGAACTCACATCGTTACGTGGGATAATATCTGCCATTTTTGGTATTTGTATACGAACAAGGACATTTCCTATGATTTTTAGTTTGTTTCAGTTGTGTTTTTTTTAAACACACAACACAGGTAGTTATGTTTTCTTTCCATTTCAGTTAACTAAAATGTGTTTCCAATTGTAGTTGTAGTTTATTGTGTTACTAATAACCCTCCTCCACCACCTCCTCTTCCAGTGTCACCTCCACCACCTCAACCTCAACCTCCACCTCCACCCAGCCCCAGCATGACACCCTGAGCCTGGCCCCCGTCATAGAGAAGTCCCCCGCGGCTGAACCCAAGAGGAAACTGTCCTCCATCGGAATCCAGGTGAGACCATAGATTCTTAACCCATTTAGACTGGTGAACGCGTCAGTTTAAGATGTATTTGGCTATTCAAAAATAGCAGATCTACAAGCTCATAGCGCGGCACCGAGGGCAGCGCTATGAGCTTGTAGATCTGCTATTTTTTTTTAAATTGTGAACATTTTTGCAAATCTTTGAATATATGTTTTTTAAAACGAACATTTATAACTCTGTTACAACTTCTGGGGGTCCCTGGAACAAAATATTTTGAGATGGGGGTCCGCGGCCAAATACATATCATTTTTGAGAACCACTGATATTACATACATACTTTTTTCAGAAAACTGTTAGGATTTAGAAGACATTTGTAGAATCCCCCAGAAGCAAAGATTTGAGTTACAAATGTTTGCTTTAAAAAAATGCATATTCAAAGATTTGCTCAAATGTTCACGATTTTTCTAAAATTCCAGATCTACAAACTTGTATAATCTGCTATTTTTGAATAGCCAAAGAAATCAAAAAATGACACAGATTCTTTCCCGGTCTAAATAGGTTAAAAGGATCCCTGGCTAATAAGCCACATATGCCTTAATGCCTTATAATGCATTATAATTGTCCTCTATAACTAAAATGTCAAATTAAAAACACCTTAAATATTTTTTTTATTTTAGAAATGTTTCTAAAACAGTTTTCTAAAACAGGCTGCAGCCTCTGCCAGCATGTTTTACGATTTTCTTACCTTTTCAACTAGTCACAGAATATTTATCTCCAGTATGATCGATCCCCTGATGGTTGCTAATCACAAAGGGTTTCACTGTGCTTCCGCGAAAGAAAAAAACGCGACCACCCGTTCGCTTGTTATACGCCGTTAAAAATAGCATGTCTCGCCAAAAATACATCACAGTAACACAGGTGCCGAGATACAGAATATTTCCAAAATATTTAACCAGGAAGTGAATGGAGCAGTAAATGTTTTTTATTTTAATTTTAAAGGCGTTTTAAAACGTCTTTGGCAGGCAATGTGTTGTTAATAGCCAAATAAATCTAAAATGACACAGATGCGTTCCCAGTCTTTAAAGGGTTAAAGTTCTCAGTCATTTGGATTCCATAGAGTCCAACTTGTTTTTCTCTATTTGCACACCGGTGTCGCGTTCCACACGCTCTGTGCTTGTACATTGTGGATCTGTTATTTTCGGCGTGGCAACACGTCATAAATCAAGACGCTTTTTCACATCGGATAGGGACGCAGATAGGGCTATCACCATTACAAATATAAGTTGACGATTAATTGTCACTCAAATATTTGCGATTAACGATTTGGCATCGCACATTGGAACATGTGAATGCAAATTTAATTTGTATTTGCCTTTTAGGCTTCCTAATCAAAAATTGCACAGGGTAGATATGACAAATAACTTAAATATACAAATAGATTATTGACATATTTAATAATTTTATACACGTAAAAATAGCAGAAATAGTTATAATAGCGTTGTAAGCTTGTAGATCTGCTATTTCTGCTTTTTTTATTTGAGAATGTGTGAACATTTTTCAACATGGAAACGGTTATGACGATTATGCAAAAATAAGTGCGACTATCTCAAATAATTGTGATTGGGCGATTATGTAATAATTGTGACAGCATCTCAGAGGCAAATATTGTACTTTTACTCCACTACAATTATTTGAAAACTTTAGTTACTTTGCAGATATAAATTATGATATTATAAAATATACATTAACCACTTCAGCCCTATTATATACATGGGCTATTTGAAAATAGCCGATGCGACGCCTTGTGAGCTTGTAGATCTGCTATTTTCAAACATTTTACTACTTTTACTTTTGGTACTTTAAGTATATTTTGATGCCAATACTTTTGTACTTTTACCAAGTAAATTTGTAATACCGGACTTATACTTGTAACAGAGTACTTCTACATTGCAGTATTGATACTTTTACTTAACACATTGAGTGCCAGGTTTTTTTTAAAACAGGGTACAGTCAGTGCCTGGATTTTTAACCATTTTTTAACCTTTTTCAAGTAGTCACAAAATATTTTCAGTGATCACCGTCCTCACGGTGATCCCCTCATTACACACATAGAGGTCTCGTACAATCGGGGGATTTTTTTTTAAACATTCGGTAATCCGTTCCATAGTTGCAGCCAGTTGAAAATAGTAAAAAATAGTCAAAAATACATGGTAAAAAAAAAAAGTACACAGGAGCCGAGATACAGGCTTTTGAAGTCATACGTTAACCAGGAAGTGGATTAAAGTCTAAATCTTCGAAAAAAAAGAAAAAAAAAATTATTTTATTTTCCAAAACCGGTTATAACCGTTTTTGGCACGCCTTGTTTGGATTATGAAAAACGGCCCGGACCGTTTTTGGCACTCAATGTGTTAAGTAAAAACATTTGAGTACTTTTCCCACCACTGGTCCCAACAGAACGTTTCAGTTGTGTGATTTAGTGTTTTGCTTTAATCCCTGCAGACTGTACTGTAACAGTATGTGATACAGTATGTCTGGGCTAACAGTCTGTACTGTACAGTATGTGATACAGTATGTCTGGGCTAACCTGTTCACCTGTTTCATGGAACCGCATTAGATTGACTTGCTGTCGTTCCGTGATTGATTGAAACAGGTGGACTGCTTTCTGCCCATCTCCAGAGAGGACCTCCTCCCCCTCAGCGCCCCTCTGAAGTTCCAGTCCGTTGGCGTGCAGGTGGAGAACGGCAGGCCGTGAGTCACGTCCAACATTACACACACTATACAAACTTATGTCCCTACTTAAAGGATCAATCCGGACTAGCCTTTTCCTTACCTTTTTTATATGATATTATTATGTCTTAGGACGAGTGGTACCAGTAGAACATTTTCATAACTCCCTCCCGAGTCCACCGCAGCTAAAAACCTGAGCGAACGGTCCATGCGCTAGATCGCGCATTTTTATCGCTCTAATCTTTTTTTTCTTTTGGTGATCATATCTGACTCTCCTATTGACGGAAAACTCTCCACAGTGTTTGTGTTAGATGCGCCCCTCCGGAAGTCTCGCAAGACGAGATTTCACCCGTGATTTCATCCAAGTCAGTTTGTAAACACTACTACGGTGGGCCATTTGGGACAAAAACACTGTGGCGTGCTCTAGTCCAGGACTCACTGAAATCGGCATCGGGCCCCAAAGATCTGCCATCGGTCAGAGTCTAATGTTGTGACCACTATTTGCCTCTGAGGCGTAGCAGCATGGTAGAGACAATGTGGTCGAGACAGACGGCATGCTAGAGACAGACATACAGACAGCATGGTAGAGACAGACAGCATGGTACAGCCACCAGACAAGGTCATGTTCCATGGAGCAGCAGCCCAGGGCTCTCTCTCAGATTGATGTGATGTTGTTTTGACCAGAGCAGGGCCAACATTGTGACAGTCTACCCTGTGCACTGGACTTTAATGTAATCACATTAGAGCCTGCTAGCCTGCTTCACAACTGTTACATAATCGCCTGGTGCAATTAGTTGAGCTAATGGCTAATCATTTTTGCATAATCGTTCAAAGTCCTTTTCATTTGTCTGTATAAAACCAGCTGGATGAAATTAACTGAATAATCAGGGGTGCACATAACTGGTGCGCAGGTGCGCATGCGCACCCAAAATAAATAATGCGCGGCACATCAGACGACGCGAGGCGCTTTTGCGTACCAACAGCTGGGACAGCAATTTCCAAGCTTTTATTTTTTAGCAAAAATAAAAAATAAAATCCTGGAGATCGAGGCTAGGAATTTACTTCCTGAAACCACAATCACGCTAAAGCACACGTCGGCCCCATGTACAGCCATTAGGCGCTGGGGGAGGGGACGCATGCTGCACGTGATTGTGTGAGTGTTGCCTCGCATCGACACACAGACACAAGCAGCGGCTGTTAGAGGCACTCGTCACCGATGATGAACGCACCGTAATGGTGAAAAATATGCCGTGAACGTCCCAATCTGGCGGATAAAAGCAGCGCAACTCAGGGCACCAACCTTGGGGCGAAAAACGGAGGAATTTGGAAGCAGAGCGTCCTTTTTTCTCGCGCAGCACCCCCCCCCCCCTCCCGTTGACAAAACTGTCCCGGTGGGCACCGTGCTGATCCTGCCCTCGTACACTATTTATTTAGATTACTGGTACCAGGTCATTGTCAGTCATGACTTTGAGTATCTAATTGAATCAGCACCGTGCAATTCTTGTTTTCAAAGCCTACAATCCTTTATATTTTTGTTCCAATATTTCCTTTGCCAAAATCATTAATGGTGATTATTTCTACTGTATGGCAATTAAGCACCAACGAAAATGTTCATGACGGCACTAGTGCAGTGTAGTTTAATACAGGAGTTCTCAAAGTTGGGTCCAGGAACCCCCAAGGGGTCATTGAGTTGAGTTCCAAATGGACCCTTACAGGTTTGTAACTCTGAGAGTGTACACATGGAACCAAATGGACCCTTGCGGGTCTGTAACTGAGAGTGTACAAATGGAACCAAATGGACTGTAATGTGTACACTCTCAGAGTTATGGGGATAGTCCTTGAAATAAAAAAAGTTTGAGAAGCACTGGTTTGACGTAATCACATTAGTAGGCCTGCCTGCTTCCTCTACTGTTCTGTGTCTCTGAGGGCGTCTGTCTGTCTGTCTGTCTGTCTGTCTGTCTGTCTGTCTGTCTGCCTGCCTGCCTGCCTGCCTGCCTGCCTGCCACAGCATCACATTAAAGGGATAGTTCACCCAAAACAAATGTTTTTGTCGCATTCCTAAGCCAATAATTTGATGACCAGCGGACCGGTAGGGAGCGGTTCCGGTAGGAGACACAAAGGAGACTCTTTGTGTCTCCTACTGGAACCGCTGCCGGTCATCAAATTATTGGCTTAGGAATGCGACAAAAACTAAAAAAATATCCATGAATTCAAGTCTCCATGGGGTGAACTATCCCTTTAAGCCCTCTGTCTGTGTCTGTCTTTTGTTTGTCCTCTTTTGTAGACATCTGTCCCCTCAGCTCCTGTCATGCTCTATATCCTGTCAGTCCAACTCACTAATGGCTTCAAACCATTGTGGTGTAAAATGACAAACTCAGCGTTACATTTCCCCCTGTAGACAGTTTCAACATGATGTTTTTGCTAGCGTAGTGATTCTCAGTGATATGTAATTTCAGGGACACACAGTTTCATATGCATTAGCAGTGGTGGAAAGTAACTGAGTACATTTACTCAAGTACTGTACTTAAGTAAAAAAAACTTTACTGGAATATTTCCAATTTTCAGTAATTTTACTTCTACTCCACTACATCTCAAGAGGCAAATATTGTACTTTTTACTCCACTACAATTATTTGAAAACTTTAGTTACTAGTTACTTTTGATTATTATTACAAAACATACATTAACCACTTCAGCCCTATATTTCGACCATTTGAAAATAGCCGATCTACGAGTTCACAATGTGTCGCGATGCGAGCTTGTAGATCTGCTATTTTCAAAAGATTTTGTATACATTTCATACATTTGAAAACTTGTATAATGAGTACATTCTGCATAATTTCTACTTTTGGTACTTTTAAGTACATTTTGATACCAATACTTTTGTACTTTTTTACTTAATTTTGAATTCCGGACTTTTACTCGTAACAGAGTATTTCTACATTACAGTATTGTAATTTTACTTTACCACCACTGTGCATTAGGCCACGGAACCCCATTTGATAACATTTTTGTGTGTGTGTGTGCGTGTCTGTGTCTGTGTGTGTGTGTGTGTGTCCAGTTTGAGCCGGGTCAGCAGCATGGCCTCCAGACAGAGCACGGAGACGGACCCCCAGGAGACCCCGGACGACGCCCCCCCGCCCCCGTCCGAAATGAACTGCAGTGACGCCCATCAGACCCTCAACGGAGCGAACGACAGCAGTACCATCACCACCGCCACGGAGGCCCTCAGGGTACCCTGCTCCTCGCAGCAAGGTTATTGGAGTTTTTGCATCTTTCATTGGTTTTTGGTTTTGATTTAGTTTTGACGTTTTTGTTTCTCAATTTCAGTGGGTTTGCTAGTTTAGTTGCTCAGATTTAGTTCAGATTCTATTACTTTTTGTGTTTTCTTTGTTTTCTTTGTTTTTTTGTCAGGTGTGAGATTCAAAAAGTAAAGGAAAATAGCCGTTTTGTTTTGTAAAAACAATAGTTTTCTTAAAGGGATAGTTCACCCCCAAAATGACTTTTTTCCCTCTATTGATTAGTCACCCCATGGAGACTTGAAGTCATGTTTTTGTTTTTGTCGCATTCCTAAGCCAATAATTTGATGAGCGGTTCCGGTAGGAGACACAAAGAGTCTCCTTTGTGTCTCCTACTGGAAACGCTGCCTACCGGTCCGCTGGACATCAAATTATGGGGTGACTAATCGATAGAAAATAAGTAATTCTTTGGGTGAACTATCCCTTTAAATTTTTTGTAAAGCCTCATTTTTATTTTCATTTCACTTAAAGGTAGGGCAAGTGATATTTTTTAGGTTAAAACAAAGTTTTTGTTAAAAAGCTAAAGCACTATATTCTGATAGTATTCATTGCAATCATAATATAGAGCTATTTAGCACTTATTTTAACCAAAGAAAATCACTTATCCTACCTAACAAACAAAGAAAAAAGAATCCTCCCAATTCTAGTTTTAAGTTATTTGGTTGGTTTTAGTTAAAGGACCACTTCATATAATTCAGTGGTTCTCATTTAACTCTTTAATATATATGTTTATATTCACTGCCAGACTTATTTCTGTCTGCGTTTGCCCGCTGCCAGCGATTTTGGTTTTTCTTACCTTTTCAACTAGTCACAGAATATTTATATCCATGTATGATCAATTCCAAGGACGGTTGTTAAGCACGGAGGGTGTCACTGTGCTGCCACGAGAGGAAAACAAAAACTCACGCGACCCCCCTTCCCTTGTTACAGGCCGTTACAAAAAAGTCAAAATCAAAACGCCATGTTTCACAAACGCAGGATCCGATCAGCACCGAATTCGAATCGTATGTCGCACGGCCTCCGACGGTATTCCTCGTGTCCCGGCAGCCTTTATTTTACAATTCTGCGACATTCTGGAATTATTCTTCTGCTGTTGGTAGTCATGGCTCTCAGTTCCCACTTGATGTCGTGTGGGAGCTCAGAGTGCTCCAGACTGTACTGAATAACTGCTAGCTTGCATAACGTCTTGAGACTAGGATTTAAATCTAAGATATACAGGTCATCAGGTGTGTAAGTTCTTCCAAATACGATGAAGCGATCTCCCACAATGCAACAGCACATGTGATACATTGGAGCCGGTCCTTTCCCCATGGCCTCAACCTTCTTCCAGGAGAAGGTCTCTGGATTGAATTTCCACAGATCATTGAAGGTCTGAGCTGACCAATCTTTGCGACCACCAAATATGTACAGCTCGCGATTGTAGGCAAAGGCTGAATGATTCCAGCGTGTTTCTGGAAGAAGCTGTAAAGAAGGTGTGCTCTGCCAGCAGTTGGTCTCTGTGTCAAACACTCTGACCTTGTTGTAGATGCGCCCCCGGCCCCCAAATACAAACATCTTTGTCCCGATGATGGTGGCAGAGTGATCTGCTGAAGCAGGTGGTGGAGTACCTCCGGTGTTAATTAAAGCCCATACCATTGTAGTGGTGTCCAACCTATAGGTGTCATTAGTGCGTCCAGTCTGTTCGTCCACTCCTCCATGGATATACATGACCTTCCCCAATAAACAGGCTGAGTGGTTCCTCCTCTGCTCTGGAACAGTCCCAGACACCTCGGGTTTGAACCATCTGTGGGTGTCAACATCAAATGCACAAAGCATGCTGTAGTACTGCGGCGGATAGAAGCCACACCCGCCCCAGATGTAGACGATATTTTCTATCGGCACAGCTGTGTGGTTCCTACGCCAGGCGAGACCCTCAAGGTGGCGTTCTCTTCCCGTCGTCACCAGGGTCAACTTCCTCCAGTGTAAAGACACGGTGTTGAAAACGTAGACATCAATGTCAGTCGTTATGTCATATTGGTCCCCTCCAAATAAGTACACCTTGTGCTCCACTGCAACAACAGCATAATCACAATTTGGCCTTGGTCCTCCATTCAGATGTACTGTCCAGCAAAACATTACTCAAGTATTCCTCTGAAAAAACAATTAAGTCATAATGTGCGCTTCATCACTTATATTGGTTCAGTGGCACAAATGTTACGCAAAGCTTCACAGTTGGGTTGGCCAATCAGGGTAGCCGATGACTGTCTATCTCCTAATATGGCAAATTGAATCCCCCTGTGCTACACAGCAGACAGTGTGTTCGGCTACACGGCAGACAGTGTGTTCATCTACATGGCAGACAGTGTGTTCGGCTACCCGGCAGACAGTGTGTTCGGCTACACGGCAGACAGTG
The DNA here is from genome assembly GCF_963280865.1 of Gymnoscopelus braueri. Classification (NCBI taxonomy): domain Eukaryota; kingdom Metazoa; phylum Chordata; class Actinopteri; order Myctophiformes; family Myctophidae; genus Gymnoscopelus; species Gymnoscopelus braueri. The sequence continues at coordinate 2,927,153 of NC_137614.1, forward strand.
TGTTCGGCTACAAGGCAGACAGTTTGTTCAGCTACACGGCTGACTGTGTTCGGCTACAGGGCAGACAGTGTGTTCAGCTACACAACAGACAGTGTGTTCGGCTACACGGCAGACAGTGTGTTCAGCTACACAGAAGAACACGGAACACTCTTCGGCCGTGTTGATAAATCCTTTCAAAGGAAGATGCTACAGGCAGCTGGATGTCTTAGTCAAAGTTGTGCTCCAACCTCCACACTCGTCCACTCCACTCGCGTCCTCCACCCGCGCATTAGTCCCGCCTCCGAGCAAGGAGGTGAGGATTAGATGTGAGTCCGGAGGAAAGGAGCAGGTTGGACCGACAGCCATTCCTCGCTCCTCCTGCATGTCATGTTGTATATTAGACGCTGTATTTCTCATATGAGCTGTTTGTCATGCATTCTAGCCCACACCATGCACAACAAACAGCATGCTTGTACCATTAAAGATCAACACGTTATTTATTATTTTGCTTCAGTAGCTTTGATCACCGTTATTCTGTATATAAATGCACTTCAGTATCTCTGCAGTTTAATCAAGTGGGACACTTTCACCCTCAACACACGAATGCAGGCACGATGTGTTTATATTTTAGGACATGAGCACGCAGAACAAAGTTTTGTCGGCTCCAACTCATCCCTTTGAAGTCCACGGCTCGGCTTTTAGACTCCACGTCCCAGACAGTGTAGTCATGGTTACACTCTGTACACTCGGATGTACACGTGCTGTTTACCGCTCCAACTCCCCCAGAAGCAAATGACCATTTGGGACACGAACTAATTTGCTGCCAGAGTAGTCTCGCGTAGCCAGACAACTATTCCACAATCTCTGAATGCTATATAGAGTCTGGAACTACAACTCCCAAAATCCGAGAGAGGAAAATGGCACTTCCGTTCACGAAAATATATTTTAAAATATCTTTACACTTTACTTTTTAATTTCCATTTCTGCTAAGCAGCTAGCTATGTATACTTAGATGATTTGTATTTATATTAGGATACATTTGCGCGACTGTAAAGACGAAACGGAAATGGAGAGGAGGCTCCACATCCGGTTTATATTCTAATCATGATCAGAGCTTCCGAGTCCCAGACTGTATGCCGGAAACATTAGAAAATTGTGGGAGGCAACAGTCTGGTAACCCGAGACTACTGCCAGAGTAAATAAATCGGCCACTGCCAGCGATTCCCTTACCTTTTCAACTAGTCACATAATATTTATCTCCAGTATGATCGATCGTAGGTAAACACGGAGGGTTTCTCTCTGCTTCCGCAAACAAGCGACCCCCCGTTCGCTTGTCATAGGCCGTTGAATATAGCGTGTCTCGTCAAAAATGCAGAGTAAAGCCAGGGAGGCGAGATACAGGTGTTTTTCTAAATCGTAAAACAAGGAAGTGAACGGTGGAGGTCGCCAAAAGAAATCCCTCATAATATGGGGTTGTGGTATAAAAAGGTTTGACAACCCCTGGTGTAGACGCTCAACAAAGCCGGATGCACCACGGTGGATTCGAACCCACAACCTCCGTGGTGGTGGGCCAGGAACAGCTGATGGATTGATACCATGTCTGTCTACCCAATCTGGGTCTCAGAGGAGGGCTGTGGACAGTTCATCATCATTGGGCACAATGGGCAGGTTTTGTCATTTCAAACCAGATTAAAAACCATGAAAGAAAAATGGCTTTTATTTCAGCATGCTAACTTTTGAGTGAAAGGCTGTAGTTTTCTATTGGAAATCCTCATCGATGATGTCACTGGTAGACAGGTTTCTGTCTCTGAACTGTCCACAGCCCCACCAATGAGACACAGCCGGTAGACAGAAATGGTGCCATCTTATAATGAGCATTAGTTGAGGACCAGTTATATGAAGACAAGGTTGAAACGCATCTGTGTCACTTTAGATTTCTTTGGCTGTTCAAAAATAGCAGATATACAAGCCCATAGCGCGGCACCGAGTGCCACGCTATGAGCTTGTGGATCTGCTATTTTTGAAAAATCGTGAACATTTTAGCAAATCTTTGAATATATATTCTACAAATGTCTTAAATATAGTATATATGTAAATATAACAGTTTTTTTAAAGACTGTTATAATGTTGCTACGTATATCAGTGGTGCTCCAACTTTTCCATCTCAAGGACCCCCGAAATTATATGTATTTGGCCCCGGACCCCCATCTCAAAATATGTTGTTCAACGGACCCCCAGAAGCACAGATCGGAGTAAAAAAATTTTGCTTTAAAAAAAAAGAATATTCAAAGATTTGCAAAAAATATTCAAGATTGGAATTTGGCTCTGGTGACGTCGTTACATGATGATGTCATTATGTAGGATACCGAGTGACGTTACTCAACCTGACATCCATCTGTCGGATGTCAACAGAATGTCAACATGCGGACGAGCTACCGCCCCGTTGAGAAACTCGCTTAACTCTTTGACTGCCAGAATGATGGTGTAATAGTGTGATGCTACTGCCAGCGAAAAAGAGCGATTTTACTGTACCTTTGAAAAATCATGGAATATTCTCCGTGACCGCCGTTCTCACGGAGATCGGCTCATTACACGCACTTACACGCACAGGAGTCTCGTAGTATAGGGAAAACATATATGTCCGCTCGTGGTAATCCATTGCACAGCTGTGGCCATTTGAATGTGGCTTGTTTTTGCCGTAAAGCAAGAGGAACGGAGATATAGCCATTTCCTCATAGGAAATGAAAAGGAAGTAAACAAGCTTTTATTTTTAACTAGGGATGGCCAACCGGTAACCGTTACCCGCTAACCGTTAAGAAATTGGCAACCGGTAAACACTAACGGCTAATGGCAAACCGTAAAAAAAACAAAGGCCAAGTCTACACCCGCAACCACACGTGACTTCCACTACACTAACACTAGTAAACACAAAATGAAGAGTACAAGAAGTGGAATGTGAAATCAGCCGTCTTATTGACACAGAGTATGCCCGACAGACACACAGCAAACAACCTGGCAGCTAAACTAAATGATGCGGTGGAGTCTTGGGGACATCGACACTGCGACGCGTTGTGAGCTTGTAGATCGGCTATTTTCAGAGCACAACACCTGAGCACAACCAAACATTTAAAAAAAAGTGTCTGCATGTGTTCACGACAACACAGCCAACGTTGTGGCTGCTAATCGCCCCGAACGGGTGAACTGCGACTCAGTTCCGGGGTTTGCACATACACTGCAATTGGCAATCAGCGATGGATTTAGCCAGTTTTTGCATCGGGTTATCGCTGCAGCAGGTCGGCTAGTCAGGCACTTTAACCACAGCATCCGTGAATGCAAGGTACATTATTTTTTATGTGTAAATAGTGCATTATATTATGCGGGGGGGAAAACTGTTATTTTTTTATTTTTGTTGTAAATAGCGCTTTTTTTTGGGAACACATTTCCTTAACGGTTAATGATCAATTAATCGGTAAGGCCTAACGGCAACCGGTTAAGAAAATGTCTCCATTTGGCCATCCCTATTTTTAACTCATTCACTGCCAGGTACTATGCAACTGCGTCATCCGTGGGGTGCCAGCGTTTTTTACTGTGTTTTGGCGATCTTTGGAGAGCCGCAGAAGCCACGACGTGCACGCGGATGTAAACAAAAAGTGTCCGGTGGGTGGGGGAGGGTCTCGTCTATCCACTGGAACAAAAACCTTTTTACAGCGATCGGCGATTTTGTTTCTATCGCCTGTTTGAAAAGGGCCCGTTTTCACAACAAAAAAATAATCTGTGCTAGAACAGTTTTTCTACAAATCCTAATATAGGAATGGAGGGAAATTTCCAACAACAAAAATGTTTTTGCAACGGACATAAATCTACGTCAATGGCCGTCAACGGTTGGATCTGAAAGGACGTAGATCTACGTCCTCGGCAGGGAATGTGTTCAAATGACGTAAATGTCTGTCGTCATCAGGCAGTGAAAGCATCATTTAATATGACTGTCATTTCTTGTTTTATAATGATTCCACTGTAAAATGCAGAAGAGCATTATGTAATGTTATTTTTTTGTTTTATTTTCTGTTAATGTGGGTAGTCATGGCTCTCAGTTCCCACTTGATGTCGTGAGGGAGTTCAGACTGCTCCACACCGTACTGAATAACTGCTAGCTTACATAACGTCTTCAGGCTAGGATTTAAGTCTACGATATACATGTCATCATTGCGTGAGTAATTGTTGTCAATGGCTCCCCCAAAGAGGATGATGCGATCTCCCACAATGCAATAGCTCAGACTATGCATTGGACCCAGTCCTTTCCCCTTGGCCTCAACCTTCTTCCAGGAGAAGGTCTCTGGATTGAATTTCCACAGATCATTGAAGACCTGTTTAAGGGTGCGTTCGGAAATTACGCACCGGAGCACACTCGCCTATTAGTTTGTATTGGCCAGTGCGCTCAGTGCTGTATTTTCGAACGCGCCCTAAATGTGCGACCACCAAATATGTACAGCTCGCCATTGTAGGCAAAGGCTGAATGATCCCTGCGTCCTTCTGGAAGAAGCTGTGCAGAAGGTGTGCTCAGCCAGCAGTTGGTCTCTGTGTCAAACACTGTTATTGTGTTGTAGATGCCGAAACAGCCCTGTTGGCCCCCAAATACAAACATCTTTGTCCCGATGATGGTGGCAGAGTGACCCCATGGAAAAAGTGGTGGAGTACCTCTGGTGTTAATTAAAGCCCAGACCATTGTGGTGGTGTCAAACCTATAGGTGTCATTAGTGCGTCCAGCCCTCCATGGATATCCTCCATGGATATACATGACCTTTCCCAAGACACAGGCTGAGTGGTTGTACATCCCCTCTGGAACAGTCCCAGACACCCTGGGTTTGAACCATCTGTGGGTGTCAACATCAAATGCATAAAGCACATTGCAGTCAGGAGACCCTCCACAGATGTAGACGATATCTTCTATCAACAAAGCTATGTGGCCCCTATTACAGGCACAGCCATCAAGGTGGCGTTGTCTTCCTGTTGACACCAGGTTTAACTTCCTCCAGCGTAAAGACACAGTGTTGAAAACGTGGACATCAATCTGAGTCATGTTGTCATAGTGAAATAATCCAAAGGCGTACACCTTGTGCTCCACTGCAACAGCAGAATAATAGTATCCATCTGGTCCTCCATTCAGATGTACCGTCCAGCAGAACATTTCTCACACTGTAGATCAGGTTGGCTTTGTAAAATATTCTTCCCACAAAAACAATTAAGTCATAATGTGCGCGTCATCGCTTATATTGGTTCAGTGGCACAAATGTCACGCAAATCTTGGCCAATCCCCGAAGCCAATCAGTTGGGTTGGCCAATCAGGGAAGCCGATGACTGTCGATCTCTTAATATGGCAAATTGAATCCCCCCCGTGCTACACAGCAGACGGTGTGTTCGGCTACACGGCAGACGGTGTGTTCGGCTACACGGCAGACGGTGTGTTCGGCTACACGGCAGACAGTGTGTTCAGCTACACGGCAGACAGTGTTTTCAGCTACACGGCAGACGGTGTGTTCGGCTACACGGCAGACGGTGTGTTCGGCTACACAGACAGACAGTGTGTTCAGATACACGGCAGACAGTGTGTTCGGCTACACGGCACCAAGTGCCGCGCTATGAGCTTGTAGATCTGCTTTTTTTTAATCAAAAAAATTATAATAACTTTGAATATATATTCTACAAATGTCTTCTAAATCCGAACAGTTTTTTGAAAAACTTATGTTGCTATAATATCAGTGGTTCCCCAACTTTTCCATGTCAAGGACCCCCAAAATGATACGTATTTGGCCGCGGACCCCCATCTCAAAATATGTTGTTCCAGGGGACCCCCCAGGAGCACAGATCGGAGTAAAAATGTTTTGCTTTAAAACTATATATTCAAAGATTTGCAAACATGTTCAAGATTTTCAAGTTTTTTCAAAAATAGCAGATCTACAAGCTCATAGCACTCGGTGCCACACTATGAACTTGTAGATCTGCTATTTTTGAATAGCCAAAGAAATCTTAAAATGGCACAGATGCGTTCCCGGTCTTAACTGCTTAAGTGCCACTGGACGTCTAAGACGTTCAGAACCCAAGATATGATGATTTGAAAATGTTCTGCTCCATTCACTCTTTGTTGTATCTCGGCTCCTAAGCACTTTTTTTTTTACAATGAATTTTGGCTGTGGCACTCAGAGCCAAACTGCCATAAATAAGCCGGGCACTGAATGAGTTAAAGGGTTAACCAAAATGTTTTTTACAATTCTAGTTATTTAGTTATTTATTTCGTTTAGTTTGAGTTAACACATTGGGTGCCAAAACCGTATATATACGGTTTTGGCCATACTAACGTGAGGACGGTGATCACTGAAAATATTTTGTGACTACCTGAAAAAGGTTCAACATTTAAAAAAAATCCTGGCACTCAAAGTATAATATTTTAATAAACCTCTGGCACCCAATGTGTTAACTAAAATAATGTGACCTTGTCTCCTCCTCCTCATCCCCCTCCAGAGCCCCTGGTGGACCCAGCCCTGGACCCGTCCTCCCTGCCTCCCCCCGACCCCAGCCTGGGCACGGGGAACTGCGTCGGGGGTCCGGGAGACTGCAGCAGCAACAGCAGCGGCCCGGCGCCATCGTCGGCCACGCCCACCTGCTTCCGGGACGGGAACTGCTTCCTGAAGCTGCTGCAGGCAGAGACGGCCCGCATGGAGGGCTGGTGTCAGCAGATGGAGGTGGAGACCAAAGACAACCAGCTGTCTGAGGAGGGTAAGAAAGACACGCTGCTGCCACCGCGTCCCATTATAACACTCAGCATCCATATTTCACTCAGGAACGCTCACGTCAAAGTAGATTTAACCATTTATTGCAACAAATGGAATACAGTTAAGCTTGGCGTTAAAGGCTCCGCTCTTGAAGATTTTCCCTGAATTTTGTTGAAGCAGCATGCTAAGCAAAATCAGGGAATGCTAAGCAAAACCCCCCATAGGGATACAATATGAAACAGTAAGCAATACATTGACATATTAGTTTGAATTAGCAGATATAAATGATAATCACAAGTATTTGAGCCTATGCCAGACTCTAATAAAAAGGTGGAGGCTGGGGTGGAGGAGGTAGCTAGCAGAAATGAATGAGTTAGCAAGACCAGGAGAGACCGAGTGAATACAAAGCCGTATTTAAAGGAACCTCTTTGCTAATGCGTTAGCTGTGATTGGAGTATGAATGTGTGACGTAATGACCAGCAGAGCGGTGAATGGGGAATAGAAAGCTGATGGTCACATCAGCTGACCGCTGATTACAGCTGAGGCGTGCAAGACTTCCGTGTCCTGCATGAACTCTGGGGGGGAACATTAGCCAAAAAAGCTGAGCTTGTAGATCTTCTAATTTTGGCAAAGCTGTCCAAGTACAGAGACAACTCTGGTCCAGTTTACTAAGTCTAGATGGTTTAGAGCAGTTCACCCAAAAAATGACTTATTTTCTATCAATTACACACCCCATGAAGCATTGAATTAATTGAGATTTTGTTGTTTTTTTGTCGCATTCCTGAGCCAATAATTTGATAGCCTCGGAAACCCATGCTTTTTTTTTTGTTACAAAAGAAAAAAAGCATGGGGGAGCCATGCAGGAAACATGGTCTTGAGCCTTGTTATCTCCTAACCAATCAGAGTGCAGATGGGCGTCGCTCTAAATTTGGTGACGTCAGCGTGCTCCGTGCACAGGCCGGGGGGGGGGGGGAGGGGAGGGGAGGCGGGGACATAGATTGGTGAAGCAATAGGAAGCCACGCACAAATCCGGGCAGCTGTGTTTGGATCCGCCTTTCAAGACCATCGATTGAGCTCGTAGCCTCAGGCTAATAATTTGATGACCGGCGGTCTCTCCAGTAGGAGACTCAAAGTGACTCCTTTGAGTCTCCTACCGGAGACGGTAGCATCTTTCCGCCGGTCATCAAATTATTGGCTCAGGTATGCGACAAAAACAAAAAAATCTCCATGAATTCAATGCTTCATGGGGTGTGTAACTGATAGGAAATAAGTCATTTTTGGGTGAACTACCCCTTTAAGTGGTTAACCACTTGAACCATAATTCTGAATACTTTTGTTTATCGGAGTCCTCCAGGGGTGTGTACTTGGCCACCTCCTTTTCTCCCTCTACACAAAATAGCCATTCTATATACGATCTGATATTTGATATTTGCATCAAATGTCCAACGTAGAATTGGGACGCTAGGGTTCAAATGGTCCAAAAATCTCAACCTGGACGATACATTTGATAGATCTAAGACGATAGATTTGTTGAGGAAATTGGTTCCTTCAGATTATTTACATGGCGGTGGCTTGTCAGTTCACGGCAGTGTAGAGCTGGCATTGACATGATGAAGATGATGGCCTTATCAGTGAAGCCTGCAGATGGCCACATCTGTCCCCTCCCCCTTCGCTATATATATATATATAACTTCCGGACTCGGTCACATATCAATGTATTTTTTTTTGTAACCTTTTTCCAACGACATGTCGCAAATTTGAAGGTGTCATGTCATTAACCTACGGATGATGTATGTTGTAAAAATGGGATGGTAAAATGATACTCTGCTGTAAAACAGCCTGTACAGAGTTTAACCACAGAAGCGCACTCCTGATCAGCATTAGTCTTCAGGCGGCAAGGAACGGCACTCCTCCGTGATTTTTGGATGGGAAATTCGGCACAGGCCGTCGAAAAAACGCTTTTTAAACGGTTATTTTAAGTATTTAAGTAGGTCTGTAACTTTGTGATGCATCGTTGGAAAATAGGTCAAAAATTCAACTTTTCGCTCGTCCCCTTAACCCATTAAAACCGGGAACGCACTTTAACCATTATTTTATACTTTGGCTATTCAAAAATAGCAGATCTACAAGCTCATAGCGCTTGTGGATCATCTGCTTTTTTAATTTTTATCGTGCGCAAATCTTTTAATATATATGTATAATATTTTTACTCAAATCTTTGCTTCTGGGGATTCTACAAATGTCTTCTAAATCCTAACAGTTTAAAAAACGTATGCTCCTTCATATATATGTATATTTATATCAGTGGTTCTCAAACTTTTTCATGTCATGGACCCCCAAAATGATATGTATTTAGCCGCGGACCCCCATCTCAAAATGTTTTGTTCCAGGGGCCCCAGAAGCAAAGATTTGTGTTAAAAATATATATATGTATATTCAAAGATGTGCACACATTTTCACAATTTATTCAAAAAATTGCAGATCTACAAGCTCGTAGCGCGGCACTCGGTGCCGCGCTATGAACTTGTATATCTGCTATTCTTTTATAGCCAAAATAATCAAAAAAAGTACACATATGCGTTCCCGGTCTTAATGGGTTAACTTGCTTTTACTACAGACAACCATATTAGGTCTGTAGTCATAATTACCTTACATTTTGCGACGCATCGTTGAAAAAATAGGTCAAAAATACAACTTTTTGCTCGGCCCCCTTATAATCCTGGCCGGCAACGCTACTGTAAGTCCCAGAGCCTCAGTGAAGGGATAGATGTCACAGAAGGGGCTCTAGGTCAAACGTAGTCTCCTGTCAAAGTAGAGAACAGAAAGGACAAATCCTGACAGCCTCATTACCGCTGATAGACGGGAGCAGCATCTCAATATAGTGGGAGAAGAGGGGTTAGGTTCAGCTGTAATGGACTCATCTCTCTCTTGATTCATCTTGGGTCTCTCAGGCTCAAATCTACCTCTGCAGTGTCTGAAATATGAATGAGTAACGAAGAATGGCTGTAGAAGCCCACACGAACTTAAAGCCTCCATTCCCTTTGCTCTCAACAGATTTAAATTATTCATACATTTTATTATGCAAATAGGAGGCGCAAAAGTGACTTGAACGGGATGCGACTATTATAGATTTTGATTGTACCAACGGTTTCACAATTATGCCTAAATGTATTCCTACAACACTATGGATGTGTAATTAGTCAATTTGAAGGTTGGAAATTGCACGCTTGAAGCTAGAAGTTGTATTTTCCCCCTCAAAATGTCTTTATTACAGTGGCGGCCTTTCAAAACACAAATGATACAGTAGCCAAATAACAAATAAATACTTTTATTTGTTTGTTCTGTGCTGAACCTCTATGGTTAACCGTTATGTTTTAGCCGTTCTCCACACCCTCCTATCTAGTGTCAGGGTCTGCAGTGTTGTCGCAGTGTGTCTACGTAGGTGGTGTACATATTTCCACTCCTAGCCATGCCCTGGGTTGGCTCCCACAGCCAGGCCGTTTAGACGACAACGGTCTCCAGAGAAACGGCAAAATAAAATGTCAGATATGCTGTCTGTTTAGATGGCAACGGTGTTATCGGGGGTTGAATATGCAATAATAAATCCAGAGTGGAAACTTTTTAAAATGCTCCTTCTCGCGTCTCTGTGTAAACATGCAAAACGGAGTTAACCAGTGTTGCCAGATTCTGCGATTGAAATAAGCAACCAGGTCAATGAAAACGAGCCCAAAAGAAGCGACCAGGCTACAGCTATTTTGAACCGAGAGTTAATAAGAGATTTGGCTTTCGTTGTCCCCAATGAGGTACAGTGCATTTGCACATAATAATGGTGGTGCCCGATGACAAGAATGGGAAGCATTGTTCTACAAGTAAATGTAGAAAAAACCTGAGTTTTCATTTTGTTTTCCTTGGCCCTGTGTTGTGTTTGTAGTTTTAGGGACAATCCGCAGTGCGGTGGGCAGTGCCCAGCTTCTCATGGCAAAAAAGTTCCAGCAATTCAGAGGTCTCTGTAACGAGAACCTGGTGAGTATCTGCTATAACTCCTTAAATATCTGATCTCCTCAAATATATATGACTCCATACATATCTAATAGAACTTCATAACTATCTGATAGAACTCCATAACATTTGTAGTCTTAACACGTATAATATGTATAAATGTAAACTAATGTATCCATTTGCAACTCAAAGAGTGTACAAATGTAACCACATGTAATGGAAGGGTTCATTTTAATACACCTTTGACTGTGAAGTGCCCTCTGGTGGATGCATTGCGCAACGTCTATGCCACATAAAAGGACACATTCTGAGCCGTGACTGTTAGATCGTTTTGGAACTGACATATTTATTTTTGCACATAAAGGGAGGCTTAAATTAGCCTTTAATTTGTGTATTCCTCCACATCATTTGGTACAATCTAGTTTGTCAAATGGTACTCTACCCTTTACTTCAGCTAAATCATGTCTCCAGAAACATGTTGTATAATGAAGCAAGTTTGGGTTTGGTGGCTAAGCCAATGTTTCTCAAATTGGGGTCCGGGGATCCCCAGGGGTCCTTTAGGGGGTCCTAGGGGTCCCTATCAAAATAAGAAACACTTTACTTTGTCTATTCGAAAATAGCCGATGTAACAAGCTCACAACATTTCGCGATGCAATGCTTTGTGAGCTTGTAGATCGGCTAATTTCGAAACATTTTGAAAACATCCTTGTTGGAATAATTTTAACCACGTATTTCCCCCTCGTTCAGAATGTGGAGGCCAACCCGCGGCCCACGGCCCAGGACCTGGCCGGCTTCTGGGACCTCCTGCAGCTCACCATAGAAGACATCAGCATGAAGTTTGATGAGCTCTACCAACTGAAAGCCAACAACTGGCAGCTTCCTGAGAAGCCAGAGAAGAAGGTACTGGAACATTCCCACACACACACTTATACACATACCTGACTGAGTCACATTCTGGAGTCTTAGTTTGAGCCTGAGACTCTTGAGCACGGATGATTGTCTTTCTTGTCTTTTTCTTAACCTCAGCAAACAGCATTGCTGTGGATGACACATCCACAGCAATGATGTGTCATATGTTACATCAGCAGAGTTAGAAAAACCCCTTTCTCCACATGAACACTGGAAAATGTCCGGGGACTGAGGTCAGGACATTGTCCGGTGTTGGTCATCATCATCATCAGTGGCGCAGTCGGTAGCGATGTTGCCTCATAGCTAGAAAGAAGGTCCTGGGTTCGATTTCCACCGGGGGCGCTGGTCCTGTCCTCCGCGTCATCAGTGCCCCATACCCTAGGTGGGGTGGGTGAAAGGGCCTTTTTTTGTTTGCATGTTCTCCCCGTGTCCCCTAGGGTATAGGTACCCTCACAAAAAACATGCAGTAATCCTGGTCTCTATACTGCCTCCCCCTGGTCAGCCGGGGCGCCTGATGAAGGGGAAAGGAACTGGTGGGAATAACGTGTTCCTTCCACGCGCTACGTCCTTATCACCCTGTCAGGTGATAAGAAGCGGCCTGCTCACTCCTCATGCATTGAAGGAAGCATGAGCTCAGTCCGGGGCTCTCGCAGAGGAAGAATAGCGCCCAGGATTACAAGCTTAGGCAATTCGAGTGAAAAGATGGGTTACAAAGTATTGGGATAAAAAAAACACAGGCACAGGCACAGCCTGAGGGAGATGCGAGGATCAAATGCAAATCTTTCTTTATTTCATTCCACCAGAACATGACAGATATATTGAATTGCTTGACATGTGGTCTCCCATTGACGCACCCGTACAAAACACAAACGAAACATCTTTCCTATCAATGAGCTGCAACCTACTTCCTGATCTGGACACATTAATTGGTCTCTTATCGAGTGCGCAGGGAAGCGCAGGTGAAGCTTGTTGTCTACAATTACTAAAGAGACGTTTATATTTCGTTTCGCTTCGCAGAATGAATAAACTGGTTTTCAGTTAACTGTCTCTCTCTCCAAACACCTCGGGGGAGGCTCTTTTCTTATCGACAATAGAAGCGTCATCAACACTCGCTGAATGTACATTCACCGGACAATCACTGCATCCATTCACTCATTGAGCCGCTTTGCGCTGAATCGGACATTGACCCGACTTAACAGCTGGCAGCGTGTCTGTTGCATGTCAGGTCCAATCAGTGAGTCGGACATTTGTGTTCATACATACAGCCCCTCCGTCTAAAGTCTGGGAAACTTCCATAATGAAAGTGGCTGTAGATCCATCCATCCATCCATCTTCAACCGCTTATCCGGAGTCGGGTCGCGGGGGCAACAGTTCCAGCAGAGAGCAACATTAGCCACTTCCTCCTGGGGGATCCCGAGGCGTTCCCAGGCCAGTGTGGAGATGTAAGCCCCCCCCATCTGGTCCCTGGTCTGCCCCGGGTTCTCTTCCCAGTGGGACGTGCAGCGAGGACCTCCCTAGGGAGACGCTCGGGAGGCATCCGTACTAGATGCCCGAACCACCTAAGCTGGCTCCTTTCCAAGCGAAGGGAGCAGCGGCTCTACTCCGAGCGTCTCTCGGGTGACTGAACTTCTCACCCTATCTAAGGGAGATATATGGCTATTGACCTTGATTTATACAGGTGAAAGACCATTTGAGGTACAGGATCTCTTTTTTACGAGGGATTCCCGTTAAGGGTACAGCGGTACAAACACTAAACTTGCAACAAACATTATACAAACATTGAACCCATTAAGACCGGGAACGCACCTGTGTAACCACTTTCTCTTTTATTTTATACTTTGGCTATTCAAATATAGCAGATATACAAGCTCATAGCGCGGCACCAAGTGCCGCACTATGAACTTGTAGATCTGCAATTTATTTTTTTACTTTGAAAATGTGTGCAAATCTTTTAATATATATATTTTTAAAGCAAACATTTTTAACTCAAATCTTTGCTTCTGGGGGTCCCTGGAACAAAATATTTTGGCGAAATACATATCATTTTGGGGGTCCTTGACATGAAAAAAACGGTTAGGATTTAGAAGACATTTGTAGAATATATATTCATAGATTTGCACAAATTGTCGATTTTTCAAAAATAGCCAAATACATCTAAAATGACACAGACGCATTCCCGGTCTTAACACATTCCATGCCAGAGGTTAATCTCATAATGTACTCACCAGTGCCAACGTTTTATTGTTTTTTTGTTTTTTTCACGTCGCCATAGACCTTGTTAAAATCCTTAAGATTGAGCTCTGCACTGTTTGTAAACATCGCCGAGATCTCCCTGCTTCTACCAGTGAAAACCACGTGTCAAATGGAGCTCCATTGTTGTAGTTAGAACGGTTTACGTTAAACATGCGAGGAGAAAAAACTACAAGGAGAAGTTTCAGTGTGCGCTTTAGAATGGGGGCCGACGGGATCGGCAAAACGGGATCCCGAATAATTCCGCTTCCGGTGGTGTTACAATGAAATGTGCCGTACCAAAAATTGAAAATAGGTTCGCGTAGATCTACGCGATTGGCACTCAATGTGTTAATGGGTCAAATAAAAAAACTGAACATTAACACATCCACCGCCAGAGGTTAATCTCATAATAATGTACTCACCTGCCAAGGTGTTTTTGTTGTTTTTTTGTTTTTTTCATGTCGCCATAGATCTTGTTAAAATCCTTAAGATTGAGCCGTGAACGGTCTGTTTACGTCCGCGAGATCTCCCTGTATCTCCCAGTGAAGACCGCATGTCAAACGGACTTCCATGACTGTAGTTAGAGCGGATTACGTTAAACAGTGAAATGCGAGGAGAAAAAACTACAGGAAGAGAATTGAGTTTCAGTTTCGTCTGTAGAATGGGAGCGGGCGTGATCGTCGAAACCGGATCCCAAATAATTCTATTTCCTGTCATCAAACCGGAAACGGAAGTGGATCAAAAAAAATCCGAAAGTGCACCCGGACCGCGCATGCGCGAAAAGACCGCAGCCCGTAGGACTACGGGCTCGGCGCTTAACCGTTGGATTTAACGGCCCGTAGAACTACGGGCCCGGCGGTAAAGGTGTTAAAACATTTACCAGGGTGTGACATGTTTTTTTTCTTCTTTTCTGTCTGTCAGGAGAGGAAGGCGCTCCCGTCGTCCGTGCCAAAGAAGTCGTCCCGGCCCAAGCTGTCGGCGGGCGGCAAGGAGAGTCCCCGCAGCGTGGACTCCACGGCGGCCGACAAGCAGCGCCAGGAGGCCCGGAAGCGGCTGATGGCGGCCAAGCGCGCCGCCTCGGTACGACAGAACTCTGCCACGGAGAGCGCCGACAGCATCGAGATCTACGTCCCCGAGGCCCAGACCCGCCTCTGAGAGGAGAAGGAGGAGGACACCATGCCCACTAACTCCTCCTCCTCCTCCTCCTCCTCCTCCTGACCCTTAGCCCCTCCCCCCTCGCCACGAAAGGAAGCCACAAGCTCCACCCCTTCTTCCTCCAAACTCACTCCAAACCTTCCTTGACAGAAACACACACAAAAAAACACACAAGGGGGCGGGGTTGGGGGTTGGACGGACCCCCGCGGCTCGGACCCCCATGGCCGGGGGGTTTTGGCGCAGCAGCAGATGGGACATGGGTGGGGGACATAATGGGAGGGAGAGGGGGGGACGGGGGGGCAGAGACAGACGGTGTTCGGGACAATGCACCCCCTGTCCCTCACCCTGCCATGGGACAGAAAAAAACCCACAAAATAAAAAGCCCCTGACAGACAGATGTTTAATACTATTGTTATTACTATTGACACAGTTATTATATTATTATTATTATTACTATTGTTATTATCTCCCCCTAAATATATCAAGACTGTCTTAAATGTGCGAGTGTCTTGGACTTAAAGACTGAAGAATCTCCATATCCCCCCTTCCTATACCTTCTTTCCTTCGTCCTAACTCCTGAGTCTACAGGCCTCTCGCCTCGGACCGCCTGGTTCAAGAGCTGAGCTACCACACACACACACACACACACACACACACACACACACACACACACACACACACACACACGTTTGTATTGCTATACTCGTGAGGACTTCAAAATTGTTGGACGGCATTGAAAATAGCCGAAAAATCGTAGATCTGCTATTTTTTCCGGTGCGTGCCATTGCCACATAACTTAATTGTAAAACAGCCTTTAAGCCTAACCCTCTAAATGTCTAACCCTAAACCCCAAACCCTACCTGAATCTCTTCCTAATTTTAATCATAAACAAAAATGTCCTATTTCTCAAATTCTACTATACTGGCCCTCAGAAGTACAGTAATACGAGTATATATACACACACACACACACACACACACACACACACTCAGGACCCACGTTGCAGGTGAACTCGATGTCCACAGAGTCTTCCTGTTTGTATTTTGCCTGATTTATTTATACGTTTGTCGCACGGCGGGAGTCGGCGTCAAAAATGGCAGATCTTCAAGCTCACGACTAGCGGTTGCAACGTTTAATCAGACAGATCGATTATTTGTTTACAAACAATTAGAATCTGTTTGTGTTTTTTTACATTGATTCATTAATATATATGAAAATGACATGAAATTATCCCCCAAAAAACGGGCTTCTTGATGACTAGATTAATCGGAAAAGGTAAATCTCTAAGACAGGGGTCTTCAACCACGTTTTTCAGCCCAAGGACCCCCTAGCTGAGAGAGAGACAAAGTAGGGACCCCCTACCTTGCATACAGTCGTGTTGCAGATTAAACCTCTTCATAGATTTTACAGATAGCTTCATAGACTATCATCAGTGTTGTGTAAATGAATGTTTTTTTGGTTCACTTCCGACATTTAGCCACTTAAACCTTCAATACTTTTGATAAAAAATCCATCACAAAGATTTGGTGGACCCCCTGGAGTAACTCTGAGGACCGTCACGTCGAGAGCTTGTAGATCTGTTTTCGGCGGCGCGCCACCGTGCGACGGGAGTCTTAAGTCAAGCGTAGGCTGCCACTCATCAGGAGGGGGGTGTGGTCTGTGCAAAGCTTTACGGCGCTGGTTCTCAAAAGGTGGGGGTCCGGAGGACCCTGAGGGGGTCCTTGAGGGGCGTTCCAAATGGGACCCTTACAAATGAGAGCTTACAAATGGAACCAAATGGAGCCGTCAGGGTCCATTTGGTTCCGTTTGTACGCTCTCAGAGTTATGGGTGTCCTTAGAA
This sequence comes from Gymnoscopelus braueri, assembly GCF_963280865.1. Taxonomy (NCBI): domain Eukaryota; kingdom Metazoa; phylum Chordata; class Actinopteri; order Myctophiformes; family Myctophidae; genus Gymnoscopelus; species Gymnoscopelus braueri. Next base: position 2,944,034 of record NC_137614.1, read on the forward strand.
TTTTTTTAAAGTTTGAGAATCACTGTTTTGACGGTGTACAAAACATGAGATGCACTCAGAGGGTTTTCAAATCAAAACTAGAGGCCAGTGGAAGCGGCAGTAGCATAAATATATTACAAATAATCACAATCCTCTGGTTATTTAGCATCTTTTCATTTTTCTAAGTGTTCTCTAGACCAGATCATTTTGTTTTAGGAATAAAAAAAAAACGGTCAGTGTTCAAAGTACCAAGGTAGTTTTTTATTATTTTTTTTTATTATTTTTTATAGACCAAGTAACGCGTACTGTCATGATAATACTATAAAGCACTCGATGCAATCATTTACAAAAAAAATTAAAATCCACTTCTGTTAGATTTTTTTTTCTCACAAACACACTACCGCTGTTTGTTCTGTGGAAGACGACTTGACCCGTCGCTTTGAAGTCTTATATTTGCTTACTTTACTTGGAGGGGGGGGGGTAGTCCAAGGCCAGTCAATTTGCGCTGTGGAGGAATGTATGATTAACGTTCTACGTTTTATTTTTTTGTGGAGGAACTCATTTTGACTCAACGCTCCCGCACTTTTCCATTCACCCCTCCCCCCTCCTCCCCCGGGTTTTTCCACTTCTGTTTTGTCTAAAAATGGTTATTTTCCACTACGAAGGGTTAACGCAGAACCTTCCAGAACTTGGGGAGGAGGCAGGCCTGTATGCCAATACGTTATTGAAAATAGCCGATCTTGCTATTCTCTAAGAAGAAAAAAAACATTTTACGCATCACTTCTGAGTTCCGGGTTTCTCCAGAACTCCTGAAGCAAGAAGAACCCCACAATTAGGTTCTGAGAACCTTTAATCTGAAACCCAATTTCGTAAAGCGTACGGAAACCAAATCGAGAAACCCATGAAATAACGTTTTTCACAGCACGGTTCGCTTTAAGTTCTTAGTAGTGGACGAGGGCCATGACTTTTTCACTGCATCCGTCGTGATGCAGGGGACCAAGACATTCACACCTTTTTAAAGCATTCCCACGTAATAACACAACTGTGTCAGTACTTGTATTGGGGTTGGGAGGGGGGAGGGAGGGAGGGAGGGGGGTGTTACTATTATTGGCAATAGAATTAGCAATAAATAAATGAGAAACTAGAATTCAAGTTAGCTGGGGAGACGTGATTTAACCCATTAAGACCTGGAACGCATCTGTGTGTCATTTTTAGATTTCTTTGGCTATTCAAAAATAGCAGATATACAAGCTCATACGAGCTTATAGATCTGCTATTTTTGAAAAATCGTGAAGATGTGTGCAAATATTTGAATATATATAAAGCGAACATTTGTAACTCAAATCTTTGCTTCTGGGGGGGGGTCCCTGGAACAAACTTATTTTGAGACAGGGGTCCGCGGGCAAATCCATATCATTTTGGGTGGTCCTTGACATGAGGGTTTGAGAACCACTGATATAGAAACATAGGTTCTTCAGCAAACTGTCAGGATTTAGACGACATTTGTAGAATCCCCAGAAGCAAAGATTTGAGTTACAATGTTCGCTTTAAAAAATAATATATATATATTCAAAAGATTTGCTCAAATTTCCCCAGATAAAAAAAAAGCAGATCTACAAGCTCGTTTGCATATCTGTTATTTTTGAATAGCCAAAGAAATCTAAAAATGACACCGATGCGTTCCCGGTCTAAATGGATTTAATATGCAGAGTGTTCAATCGACTTGAATTAAATGGCCAGTTCCGATGGGAACGGATGTCGTAGGCGACGATACGATGGCTTCTGCAAGAGTTCCTACTGTACACGGCTGCTTAATATGAAGGCTTATTTACGTTAATTGGTTCCTTTTCATGATATGTTTTGTTTTAGTTTTCTTTTCTTTTTTTTGGGGGGGGTGTAATTCTCAGGGTGAGCGCTCAAAGCCAACTGTCCAAACCATCCACTATTTATTATTTAACCACTAGTTGATTGGACAAATGTCTTGACCTCAACAGCTACGGTTTCTACAAACTTATTGTTGACAAAAACTATAAAGTACCCTTATGGTTGAGAAAGAGGCTGTGGCTAAGTTAAAGGGGGACTTTTAGGTAGAACCACAAACGGAAGAGGATGTAAAAAAGCGTACATTTTTTGTTTGGTTTGGATGACCTGCTTGGCCCCCTTCGGAACGGACACGGAACGTCCAGAGGTCAACTGATTCCAATCAGTGTTTACACCCACTCTTTGTTTGTGGTCCAAGTTATCTAAAACATAGGGCCCGCTTTAAAAGAAACAGGACTAAAAACTAAATTCCACTTTTTGGGGATATTTCACTTCATTTTAACGTCTAATCAGGCTTTTGTGAACACCCCAGATAAGTTATGAACTATGATTGATTCATCAAAAACACCTGTCCTTGTTTCTAGTGACTGATTTTGTCCCTCTAATGCGTGAGGGGGCTGTGTTTTTTCAATTACTTTTTTCATTTGTTTTATTAAAAAAAAAAGTTTAATAAAAAAAAAAAGAGAGAAATCAATTGAAAAAACACGGCCCCTCACGCGTTATAAGGACAATATCAGTCACCAGAACAAAGAACGGGCGTTTTCGATGAATCTATCATGGTTCAAGTTTGAGTTGCAAATGGGTTTGTATAGGAAGGAGGCGCGTCTGATAAAATGAATATCAAATATCTAAATAATTAATCGAGAAACTTGAAACACAAAAGCCTGAGTAGACCTTGAAATGACCCCAAACGTGTTTCGAAGTGAAATTCCCCTTTAAGCGTCAGACCTTCTTAAAGAGCAGTTGAACTCTTCTCCCTGTCGTCCGTAGAAGCACATGGTCCAAGGTGGGATAAAAAAAAGGACCACGGTACATTTTCACTGATGTTAGATTTTTAGTGTTGTACGTAAAAAAAAACTTTCTGTGAGTTGGGACTTTGGAACTCATGGTGCTGCATATGACTGGCTATCGTGCCTAAAAAAAATGGGGTTCATAATTTATTGGCTCAACGACCATTGCAATGGCACTGACCAAAGGTTTTATTTTTTAACTTGAGGTTTCTTTTAGTTTTTCGTTTTTCTTTTTCTGGTCCAACCCATAAACACACACCAGCTGCATGTGTTCTTCTCACGTTTGGGTAACATTTATAGTGTCGTTTTAGAAAGCAGAGAGAGTTTTTAGTCCCACCTCTATTAGAACTTAACATAGATGTGAGCATTACAGTATGTTGGTATGTTTTAGATAAACTAAAGTTGAAACTATCCTCGCTCATATCGTTCATATCTGAATTCCTGCAGAGAATGAATAAAAGAATTAGGTTGCGGGGGAGGAGGGGGTGTGTGGTTGGACTGGACCCTTCCAGACACCCACCACCACTCCCATTTAGTTTTGTTTGTTTTTAAATCAAAACGTAGATTAATTAGAACATGGGAATGCTGTCTGACACAGAGCTGGGTTTTTGTTTTTTTATTAGTTTATTTGTACCACATCCAACAATGGACACATGTACATTTCATTGTCCAAAGAGAAAAAAAATCATTAAACATCCCCTTTGCTACATGTTCTGGTCATCATTGTTTTCTTCATTGCTGCTATATTTGTTGATGTTACAAATATAGAGAAGTGTATCATAAAAAATAATCATTGACCCATTCAATCCGGGAACGCATCTCCGTCATTCTAGATTTATTTGGCTATTCAAAAATAGAAGATCTACAAGCTCGTAGCGTGGCACCGAGCGCCGTGCTATGCTATGAGCTTGTAGATCTGCTATTTTGGAAAGATCTTGAAAATGTGTTCAAATCTATGAATATTTATTCTACAAATGTCTTCTAAATCCTAACAGGTTTTTTTTTAAAGAAAAGTGTTTTAATATTTTTCAGTTACCAAACGTTTTCATGTCAAGGACCCCCCAAAATGATATGTATTTCGCCGTGGATTCCTGTCTCAAAATATTTTGTTCCAGGACCCCCAGAAGAAAAGATTTGAGTTAAAGATGTTTGCTTCAAAAAATATATATATTCAAAGATTTGCACACATTTTCAAAAATAGCAGATCTACAAGTTATGAACTATGAACTTGATGCTATGAACTTGTAGATCTGCTATTTTTGAATAGCCAAAGTATAAAATATGGATAAAGTGGTAACACAGATGCGTCATCATTAGACCCTTCGATGTTAATATCTGATTATATCGACGCATGGCCTTCTCTATACAAACTAAAAGTGACATTTTGTGGATCCGTTGTCACAACTTTGATAGGATTTCTTTCCTTGAAGCCATTTCTTGTTCTTTTTTTGGGGGTTTTCGTTACCAAGATAAAACGTCTTATTCGTGATTGTTGCTGAAATCTGATACCTCTCAACACATGTTGAACATCTCAAAATCACCCCAAACTACTGACAGAAATGCATGTGAAAAACAAACAAAAAACTCAAATTTTCCATCGAGTGCAAATGTGTGTCTGCATATAGCGGCCACTAGAGGCCGCTATACCCATACACACATTTGCACTCAATGGAAAATAGAGGCTATATTCCCCTTTGTCACAGTTATGATTTCCATTGAAAATACCATATGGTCTCAATAGCATCATGGCATATAAGAACTGTGTTCCATAAGTAAACAAGACACAGATGTTATCATAAACGACACAATCACATACCTGACAGAATCACTGATTAGATTCTAAGATAACCCTATGGTATTTTCAATACAATAATACTTGATAACGGAGTGACCTCAGGACTCTAGTTTGCATGGTACCGATGTCCTCTGGCTCCCTCTGGTGGAATCATCAAAATGCTCCTCTGATGTTGGTGTTGCTCAGTCCCATGTGTAGACTAAACTAACATATGTATGGATTATGGTACAAAGGACTTACATTTAGAAAATCCAAGAATACCAACATCATTAAGCTCAATGTTTTAATGGTGTAAGTTTCATGTGAGTTTGTGTTTTGAGAGGCCTCAGACTTCAATAACGATCGTGAATAGATTGATATACTGTATCTCTGTAACATATATACATACATACATGTATGTATGTATATATGTATGTATGTATGTATGTACACATACACATACCTATATTTATAAGGGAAAAAAATAACTGTTTTGAGGAACAAAATCTATTCAAAGCAAAAGTGCAAAGAGCCCTCAACCTATGTTCCCTCAACCTTATGTTCTCTTAAATCTATTCCTAACCCCAGGGGGTCTTTTCTGCTCTCATGGGATTGCAATTTCCACCTCCTAGAGTTCACATTTCACCTCAAATTCACATTTTATGCATAGTTTCTCCTCCTCTGTCTGAACGTGTTCTGCAGGTTAATCTGGGTTTAGATCAGCCCCGAGTGCTTCTCAATCCATCTGCATGCGACATCACACACACACACACACACACGCACACGCGCACGCACACGCACACGCACACGCACACACACATGTTGAACCTGGAGTCCCTGTTTTGAGAATAGGTGAACAATTTTTCAAAATAAATGTTAAAAATAGCAAAAACGGCAGATACAAGCTCACAAAGGGTCAAAGGAGTGCTTCACATATTATGTTCAACCATGTCTTGATATAATAGGTCCTCACTAATGCTCATTATAATGTAGCACAATTTCCGTCTACCGCTCTGTCTCAATGACATCATCGGTGGGGATCAGTGGTGGAAAAAGTACTCAAATGTTTTACTTAAGTAAAAGTATCAATATTGCAATGTAGAAGTCTGGAATTCAACATTTACTTGAGTATAAGTACAAACGAATTGGTATCAAAATGTACTTAAAGTACCAAAAGTAAAAGCACTAAAATGTTTGAAAATAGCCGATCTATCAGCTATTTTCAAACAGCCTAGGTATAAAATAGGGCTAAAGTGGTTAATGTATGTTTTATAATATAATCATCTATATCTGCAAAGTAACTAGTAACTAAAGTTTTAAAATAATTGTAGTGGAGTAAAAGTGCAATATTTGCCTCTGAGATAGAGTAGAAGTAAAAGTATAGACAATTAGAAATACTCCAGTAAAGTAAAAGTACCTCAAAATTGTACTTTAGTACAGTACTTGAGTAAATGTACTTAGTTACTTTACACCACGGGTGGGGATTCCAAGCTAGTAGCAGACTTTATCTTCCTGGGAGGTTAGAGCACGCTGAAATAGAAGCCTTTGCAGTCGATCAATAAATAAAATGAAGATCTTGTTTGATATGACCAAACCTGCATACCGATGATGTCACTGGTAGGCAGGTTTCTGAACTGTCCACAGCTCTCCTTTGAGACAGAGTGAGTAGAACAGAAATGGTGTTATCTTATAATGAGCATTATAGTGGAGACCAGTTATATCAGTGGTTTTCAACCTTTTTCATATTGCTGTATTGATGTTGGTTCCATAGGAGAGATCACAGGCAAACATTGATCAAAGTAACAATTCTTTAATTAAGTAATGCAGATGTTTAACAATTAGGCTACTCTCTCAAGAGTAAAATGAAACCAGGTCCATTTGGTTTTACGCTCTCAAGAGTTAAAGATTTACAAGGGTCCATTTGGTTACCAACTCTCCATCATTTAGCTGGGGACCACCTGGAACCCCTTAAGTACCACTGGTTGAGATTCCACTGCGTTATATGAACGACCATTTGTTTTTCTCTGAAATGACACCTCTGCCTAACCTTAACCCCAACCACCATTCCAATGCCAACCCTAAACTGAGGGAATAAAGGGGGCTGTCCCATGAAAAAAGCTCTCACGAAAGAGGTAGAAGATATTAAAGGGATAGTTCGCATCAAAATGATCGATTAGTCACCCCATGGAGACTTGAATTCATGGATATTTTTTTGTTTTTGTCGCATTCCTAAGACAATAATTTGAAGACCGGCAGCGGTTCCGGTAGAAGACACAAAGACTCCCCTTTGTGTCTCCTACCGGAACCGCTGCCTGCCGGTCCGGTCCGCTGGTCTTCCAATTATTGTCTTAGGAATGCGACAAAAACAAAAACAAAAACTCCATGAATTCTCCATTTCTCCAAGTCTCCATGGGGTGAGTAATCGATAGAGTTCATTTTGGGGGTGAACTATCCCTTTCAGGGTATGGAAGTGTATGTACATAGTGTCTGTGACAAAGCGATGGGAATTATTTTTCCGTATAATTTCAAAAAAGCTGGATCCCTTTATTTCCCCAACAAAGGCCTGCACACACAGTACCTAACTTGGAAAGAGTTAAGCCACTTAAACCCTATTTTCAAAATATTTCAAAAACAGCTAGATCTACAAGCTCACAACGCGTCGCATCACAACGTGTTGTGAGCTTGTAGATCTGCTATTTTCTGAAAATGCTATTTTTGTTTGTTTGTTGTGGTTGTAAGATCATGAGCTGATCAGGGATCTTCATAACAGCTTGTTTATACCATTGAGGTCTGAATAGTTTACCAGTTCTTCCGCTGTTACAAAAAAAGGGCTACAAAAACGGAACAAACTTTGACATAGAAAGTTGGGCAGGTAATAAAGCCTAAAATATACTTAAAATATACTTACTTTGGTCACGTCAAATAAGTCTATAAATTATTTTATTGGAGTTGTATGGTGGGTGACATGAGGAAAATGATCCCAAATATCTTTACTGTCTTTATTTTTATTTCCCTAGATTTTAAAGAATGGAAGTATTATGGATCTAATTGAGGCAAGTAGCAGTTGTTATGAATAATTTGTTTTGGTAAAAAATGATTATGAAGGTGGCTTATGTTTATGGATGGAACTGTCCTTGATTCATCTTGATTCATCGTGTCAAAAATTACATAATAATTCCAGATGATCTTTTACTTGGTTGGGTGTTGTTTTTCCAAACAAGCACATTATCTGAATTAAAGATAAAGGGGGTTGTTTAATGTTCTGGTGTGTTAGATAGACACTGTGAGGATACTTTCTTTTCAGATAATAAAGAATTGTGATTGCAATGCAACTTGTGAGACATGATTTTACATAACTGTTATACTAATCAACCCATTAAGACCGGGAAAGCATCTGTCATTTTAGATTTGAACCACTTTAACCATTATCTTATACTTTGGCTATTCAAAAATAGCAGATCTACAAGCTTGTACGAGCATTTTTGCAAATCTTTGAATATATGTTTTTTTTAAGCGAACATTTTTAACTCAAATCTTTGCTTCTGGGGATCCTGCAGTTTAAAAAAAAAAGTATGTTGCAGTGGTTCTCAAACCTTTTCATGTCAAGGACCCCCCAAAATTATATGTATTTGGCCGCAGACCCCATCTCAAAATATTTTGTTCCAGGGGGCTCCCTGGAACAAAATATTGTAGATATGAAGCACAGATTTTAGTTAAAAAAGGTCGCTGTAAAATATATATATTCAAAGATTTGCACACATTTTCAAAAAGATTTGAAATACCTTTAAAAACCGAGTAGATGATAAAATGACCCACATTTTTTTTTAAAGTGAAATATCCCTTTAATTTGTAAACTGGAACAAATTAAAGGGATTCCTTCAGAACAATACAACTTGACAGCATCTTACTTTTTTTTACTACAAATGTTGTTCTCCAGTAGTAGTAGGCTACAAGGTTTGTTTGTGATTAACCTAAATTGTACAAATAAAATGTACAAAGCATGAACAACCTCTGAGACAAAACAGAAAACATACAGGTCAAATTACAGTGAAACAAAGAATAAGATTGAGATTTTGGTTTATTTCTCTCTGCAGCAAAGTGTTGGTGGGACATGTTCCACAAAGACAGTACAGAATAACAAAAGGATACTTACAATACAAAATAGTAAGGTTGGATATAATGAAGCGTACAAAAAGAATATAGATAGATATTCTATCTATATTTTAATATTTTCTTTGAAAACACTTGACTCAATGACAAAGACATACTACTAAAAAGAACAGTTCATTTAAATGATGAATAACCTTCTGAGACAAAACACAATATCTAATCTATAGCCTTATTTAAATAAGAGTAGAATGTACAAAGCATGAAAAACCTCTGAGACAAAACAGAAATAATCAAATCTACACAAACATCTAAAGGTCAAATTACTGCGAAACAAAGAATAAGATAGAGAATAAAAGGTATATTGAGATTTGTTTATTTCTATCTGCAGCAAAATGTTGGCAGGACATGTTCCACAAAGACAATACAGCATAACAAAAGGATAATAATAATAAATCATAGTAAGCTTGGGAGTAATGAAGCATACACAACATAATATAGATAGATATCCCATCTATATTCTAATAATTTATCTGGAAACTCTTACTCAATTACAAAGAAATACTACTAAAAAAGATCAGTTTGTTTAAACAGTATGTTAGGTTAACTAAGATTGAATCAACAAATCAACATTTTATTCATCCCCATCCTATTGTTCACACATCTAGAATCAACATGCTCATATACATGCAATACGTTTATGACAGTTTAGCCATCTTGATAAACAATTGTTTAAAAAATAATGTAATGGAACATCATGCTGAAGTTTCTCGTCCTCTATAATGAAGCTGTTGTGTTACTGTTCACACTCAGATGTATCTTTCATATGTGTGCGCTCATGACTTTTTCGGTTGCCTGAAGTGGAGAAACTCTTTCCACACTGACCACATCCATATTGTTTCTCTCCAGTGTGAATTCTATGGTGTATTTTAAGGGTGGACATTCGAAAGAAGTGCTGTCCACACTGATCACATCCATGGGGTTTCTCTCCAGTGTGAATTCTCTGGTGGCTTTTAAGGTTGAACATGACAGAGAAGTGTTGTCCACACTGATCACATCCATAGGGTTTCTCTCCAGTGTGAATTCTCTGGTGGCTTTTAAGGCTGGACATGACAGAGAAGTGTTGTCCACACTGAACACATCCATAGGGTTTCTCTCCAGTGTGAATTCTCTGGTGGATTTTAAGGCTGGACATTACAGAGAAGTGTTTTCCACACTGATCACATCCATAGGGTTTTTCTCCAGTGTGAATTCTCTGGTGGATTTTAAGGTTGTTCTGAGAGAAGTGTTGTCCACACTGATCACATCCATAGGGTTTCTCTCCAGTGTGAATTATCTGGTGTCTTTTAAGGTGTGCCATTTGAGAGAAGTGTTGTCCACACTGATCACATCCATAGGGTTTCTCTCCAGTGTGAATTATCTGGTGGATTTTAAGGTTGGCCATTTGAGAGAAGTGTTGTCCACACTGATCACATCCATAGGGTTTCTCTCCAGTGTGAATTATCTGGTGTGTTTTAAGGTGGGCCATTTGAGAGAAGTGTTGTCCACACTGATCACATCCATAGCGTTTCTCCCCTGTGTGAATTCTCTGGTGCTTTTTAAGGCTGGTTATTTGAGAAAAGTGTTGTCCACACTGATCACATCCATAGGGTTTCTCTCCAGTGTGAATTCTCTGGTGTGATTTAAGGTGGGCCATTTGAGAGAAGTGTTGTCCACACTGATCACATCCATAGGGTTTCTCTCCAGTGTGAATTCTCTGGTGGCTTTTAAGGCTGGACATTACAGAGAAGTGTGTTCCACACTGATCACATCCATAGGGTTTTTCTCCAGTGTGAATTCTCTGGTGGATTTTAAGGTTGTTCATTTGAGAGAAGTGTTTTACACACTGATCACATCCATAGGGTTTCTCTCCAGTGTGAATTCTCTGGTGGATTTTAAGGCTGGACATTTCAGAGAAGTGTTTTACACACTGATCACATCCATAGGGTTTCTCTCCAGTGTGAATTCTCTGGTGGCTTTTAAGGCTGGAAATTACAGAGAAGTGTTTTCCACACTGATCACATCCATAGGGTTTTTCTCCAGTGTGAATTCTCTGGTGGCTTTTAAGGTTAGACATGGCATAGAAGTGTTGTCCACACTGATCACATCCATAGCATTTCTCTCCAGTGTGAATTCTCTGGTGTCTTTTAAGGTTGGCCATTTTAAAGAAGTGTTTTCCACACTGATCACATCCATAGGGTTTTTCTCCAGTGTGAATTCTCCGGTGTATTTTAAGTTTGGACATTGTAGGGAAGTGTTTTCCACACTGATCACAGCAGTGGTGTTTTTGCCTAGCCAAGCTCATTTGTTCATTCACCTCTGGTAGGACAGGGGAGCCAGCCTGATGATGCAACACTGGATTTGAAACAAAGACAAAGTAAGAATAGTTGAGAGGTAGACAGTACTTCACAGACTTAAAATGACATTGCAAGTAGTTAATGTCTGCAATTAACAACTTCCAAATGTGTTTTGCATTTTATAAATAAATTAAATCCCAAAATGGTGATGGGAAAGTAACCAACTAACAATTACCTAACAAGCCATAATACAAGTATAACATTTTCAAATGTGGCTAAAATATCCGTTCTACAAGCACAACAATAATAATAATATAATAATAATCCCCCCAACTATGGGGTAAATAGTTAGTAATAGGTCAGGGGAGCTGGTCGATGCTCTGCAGAGGAGAAGGGTGGATGTCTGCTGTGCTTAGGAGTCGAGATGGAAGGGTGGAAGCGCAAGGATGTTGGGCGTGATCGGTAGAAGGTACAAGTTCTTCTGGCAAGGCTGCAATGAAGGGACGGGCAGAGATGGGCAGTATTTGAAATACATGTATTTGAAATACGTATTTGAAATACTTTTTTGTATTTTGTAATTTGTATTTGGCTGGGATGGAAAAAATGAAATGTAATTTGTATCAAAATACTTTCAAATACTATTCAAATAGTATTTTCTGTATTTGAAATACATAAAATACTTTTCTTTTTTTTCCCACAAATTGACACGTTTTAAACATTTACACAGGTTTAAACTGTAGGAGAAAAACAAACAAACACACACACACACACACACAATGTGTGATGTCACTTTTACCTCTGATTGGCTTACCCTCAAATTGAACCACAAATGAGAGGCAGAGTAGGGCGGGTTTTTTCTTTTTTAGACACTGATTTAATGAGTACGGAAATAAATATGTTTCTCCACTAGTAGGCTACACATTTAGGGCTAGGCCCTATGTGTTTCTGGAATATATGTCCATGCCAATTTTTGGGCGGTGAAACCGCCCCTATATGTGAGGTTTGGAAATTGCACCCCCCCAACCCTGCGCTGTGATTGGCCACCAGTGTACCCCCCTAACCCTGCACCGTGATTGGCCAATCACAGTCTATTCAGGACTGTGATTGGCTAGTGAAACATGACACATGTGCATAGCCCTAAAAATAGGACTATGCACTTAAAAAAAAACACATTTATGGGTTTTTTTTAAGTTAGGGGTCTACAATGGTTGGTCCACTTTTCTTTAAGTGAACTTCCATCACTGTGATGACCACTGTGACCACACCGCCCACTTCACACTGGGTGTGATTTTTTATTTATTTTTGACAAACCTGACCCCCACAAGCCACTGAAGCCAGCATAGTGGAGTCAGTTTCAGGTTTTGACTTGATTGTGAATTGATTACTAAATAATCTACTAAATAAAGTTCAAGTTGTGGCTTCTGTGCAGTGCAGCTTTGTTTATTCACCATGTCCATGGATATGACAAACACAGCCACAAGGTTTGGTTTCCTTATGCATTAAAGATAGTTTACTTAACACATAAATGGTCAGACAAGCCTAATATTATTTGTGATGCTATGTAAATACAGCATGCAGTTCAATTTAATTTGGTGGTGGTGGATGTTTGATACAGTTATAGCACTTTGATTTGCTTAGAATTTCTCCTAATCATTATTATTATTAGGCTGGCAGAGTGGTTTTGCGGGCTTTGAAGTACAGATGTAGAGGCAGCTGTGCATTCAGTCTCATGCCATAGTTATTGTCTAGTTTTTGATGATAACGGTAACTCTGGCATGCGCTCTCACACACAGTGGTAAACATTTAGGCTGCGTGCTCCAAAGCCAAACACCATCAAAAACACTCTGCTTGTATGGTCAATTTATTCTTAGAAATTCTGACAGGCAATTGATTTAATATTTGGCAATCAATATATTAAATAACTAATCATTTCATAATTTTTTATGAAATGTATTTTGTGTATTTTCAAAATACAAAATACTTATTTTGTATTTTCAAAATACGTATTTTGTATTTTCAAAATACAAAATACTTATTTTGTATTTTCAAAATACTTATTTTGTATTTTCAAAATACGTATTTTGTATTTTCAAAAATACCAAATACAATTTTGTGTATTTTCAAAAAACAAAATACGTATTTTGTAATTTCAAAATACAAAATACGTATTTGTATCTCAAATACATTTCTCTGACCTGTATTTATATTTTGTATTTTGATAAACTGTTTGACCCAGTATTTGTATTTTGTATCAAAATACTTTTCAATGTATTTTCGCCCATCTCTGGGGACGGGTGGTGTTGGAGTTCTTAACGCTGAAACGTGGATAGACCAAGTAGGCGGGTGCAGTTATGAAAAAAAAGCACCTTACCCAAAACAAATTGCAACAAAACGTTTTTCAACAGTTTTTTGTAGTTTTAGGTGTCCTTAATAACATACTAAAAGTTTACCAAAGTTTGATCACTGGAAAGGTGTTATTTTCAAGATGGCGTCCAAAATGGCCAAAACATCTTTAAAATAACCTAACTCCTTCATTATTTATCCTAGACAAGTACTTTTTGTGTCTAACCCTATGTTTTGGGGGCATAGAAATCCACAGGACTTGTCCAAATTGCAGAGATACATTTAGATAATTGTGAAATCCAATATTTAGTTTTTGACTCTATTAAAACCCTCTGAAAAATGTTCACCCGTTTCAACTAGTTATATTTGTTTTACTGGAACAAGGCTTCAAGATATCCTCAAAACACAACAAAACAATAGTCACAATTTTCAGTCATTCAGAAGGTGGCAGAGAAAGAGAATATTGTCAGTTGATATAGTATTGCTTGCAATATTGAAACATTTTGGATAGCTCTGCGGATCAAATGTGAATCAAACTGTCATCTTGTAGACAACATTTTTAAAAACTTTTTTAACACATTAGGAAGTTTATTATTACTAGGTTACTTTAGTATCATTTCTTAATATGTTTTGACTTGCACACTGTTCAGATACCACAGAAGGCAATCAGTGTGAGTGTGTAAAGAGGGGTGGCTACGGAGGTTAGTGCAGAGCTGTCAGAACCCATTTCTCTACTGGGTGCCTAGGCAGAGGGGAGTATGAGGGTGGGGTTGTGTGAGGAGGTAAAATGGGGTCTGGTGTAGAGTTTAGTGGGCCTAGGGTTCCCCTCAGGTGGGTACAGGGGAGTATGGGGAGTGGGGGTCACTGGATTGCTCCCTGGGCACTTGGAGCACAGAAGAGCAAAGTTATACGAGCCAAGGAGACCATGATCTTCTCCTCTCCCCCATGTCCGAGGTGCAAAACCTTCAACAGTTGGCTCAGACATGTCCCATTAAAGCTATAGCGGGGCACTTGTGGAGCTCAGGACGAGTGCTCATAGGCAGCTAAAGAGAATGGGGCTTGTCAGCCCCTGATGCACGTTGTGCATCGAAATTCCAATTTTCAAGTGTCCATCCTCAAGTCCTCCACTCCCGCCTAAGCCCTGCCTCCGAGCGAGGAGGCGAGGAGGCAAGGAGCGTCATTTTGAAGTGACAGCAATTATGACGTGTCACACAGTTGGATTGCTGGACTATTCCAGAGCTCGGAGGGTTGTCATGTGGAGGAGGAGAAATGATACGCCACGCATTTCAACGAAGACAGTTCCCCAAACGATACATGATCGTCAGATCGTCAGATTTCACTCCAAGTGGCTTAGGGAGCCTGCGCTCACCTCACGCTGGAGGACAGAGTGAGGAGGAGGCAGAAATGAAGCTTATGCGTTAGGCTGAGAGGAGTATCCCTATGTCGCCTGGCTCACTGAGTCCCACTGGTCCCAAGCGGACCTCCATGCTGGCTCCTATGCCCGAGATGGGCACTCGTGAGTGGGCATAGTTAGTGAGGAGCCCCCCCCCCCCCCCCCATAGTTGTGGTTGTAAGACCTCCACGTGGTGCATGACTGTGTGTCAGGCAGTCAGGGGTGTCCCTATGTCTGACTGGCTCACAGGAGAGTCGGTGTCTGGTTGGTGGCTGACCATTAATATTCCCAGGGGCCCCCAGTGACTTATCATTATGGCTCAGAGCGTCCCCTCCCCTCAAATCAATTTTTAAAGTTAAAATTATCCAGACAAAAAGATCAAAGTTCAAGGTTATTGCCAGCAGTACCAATCACAAAATAAAAGACATGTGAAATTAATTTTGCACTAAAACCCCACACAACTACTACAATCTCAGGAATAAGATGTCTGTGACAAGCAAATCTGAACCCTATCCGGCCACACTCCTCTACCACCCCTACCCAAGACAGTAGACACTAAATGTTGTGATAGCTCTGTGCTGACTTACAATGTTTACAAATGTCACAGTACCACCCAGTAATAATGAATTTATTCCTTTTTGGTATGAAAATAAATCTCCTGAAAGCTTCAACAGAATGTGAATTACCAATTCACCAATCCTGGGATTATGTAGAAAAGGGAGAAATGTCAAATTACATTGTTTACATTGATTACCAAAACATGGGGTTAGGCACCAACATTACTTGTCTAGGATGAATAATGAAGGAGTAATGGTCTTTTTAAGGAACTGGCGGCGGCCATCTTGAAAATGTTACCTTTCTAGTGGTCCGATTTTGGTAAACTTTTGATATGTTATTAAGTACACCTAATACTACAATAATCCATTGAAAAACCTTTTGTTGCAATTTGTTTTGGGTCAAACCATAACTGCACCCGCCTAGTGCTAAGTGTCAGTGGGGTAAATGAGCGGATCCTCTTTGTGAAGATGATTCTTGGGAAGTGCCTGACAAATGTCATATCACTCTATGCCCCTCTATAGGTTGGCAGATGTGTGGATGAGAAGGATGAGTTCTGGGACAAGGCCATTGTGGTGTTGTCGGGGATCCCTCAGGATGAGGCTATAATCCTTGGAGGTGACCTGAATGGACATGTGGGAAGGGAGTCAGGTGGCTTTGATGGAGTCCATGGTGGTCAGGGATATGGCATGAGGAACATGGAGGGAGAGAGGATTCTGGAGTTTGGAGATGCACTGGAGCTGGTGGTGTGCAACATACTTTTCAAGAAGGACAAAGCCAAACTAGTAACATACAGTTCGGGCGGATGTAAGAGCACTATAGATTACATGGTCAGAAAGGAGGACAGCGTCCTGGTCAGGAATGTCAACGCAATTGCTGGAGAAGAGTGCGTGTCTCACCACCGCCCAGTCAGCGGAGATCTAACTCTGCGAGCCAAGAAAGTGGGGGCAAAAAAAGCATCTGCCCAAGTTGAAGGTGTGGAAGCTACAGAAAGCAGAGAGTCGAACAGAGTTTAGGGAGAAGATTGAGCAAAGAGCTGAGGAAGTGGAGGAAGCGATGAAATCAGGAGACGCGGGTGGAAAGTGGCAGGCAATGAAGAATGCCCTCCTCGAAGTAACAGAGGATGTACAGTATGTGGATGGACAAGGGGTGAGGCAAGACAAAGAGAGACATGGTGGTGGAATGACAGCATTGAAAGTGCAGTGAACGAGAAGAGGCGGTGCCATAAAGTATGGAAGAAATCTAGGGGTGAGGCAGATAGAGTACGCTATGTAGAGGCAAAGAGGGTGTCACAGACAGCAGTATGGCAGGCCCAATAGGCCAAGAGGAAAGAATTTGCAAGTGAGCTGGAGAGTGAGAGTGGGCAAAAGAGCTTCTTCAAGATAGCAAAGCAGATGGTGAAGGAGAGGCGTGATGTGACCGGTGCAAGCTGTGTGAGGGATGAGGATGGCAACATCGTGACAGACAACAGAGGAGAGAAGGAAGTATGGCGAAGGTACATGGAAAGGCTACTGAATGTGGAGAATGACTGGGATGGAGAGGTGGGATGTGACGAGGTGGAGGTTGAATGCTGCCAACAGAAGTGGTGAAGGCCCTGAAAGCCATGAAGGAGGGAAAGGCAGCTGGTCCATCTGGAGTGGTGGCGGAGATGCTGAAGGCGGCAGGGGATGTCGGTGTGCACTGGATGACTGACCTGTGCAACAGTGTCGTAACTGAGGGGCACATCCCAGAAGACTGGACAAAAAGCATCCTGGTGCCACTATTCAAGGGGAAGGGTGATCCACTCGCATGCGGGTCATACAGGGAAATAAAGCTGCTGGAACATGGAATGAAAGTGCTAGAGAGGGCGTTGGAAAGGAGGGTGAGGACACAGGTAGATGTGGATGAGATGCAGTTTGGCTTTATGCCCGGTAAAGGTACAACAGATGCAATTTTTGTCACCCGACAGATGCAAGAGAAACATCAGGAGAGGAGGAAGAGGTTGTACTATGCTTTTGTTGACCTGGAAAAAGCATTTAATAGGGTGCCAAGGTGGTGAGGTGGGCCCTGAGGAAGTCTGGAGTGGAGGAGGGACTGGTCAGTGTGGTCATGGCTCTTTACAGTGGAGCATGTACAGTAGTTAGAACGGGAATGGGAGACAGTGATGGGTTTGAAGTAAGGGTGTGTGTGCATCAGGGATCAGTACTCAGTACATTACTGTTCGCTATTGTGATGGATGTGGTATCAAGGGAAGTGAGGGGTGGACTACCATGGGAGCTGCTCTATGCGGATGACCTGGTACTGATGGCTCACTCCAGGGAAGACCTAGCAAAGAGGCGAGCAGCCTGGAGAACATGCTTGGAAGTTAAAGGGATGAAGGTGAATGCGGAGAAGTCAAAGGTCATGGTTGGTGGTGCTGGCCTGGGAGTGATACCGCAGTTAGGAGCATGGCCATGTGGAGTCTGTGGGAAGGGAGTACAAGGTAACTCTCTCCAGTGTAAGGGCTGTCAAAAATGGGTCCACAGGAGATGAAGTGGAGTAAAAGGTAGCCTGCAAGCGGCCAGCAAAACATTCCAGGGCAAGCGGTGCAGGGGAGAAGTCGCACAGGTAGAAGCAGCCGAGCAAGAGGGGCTTGTAGTAGACAGGGAGACGTATGAGGTGGTGGACAGTTTCTGTTACCGGGGAGACATGCTTAACGCTGATGGGGGGGGTGGACCTAGGGGTGACCACAAGGGTGAGAAGTGGATGGAAGAAGTTCAGGGAACTCATGCCAAAGTCGATTTACAAAACAGTTTAAAATAAACAATTTTCATTAGGAGCAAAAGAAGAAAAATAAGTTAAAAGGATAAAAACATTAAGCTAAGACTAAGAAGCAGGAAGGGCGATTTGGTTTGAGTTAGGTGGGGAAAGCAAGTCTAAAAAGGTGGGTTTTGAGGGAGGCTTTGAACACGGCAAGAGTGGGGGGCGGCTTTGATGTGAGGTGGGAGTGGGTTCCAAAGGGTGGGGGCTGCAACTGAAAAAGCCATGTCACCCCAGGTGCGTTTTTTGTTTTCATGGGGAAGTCCAGGAGGTTTGCATCACCTGACCTGAGGGAGTGGGAGGGGGCGTGGCGTTTGAGGAGGTCAGAGAGGTAGCAGGGAGCCTGGTTATGGAGGGCTTTGTAGGTGGTAATGAGTATTTTGAAATCTATTCTGTGTTTTACTGGTAGTCAGTGAAGGTTATGGAGGACTGGGGTAATGTGGTCTCTGGATCTGGTTCTGGTGAGGTGGCACCGTAGAGGAGGCTATTGCAGTAGTCGAGTCTGGATGTGATGAAGGCATGGATGAGTGTCTCTGCTGCAGTTTGGGATAGTGAGGGACGGAGGCGGGCGATGTTTCGGAGGTGGAAGAAGGCTGTTTTGGTGATGGTTGACGTGGGATTGGAAGGAGAGGGTGGGATCCAGGATGACGCCAAGGTTGCGGACTTTGGTGGAGGGGGTGACAGAGGAGCCGTCAATATTCAGGGTGAAATTATGAGTGGAGTGCGTGAGGGCATCTGGACCAATAATGAGGACTTCAGATTTATTGCAGTTTAGTTTCAAGAAGTTGTTTTGCATCCAGGTTTTAATGTCAGTCAGACAGGTGGTGAGGGTGGAGAGGGTGGTAGCAGTAATGGTTTTGGAGGGGAGGTAGAGCTGTGATGCAACACATTGCAAGCTTTTAGATAATGCTACTTTCAATGTTCATTGCATGACTAAATATGGGTATTAAGCTACTGAAGACTTAACAGAAAGGGAATATATGAACATATATGCCAATATATGGCAGGTATATGCAGAATATATGCCGCTTATATGCCATATTCAGCTTCATATATGTGCATACATGTTGATAGGGAATATATGTCTCATATATAGCTTGTATATGTCCACATATATGCTACAATCAGGTTCATATATTTGCATATGTGTCATAAATGCCTACATATATAGCTAATATATATCTAACTTTTTGCATATATGTCATACATAATGCCTAGTATATAGCTCATATACCTATCTCCCTTTTTTATTTGCAAGGTAATATGTGCATATTAGTCCAACGTTATGAAGTTATTAACGTTATTAAGAAAACGTATTCATTATTGTCTTTCGGCCTGGCGAGAGAGTATGTTTTGCCCCCTGTCCGTCCGTCCGTCCGTCCGTCCGTGTGTCTGTGTGTCCGTCATTCTGTCATTTTGTGTACAGCTAATCTCTGGCACCGTTGGCTTGATCGCAGCGAAACTGTGCACACACACTCCCTGGATGCCAGAGCAGAACCTTTGCACCAGATTTTTCAAATTAGCCTTTATAGCGCCACCAGGAGGCCGCTTTTTGCAAAACAAATTTCTTGACAGTACTCCTACAGATTTTATCCAAACATCACGCAAATCAGTACACAGTATCTCTATAGTCATGTGATCAACACGGATCTGTCCAATTTTCCATATTTCATCCTGATTGGCTAAAGTTGGCTTCCAAAGTTTGCAGGATTGCTCCGTTTTCAACAAAATGCCTCAAATCATGAACGCAGCTTGCGATTTCCTTGAGATTTCACACGCACATTCCGACTAGGCCAAGGAAGAAATGCCACTTGAAAATATTCAAATCAGCCTCATGGTGGCGCTATAAATGGACGATTTGTGTTTTTAACTATAACTGCACCGATCTGCATGAAACTTTGCACGCACACTCCCTAGAGAACAAGGAAAAACAACTGCCCTGCATTTTTCACATTTGCCTTTCATAGCGCCACCAGGAGGCCGACTTATGTAAAACACATTTTTCAGAGCTGCCAACTCTCACTCTTTGAGAGTGAGAGTCACGCAATTTAACCTCTTCTCACGCCTCACGCCACACTTGCCATTTCTCACGCTTTTTCCCCCCTCTCACAGCAAAAAAAAAAAAAAAAAGAGCAATCGGGTGGAAAACGGAAGCCTCGTCCTAAAACACACTGCCACCCTTTTTTCGCGGACCGTGGCCGCCGCATTAGACCGGGGGCGAGGGTGTTTTAGGACGACTTTTCCAGATTTGTGGTTGGTGCGCTGCGCGATGGACTGCAGCCACGGTTCACATGACGCTCGTCTGTCACTAATACAAACCAATCAGATGCAGCTTAAGGCGGGTCATTGCGTCTCTCTAGCCAAGGAGAAGGATTTAAGGAAGCACAACACTTTGGTGGAGAAATTAAAAAAGTATACAACGTGAAACGCCGACTGACGAGTCTGTCAGCGCCTCAATATGCCGTGACTGATTCTGAAGCGGGTCAAACGGTAGATAACTTAACCACCTCCTTTTTACAAACACATTATCTTTACAAATCATTTTATTTTGATGAAATGGTGGGTCTGACTACATGAGACTTAAACGTTACACAGGCTGCTGGTGAGCAGCATATGTTGCTGGTGGTTTTAACAACAAACTGTGACTAGCAGTGTTAGTCAAATCACTGGTTCTCAACCTGTGTGTCGGGACCAGGGACCCACAAGGCCCAGGGGGGTCCCCACGTAATTTTTTTGTTTGGGGGGGGTCCCCAGATGACAGTAAAGTGACCATTTTTTTAAAGACCTTTTTAATAAAAAAAAAAAAAAGGAAGAAATGAAATATAAAATAGCATTACTGCATGAAAAGTAATCAACAAACAATACTATAGGAAATTGTAATTTGTGAAAATAGCTGATCTACAAGCTCACAACACATCATATCTCGGCATGTTGGTAGTTTGTAGATCGGCTATTTTTACTCTTATAGTGTGACACTCTTGTATGATGAAGTAGGGCAGTGGTTCTCATACTTTTTAATTTCATGGACCCCCAGTTTAATAAGCATTAGGCCACGGACCCCCATTTGATACCTCTTTGCTATCTCTGGGACCCCAATCTATACTAAGAAATCCTAACTCTGAGAGTGTACAAATGGAACACTCTCATAGTTAAAGTCATGTAACTCCTCAAGGACCCCTGGGGGTCCCCGGACCCCAGTTTGAGAACCGCTGAAGTAAGGCATTCATTTATGAAAAAACATAAAGTTGAAATATGGAAAGGTTTCGGCCTGACAGCGAAGATATATATATGATTTAATCATTTGCATTTATCCATCAAAACATTATGTTTATTTGTATTTATTCATTTCCTTCACTTGCTGACGTGCTGCTGCGCAACAGGGAAGATATCCGCCAGGCCAGGTGGCCCTACCCAGGCCCATGAAATTGATAGGCAGTCTACAGTAGCCAATTAGAATGAAATCTGCTAAAACTGACTCATACACTAATACAGAACCATATATAGGCAAAATATTGTCTCTGACTCTCTGTCGGTTGGGAAAACTGTTGACCTTTTATTTTAAAACAATTTCAAATGGTGAAAAAAGCCAATCTACGAGCTATAATTATTAAAAATTAAGAAATACTATATTTTAAATAGTGAAAAATACAGAAAATAGGGGAAAATACATAAAATCTCTAATCTGTGATTCTAATGTGATTAATGTGACCCCTACAGTCAGTGAAGTCCAGGGCTGAATGTGACAAATATTGAGACAAATAGGCTATAACCCAATACATAATTTTATGAAATAAATGGGTTATATTTTACAGATACAGTAGTTACACTATTCTTGTACTATATTAAAATTAAATCATCCTTAACCTTCAAGTTAAATTCATTATTTCCGTGGACTTAAAAATCATCGTTTTATTTGATGGCCTTCTTTTTGATTGGCCTTTATTACAGGCCCTACCAGCCTGTAGGGGGAGGTAGAGAATCACATTATAATACCAGCCTGTAGGGGGAGGTAGAGAGTAACATATTATAATACCAGCCTGTAAGGGGAGGTAGAGAGTAAAATTATAATACCAGCCTGTAGGGGGAGGTAGAGAGTAACATTATAATACCAGCCTGTAGGGGGAGGTAGAGAGTAACATATTATAATACCAGCCTGTAGGGGGAGGTAGAGAGTAACATATTATAATACCAGCCTGTAGGGGGAGGTAGAGAGTAACATAGTATAATACCAGCCTGTAGGGGGAGGTAGAGAGTAACATATTATAATACCAGCCTGTAAGGGGAGGTAGAGAGTCAAATTATAATACCAGCCTGTAGGGGGAGGTAGAGAGTAACATTATAATACCAGCCTGTAGGGGGAGGTAGAGAGTAACATATTATAATACCAGCCTGTAGGGGGAGGTAGAGAGTAACATATTATAATACCAGCCTGTAGGGGGAGGTAGAGAGTAACATATTATAATACCAGCCTGTAGGGGGAGGTAGAGAGTAACATATTATAATACCAGCCTGTAGGGGGAGGTAGAGAGTAACATATTATAATACCAGCCTGTAGGGGGAGGTAGAGAGTAACATATTATAATACCAGCCTGTAGGGGGAGGTAGAGAGTCACATATTATAATACCAGCCTGTAGGGGGAGGTAGAGAGTAACATATTATAATACCAGCCTGTAGGGGAGGTAGAGAGTAACATATTATTATACCAGCCTGTAGGGGGAGGTAGAGAGTAACATATTATAATACCAGCCTGTAGGGGGAGGTAGAGAGTAACATATTATAATACCAGCCTGTAGGGGGAGGTAGAGAGTAACATAGTATAATACCAGCCTGTAGGGGGAGGTAGAGAGTAACATATTATAATACCAGCCTGTAGGGGGAGGTAGAGAGTAACATATTATAATACCAGCCTGTAGGGGGAGGTAGAGAGTCACATATTATAATACCAGCCTGTAGGGGGAGGTAGAGAGTAACATATTATAATACCAGCCTGTAGGGGGAGGTAGAGAGTAACATATTATAATACCAGCCTGTAGGGGAGGTAGAGAGTAACATAGTATAATACCAGCCTGTAGGGGGAGGTAGAGAGTAACATATTATAATACCAGCCTGTAGGGGGAGGTAGAGAGTAACATATTATAATACCAGCCTGTAGGGGGAGGTAGAGAGTCACATATTATAATACCAGCCTGTAGGGGGAGGTAGAGAGTAACATATTATAATACCTTTGCTCTAAGTGAAACCTGTGTCCAAACCCAATGTTGAATAAATGTGACTAACAATAGCATAATGTAGTCGTGTTTTTCATCAGAATTAATTAATAAATGCAATTATTAAAGGAGCACTTCACCCCTGGAAGAAGTTTTCGGTCTTTTAATGAAGTTTAGGAGTGAAGAAACAAGATCCTGGGGTTTTTTTGTGAATAATCTGTGTTTTTAGATATCTAGTAATGTTCGCAATATTCGTGACGTTATTTGCATCATGAGAGATTGGTCTCATTCCTTTCCGCACTACATGTCTCGGCGTGTCTCAGTCAGACCATCTCAAAAGACAGCCCCAATGGGGTGTCCGTAACACTTTGTTCAACCTTCTTTCGCCACTCGGCCACTCTCATTAGCTGCGGCCAGCGGCCCTTGCAGAGTGAGGCATTACTTTACCTGAGTTATCTTCTGATAGTTGTACTTGAATGTTGACATGAAATAATAATCCTGTGTAGTGTTTCATAAGCGCAAGCTTGAAAAAAAAAATACAGCGTGGAGTAGCAGCGCTGGTAAACAAACACCGTCACGAAAGGCTAGGATCATAATACCAAGGATGTGACAGTGATGTCAATACTATGCGACACGGAAGTGAAACTGCATGAAGATACTGAGGATGTCCCAGTGATATGACATCACTAACGAATCCTTGGACATATATGTAACTAGCTGAACGTTTGCGAGGACAGCCAGTGTTGCCAGATATTGTGAGAGAAATAAGCAGCCAGGTCTATGAAAACAAGCCCAAAAGAAAAATAACTATGCCAAGAGCACTTTACCTAGACATGGGATATTATATATTTGAAAATTGCTGATCTACAAGCTCACAACGCTTCGCAACCCATTGTGAGCTTGTAGATCTGCTATTTACAAAAAAATCTTGAGGGGGAAAAAGTCCAAAATGTGGATTTTTTGTTTTTTTTTGCAAAATATTTTTATTTGCTTTTCAAAATGTGGAATATTTTTGACACATATTTGTTAGGGGCTCCCTGACACAAATTATAATTTCAGATGGGGGTTTGTGGAAAAATACATGAACATGTTTGAGAACCACTGGTTTAAACAGCAATCAAAACATTTGGAAACAAGCCCAAATATCAACTACATTTTAGAAAGAAGCCGCTTATAATAAGCAGACATGGCGACACTGGCATGCTGTTTGGATGTTATTGTTGGAGATCACACCCACATGGAACCTCCCCTGCCACAAGGCACCAAAGCATTCTGGGAGTTGAAGTTATAGGCAGTGATACGCTGTGGTCCCCCTGTGGTCCCCCCTGTGGTCACCCCTGGAACTTCTTCCAGGGGTGAAGTGCTCCTTTAACACTATATAAGCATGAGGGGGCCGACAGGGAGAGCAGCTGGCATGGGGGTGAAGACATCAGTCTTAATGTTAAATTCCTTTAAATCAGCGTTAAAAAGGGCCCTTTTAAATTTTTGGGCCCCCAAAAATTTTTTCGCCACCGGCCTTCGGCCGGCGGCCGAACGCATTATGACAGTTAAAGTCTCACTCTTACAAATTTTTGAAAGTTGGCAGCCCTGCATTTTTTGATATTAAGCCTTCAGAATTTATCCAAATTTCACGCACATCGGTACACATGATCTCTATAGTCAAGCGATCACGATGGATCTTTTAAAATTTTCATATTCCATCCTGATTGGCTAACATTGACATCTAAAGTTTGCAGGAGTGGCCCGTTTTGAACAAAATGCCACAAATCATGAATGCAGCGTCCGATTGCAGTGACACTTTGCACGCACATTCGCACTACATTGAAGAACAAATGCCACCCTTTTAACATTGCCCTATTATAGCGCCACCAGGAGGCCAATTTTGCAACACTTTTCTTTTTTATATTACTCCTACAAATTCAAACATCATGCAAATCGGTACACATATAGTCAAGTGATCAAGATGGTTCCGTCCGATTTTTCATATTCCATCCTGATTGGCTAATTCCGAACATTGCTGCCCCACAATAACCTACCTGACCTGGCGGAGACCTGTGCTCCGAGGAGCACTTTTTCTAGTTTTACATATTTCCATTCACTGTAGATTGTGGATTGTGGAAGATATGTATAAAGACAATATTGTTTAATTAGGTCTGCTGCCACTCTTATTTATTTTAAAACCTAAAAGACCATTCTGTTTTCCACTGCCTTTGATCGAGCTATTTTTCTCTTTTCTCTTCTCTTTTCTTTTCTGCACTGCAACCTTATCTATAAATGTTTTACTTTTTTTGTTTTATGCATCCTTTTTTTTTATTTTTTATAATTGTATAATTTTATAATTGTGTTTCCTGAATTCCTCGTTGTTGAAATGTGCTATACAAATTAAGTTGCCTTGCCTACACTGTAACGAATTTCTGTAATTTCTACAGTAAAAATGTACTTTCTGCATTTTTCCACAGTAACATAATGTAAAAAAATACAGTCAGGTTATATTCTAACTGTAGAATGTAGTTGTACAGTAATGTAAAGTATACATAATAATAATCATAATAATACATTTTACATTTTTATTTATAACGCACTTTACATTTTTGGAAGTCACAAAGTGCTACAGGGTTTAAAAACAAAAGGCACAACAATTTCAAATGTTTTACATGATGTGAACATCATCATCATTATCAGTTATTATTATCATTATTAGTTTTATCCTTCAACTTCTTGTTTATGCCCCAAAATGACTGCTATTTGTAGCAATTTGTAGCAATTATAGAAATATTAGACCTTAATTGTCGAATGTTTAAGAATGTTATAATCATGTATACTTTATTTTACTTTAAAACATTTTCCAAATATGTCATTTTTTTAAACATTTTGGACAAAATAGCCAATTTTACATGGAGGTGTGCAGATATCCCATGCAGTGCCCACCTATCCTGTTACTTACAGCAGTGGTTCTGAACCTTTTCAGGCCGAGATCCCCCAAAATAATCATACTGGGGGACCCCCAACCCTGATTTGCACTCGGAATGTAGGAGTTGATGCATTTAGTCTGACTCCGTTCCACAGATCAATATTAGCCGATCTACAAGCTCACAACAACGCCTCGATGGGTTATTTTTGCCTCTTTCTTATATTATTTGACAATTTGGCCCACGTTTGACCCGTTTTTTTGTATAGTTTGTTGATCACTTTTGATGCAGTAATAGTAATAATCTTTTTCTTTGCTTTCTTTTATTTGTACTTTTAGATATTAAAAAGGTCAATAAATTGTTACTTCACTGTCATCTGGGGACCCCCCCAAAATCATGTGGGGACCCCCTTGGGGGTCCCGACCCACAGGTTGAGAACCACTGACCAGACCTACAGTGAGACATTGCGTCATGCATCTCAAGGCGGAGCCTATTAGTTTTGAACAGACCGGGAGGCAGAGGAACTAGCGTCTATCGGCTGAGCGAACATTTATTTACAAACCGGGTGCTTCGTGCTCTACTCTACTAGATAACAGGTTTTAACAAGTTTAATTAGTTCATGGAATTAAAATGTTATGCAACTTGAAGTATCGTAACCGTGCAGTTATATTAGTGTATTAGCCATGAATCACACAACGCTCGTCCGCCACGAGCGTCGACATGGCTGAACTTCAACCTGGTTTTTGCACTTTCTCTATTTACAACCTGTACATCTACATAAACGTTCAGATTTTAAATATGAAGTGCTTACTCCATGGCCACGGATGTTACAAGTCTACTCGGGCACTCAGAAATACCTGTCTGTATTGTTCAATAAAAAGCATTTAAATTCGATCAGTGGCCACTTTCTCCGTATTTCCTTATGCTTTCAACTACTAAACCCTATCGGTTGGGAGGTGTACTGCACTCTGATACATTATAACTCTATGACACAATGGCCACCAATCGGATTAAAATGCTTTTTATTGAACAATCCGGAATATACGGGTACTTACACCCGCTCGAAGTGAATTGTAACATCTGTGGCCATGAGGTAAGCACTTTATATTTGAAATCTGAACGTTTATGTAGATGTAGGGCCGTAAATAGAGAAAGTCCAAAACCCAGGTTGAAGTTTCGTCACGACTGTCATGATACAGGGGGTGATACAGTGATTCGCTCTGGTTCTGTCTTCTGAATATGGTGTGCAGGACCACTTATTTTCTTCTCTACGTTGGCTGTCATCTCCTGTGTAACTGCATGTCCTTTGTAAGTAGGTGTGCAAAAGGACTTG
This sequence comes from Gymnoscopelus braueri, assembly GCF_963280865.1. Lineage (NCBI taxonomy): Eukaryota > Metazoa > Chordata > Actinopteri > Myctophiformes > Myctophidae > Gymnoscopelus > Gymnoscopelus braueri. The sequence goes on from NC_137614.1 coordinate 2,971,580, forward strand.
GCCTACTAGGTGTTGTTCAGAAAAGGGAAAGTCAACTAATGTAAGAAGAAAGGATCACAGGGCCGTTTCTGGATTGCCCCTCACATCCCCAGACCTGCCATCTTTTCACACACCTTTCCTCATCACCTGTCCCTCCCAGACCCATAGGATGTGCCAACCATGGTCAACCCTGACCAACAGAGGCCGCTGTCCTTGTACAATTTCCCAAAACAAGTAAAGTGGAGTTCGTGTGATGTCAAACATCCATTTTTAAATCAGGCCATTTGGAATAGCCTAACTTTACCTTAATAATTGTAACCAACAATAATTGTAAACTTGGCAGGTTCTTGGACAGACTCTTCATAGAGTTCTAAATCATTGTAATAATAATTATGAAAAAAAAATCTACAAAAATAGTTAATCTGTTTGAATAAAGGGCATTATCAGCAATAAACTCACAGGGAAGCTCCTGTACACTAAAACAGGTGGTGTAGCAAATGTGTCATGGAGTGGAATGCTTAAGAGTCTGTCGTAGACTTTGGTCCACTGTTTTCTCATTATCTCCTTTTCTCTTCTCTGTAGAGACAATCCAGAAAAAGAAGTGGCCACGCACTTGTAGTGTATTTTGCACAAGCGTGACAAAATAGTTGAAAGGAGAAGAAGTTGAAAGGTCCAGACCAGTAATGTTCCTCAAGTCGATTTATTGGATAAAACAGAGTACAGAGCACAGGAGTCAGCCTTGCTGCTACATGGTGTGGCCGGAACAGAACACAGACGGTGTCTTTGGCCTCACAGTATTTATATGACTTCACATGTGTGTCTATGCACTTGCATACCTTGCCTTTGTGTGTGTTGGATGTGTGTGTGTGTGTGTGTGTGTGTGTGTGTGTGTGTGTGTGTGTGTGTGTGTGTGTGTGTGTGTGTGTGTGTGTGTGTGTGTGTGTGTGTGTGTGTGTGTGTGTGTGTGTGTGTGTGTGTGTGTGTGTGTGTGTCCATTGTGCAGAAGAACAACACCCCAAGATCCTAGAGGTCAGCTAAGGTCAGATGCCCTCTGGGAAGCATCCTTTGTACTGGACATCTGTAGGTTCTCTGGAATGTGCGCTGTAGACCACTCAGTATCCAAATGTCTCTGTGTGTGTGTGTGTGTGTGTGTGTGTGTGTGTGTGTGTGTGTGTGTGTGTGTGTGTTCAAATCTGGCTCTATAGGTCCATAAATGTGTATCAAGATACCACACACTACCAAAGGTTGGCTGGGTACATGGATTCAAAGCTGACAGAGCTCAGATGTCACCAAATGAAGAATAATTAACCTAATATAAAATAATAAAAATAAAAACCTCTATACACTTCTTTATACAACAAATAGCAAAACTTGCAATTGTAGACATGCACAAGGCTGGGATGGGCTACAGGACAAAACGCAAGCAGCTTGGTGAGAAGGCAACAACTGTTGGCGCAATTATTAGAAAATGGAAGAAGTTTAAGATGATGAAAAATTACAGACCAGACCACTACATTCTTTGTAAGTGGGAAAACCTGCAAAATCGGCAGTGTATCAAATAACGTGTTCTCCCCACTGTATGTTCATATACGCTGCACCCATATATATGTGTGTACATATATGTTGAGAGACATATATGTAAGGGTCCAATTTTGGATATGTGGCATATATGTTAAACATATATGTGACTTATATAAAAGATTATATAGGTTCATATATATTCTTTCCATGTGGGTTAAAAGACTTAGCATCATATAGTGAATATGTGGTTGAAGGAACTGTGAGACATTAGACATAGAAAGTATCTAAATCTAATCTACATTAGTCGCTCTGGATTAAGAGCGTCTGCTAAATTTTAAGTTTGAGAATAAAACATAATATTGAGACTTAAAGGAATAGCAACAAAAACATGAAGGAAAGAAGAACAGGAGGAAATGAAAAAGGAGGGAGAGGAAGTAACATACCAAGGTCTTTGTTTCCCTCCTGTTCAGCAGAGTTGAGGTTGAGACTTCACATGAAGTCTGGAGTCCACAGTCAGATCTGATCAGAAATGATTGATATCCTGGAGGAGCTGTGGAAACAATGACACATACCAACTCTTATTATACTAGAGAGCCTGGGGTGGAACCACTTGAATGATTGGCCAAAGACACACAAAGAACCATCTCTCCACCAATCACAATCTGTGGGGCAGTTTTGTTATTACAGAACTGCTATTTACAGCAGTTCTGTAATAACAAATAGAACTATAGTGATTATACAGGGCAGAGAGAGAGAGAGAGAGAGAGAGAGAGAGAGAGAGAGAGAGAGAGAGAGAGAGAGAGAGAGAGAGAGAGAGAGAGAGAGAGAGAAAGAGAGAGAAAAGACAGACAGACAGACAGACAGACAGACAGACAAAGTGACAGACAGACAGACAGACAGACAGACAGACAGACAGACAGACAGACAGACAAAGTGATAGAGAAAGATAGACAGACAGACAGACAGACAGAGAGAGTAAGTGATAGAGAAAGACAGCGATAAGCAGGGCAAAGAAGGAAGCGCAAAAAGCAAAGTGCAATAATAGCACAATAAGACATGGAAACGGAATAGATTGAAATTGAGACAAAGCAAATGATTCCAACAGGTGAAACTACTTTTCAGCTCGACCCAGATGAGGTTGTCATACATAGCACTTAGGGGAGCAATCCCGGCTTAAGAGCCTCACTCATGGACACCTCAACCGATTGCCATTGACAGGAATCGGACCTTCGACCTTCGGACTCACAGGCTGCAACACTACCTGTAGTGCTATAGCTTCGTCCAGGCTGATGTTGTCTGTTGAAGATCATAAACTTTTGCCTTCTGTCATGAACCAAGCCCCTGTTTCACTAACACTAAGATCACTCGTTCACAAACCATTTACCAATAGAGAAATTGTATGTCTCCTCGGAACAGAAACTAGTGAAAATCCGCCGCTACCGTTTTGTCGGCATAGGTCCAAAGTTCATGTGTAAAATGTTTTGCGCAGATTGCTCTAAAATCACAGGAGGAGATAGATTTGAACTGCTTTTCATATAATTCAAAATGGTGGGAGATCTAAAGGTCAGAGGTTAAAAGTCAGACCACAAAAGTTGTTAGGCATGAGGAGACGCATGTGTGAATTGAAGTTTCATGGCTGTAGCTCAAACGGGCATGAGTTGTACCTGTTCGTAGTTGGCACTTTCAATTGAGTGCTATAGTGCCACCTTTTGACGAAAGATTGTGAGATTTATTTCTTGATAGTTTCTCATGACCATCTACCATATGGCAGAGTTTCGTAAAAAGCGTATGCACGGTTAAGCCAGAACTGCGAAAAGTGGCAGAAGAAGAAAAATAATGCCAATATCAAAATGGAGCCATGCTTGTGCCTGGCCCCGTAACTAGAAAAAGTGCTCCTCGGAGCACAGGTCTCCGCCAGGTCAGGTACATTATTGTGGCCTCCTGGTGGCGCTGTAATAAGCTAATGTGAAAAGGGTGCCATTTATTCTTAGGTCGTTCACGCAATCGGACACTGCATTCATAATATGAGGCATTTTGTTCCAAAATTGTGTTTTGCTAAATTAGACCTGCTCGTGGCGCTATAACAGGCCAATGTGAAAAGGATGGCATCTCTTCCTTGGCCTAGTGGGAATGTGCGTATGAAATTTCATGGAAATCGCAAGCTGCGTTCATGATTTGAGGCATTTTGTTCAAAACGGACCAATCCTGCAAACTTTGGAAGCCAACCTTAGCCAATGAGGATGGAATATGGGAAATCGGACAGATCCGTGTTCATCACATGACTATAGAGATATTGTGTACCAATTTGCATGACGTTTGGATAAAATCTGTAGGAGTAATATCAAAAAATGGGTTTAGCACATATCGGCCTCCTGGTGGCGCTATAACAGGCCCATGTGAACAATTAGAAGCAGAGGTTCTGAATTGGCATCCAGGGAGTGTGTGTGCACAGTTTCGCAGCGACCAGGCCAAAGGTGCCGGAGATTAGTTGCTAACGGACGGACAGCACACACAGACACACACACACACACACACACACGGACGGACAGGGTACAAAACATACTCTCTCGCCATGCCTTTGGGCCTGGTGGAGACAATAAATCTATAATTAGGCACTGTCATATATAAACAATTAGCAGTACAATCCAAAATATACCACTGTAATCACAAATGAGTATCCAAACATCTTTACAATGGTAACAACAGACATCCCACCTCTCGCGGAAGTTCCAGGAGTCTCCCGGGAATTAGCATCCGCTCGCGGACACCCGCGAGCGACCATAAATCGCAATCGCAAATGCCGACCAGGCGATCAAATGGTGGATTTGCAGGAGAACGGTTCCTATTCACTTCTCATTGCTCAGATCTGGTCTAGAGCCTACTGTCTCGGTTTGCACACATGAGGCTCACACAGACCGGATCTGCAACACCTTTTTGTTGTTGTTTTCTTCTTTGTTCTCATTCGTTGCTGAACTGTCAATCTGACAAAATGGATTAATGTCATTCGCTGTGGGAGGAATGGGCGTCTAAGAGTGACCAACCACTGGTCTCAGATGCAGAGACGGAGAGAAAAAATATATACACTGAAGGAGTTACCCGTGTCTAAAATAAGGACACTTTTGCCCGTTGCACTGTATGTAACCAGCCTGATCTCCAAGAATTTAGTATACATTGCACGGATCCAGTGCATGTCATTCCGTGCATAGTAGCCTAGAAACCCCGAAAATCTGTGCATACGTACGACAAGTCCCACGATGGGCGTAACCAGTTGCAACCCGGAAAAAACCCGGAAGCAGAGCAGTCCCCACAACACAATTTACGATTCTGTGCCTATCGGTACATAACTCAAATGGCGCAGTAGGTTCAAGGGAATGTCACAACGTTCGGGACGGCAACTCGTTCACTTTAGCTCACTCGTGGTCTCTTTCGTGGTGACAATTCCCTTGAAACTGCGGGCCTCCGAAATGGTTTAGTCATAATGGGGCGATGCGAGGCGGCTATGCACAGATTTTCGGGCTTTCCAGTTGTCTATGCACAGAATGACCACTCCGTGCAATGTATACTAAATTCTTGGAGATCGGGTTGATGTAACAGTGACTTCTCAATTGCTCAGCTCACGGAGGCCTTAATGACGGCAAAAGGCACGAGGTATGTTAACACAACAAGTGCCAGAATTTTATTAAAACAGATTACGTTCGGTGCTAGAAATCTCACCGTGCGCTGCGCTGTGCTGTTTTAACATCTCTCACGTGAGTAACAATGGCGGAGCGATCGTGCATCGCAAATGACTCGTTTTCCCCACCATAAAAAGTTTCGGAGCTACGGAGGTTTTCATGAAGGAGATAGAACGGAAGCGGATGGGGAGCCATGTTTTTTGGCACGGTGATCCATCTGTCCCTTCCTTCTCAGAGTCACCGTGGGTGATTCCAGAGATGCTCAACAAGATCTGCATCTGGCTCTCTGACAACAAACTTTCATTACACCTGGGTAAAACTGAATCCATCCTCTTTGGGTCCAGTCCTAACCTTAGCAAGGCAGAGAGTTTCACGATCAAAGTGGGTGATGATGTCATCAAAAGAAAGGATGAAATTACCTACCTGGGCTCCATCTTGGAGGCAAACCTCTCTGGTAACAAAAACGCTGAAAAAGTGATCAAAAATGTCAACCAAACAACACGCTATTTGTGGAGGATTAATCGTCTAGTCAGTAAGAATACTCTGAAGATTCTTGCAGGGGCCCTCATTCAAGGTCATTATGATTATGCATGCACTTCATGGTATCACAACACCTCATTGACTTAAAAACAAGGCTCCAAACATCCCAAAACAAACTTGTAAGGCTACTTCTTGGCCTCAATCACAAAACCCATCTAACCCCTGCTCATTTTGCTAGGATTGGATGGCTTAGGGTTGAGGACAGAGTACAGCAACTTGCGGGCCTGGTCTTCAAGATACACCACAACATTGGGATCCCCCTGTATTTGTCAAAATACTTCCAAAATGTTAATGAAGTCCATGATCATAACACCAGAGGAAGCTCCACAAATCATGTTCAACCCAGATTTGGCTCAACTAAGGGAATGAACTCGTTCTCATGCTATTCATCAAAAATGTGGAATGCCCTACCAAAAGGAGTAAAGGAGTGTAAAACCCTACTCACTTTCAAAACTGCCCTAAAGATACACCTTCAGGAGGCTGCAATTCGAAAATGGCCCCTGTCTAAGTCTTAACCTACCCCCCCCCTACCCCCCCCCTCCTTCATTTTCCTCTTTTGTATATATATATATTTTTTTCTCTCTTCATACCAGTAACCTGAAAGCTGATTGTATGACATTCTGTTTAGTAGTGTGTATATCTGTCTGCCTCTTATATATCATCATGATTTGTGTGCATGGGGTTCTCATCTTAAACAAGCTTAGTGCTTAATGAGAGTTCCAGTTTAGTAGACCTTGTATTGTGAATTTGTACTTCCATGTACTGTTATGTACTGTCATGTACAGAGTACTATTCTCATGTCTTACTAAATAAACTACATCAATCAATCAATCAAAACACTTCCCCTTCCTTCCCGGGCTAAATCCTATGGCTAAATCACGCAATCGTGACTACGTCACAACCTGTTACTATGGCAACCTGAGCATTTAAAGGTACATACCCATTATGTTCTGGCCTTTTTAACAGGGCTGAAGTGGTTAATGTATGTAATGTAATCATTTATATCTGCAAAGTAACTAGTCACTAAAGTGTTCAAATAATTGTAATGGAGTAAAAGTATAATATTTGCCTCTGAGATGTAGTGGAGTAGAAGTAAAAATATAGACAAATACTCCAGTAAAGTAAAAGTACCTCAAAATGGTACCTAAGTACAGTACTTGAGTAAATGTACTTAGTTACTTTACACCACTGAAAAACACCTTAGTATTGTTTTTTTATTTAAAACCTTTAAAGATGAGTGTTCCTTTGTGCTACTACTATACTGTGTTAACTAAGTGGTCCAATGGGTGGGCCGCAAACACTTTTTCAAGTGGACCCTGATCCACAAAAGGTGGAGAACCACAGCTCTGTCTTCTGGTATCATGTTTGTGTTTTGATCTATGCACTTCTATGCATGTGGCCCAATATTATTAACCCTAACATAAGTGGTGTTAAGTAACTAAGCACATTTACTCAAGTACTGTACTTAAGTGCAATGTTGAGGTATTCTTTACTTTATAGATTTGGATTATTATTACAAAACATACATTAACTACTTCAGCCCTATATATATTTTGGCCTTTTGAAAATAGCAGATCAACAAGCTCACAATGCGTCGTGATGCGACACATTGTGAGCTTGTAGATCTGCTATTTTCCAAACATTTGTATACATTTTATACATTTGAAAACTTGTGAAATGGGACATTCTGAATAATGAGTAGGCCTACCTTAGCTTTCGTACTTTAAGTATATGTTGATACCAATACTTTTGTACTTTTACTCAAGTAGGCCTACATTTAAAATTCCCAGCTTGTACTTGTAGTAGTTCTACAATGTAGTATCGATACTTTTACTTACAATAAGTAAAACATTTGAGTACTTTTCCACCACTGCTTAACATTACATTACATTACAGTCATTTAGCAGACGCTTTACCCAAAGCGACTTACAATAAGTGCATTCAACATAGGTAGGGAACGAAACTACTAATCACCAGAAGTCTTAAGTGCATTTTCTGCTAAAACAGGCAACCAAGAGTATAGCTTACCTAGCGCTAAGGTAAAAGTGCAATATATCAGCTACCTACTTTCTTAAACAGATGAGACAATAGCAAAATCAAATGAGCAAGAGCTAAAACAAATAAGTGTATTGACTAAAGAAGATCCAATAAAACAATAAAACAAGAGTTCATACAACTAGTTTTCAACAAGTAGGCAAGGCGAAGAGGAAAGGTAGTGTTTCCTGAAGAGGTGGGTTTTCAGCCTGCGGCGAAAGATGGGCAGTGACTCTGCCCAACATAACATAGCTATAACACCCTATCGTCAATGAATATCATATCAGCTACACAGTATCTATATCCTAATACATGTTCTTCATGTATGTTTATGGTTGTGTTGTCACTATTTTTTAAACCTTTCTTAATGTGATACTTAATGTGTTCTGATGTACAGTATGGGCTCTAAAAATGATCAACAAGTACCTTTATCTTGCCACATGATGGCGCTATCTGACCACAGCTGGGATAGAGACTGCAAGTTAGTATATTGACCTACAGCAGTGGGGGGGGGGGGGGGGGCAGCAAAATGTGTTAATACAGCATCATAATCATTTCAACTACTTTATCCATATCATGTTGGCTATTCAAAAATAGCAGATCTACAAGCTCAAAGCGCGTCACTTCGTGCCACGCTGGGAGCTTGTAGATCTGCTATTCATTTATTTTAATCCCTAGGGCACAACATATTTTTTAGTTGGGGGTCCGCAGCCAAATACATATCATGTTGGGGGTCCTTGACATGAAAAAGTTTGAGAACCACTGACCTACACACTACATAACATGACCATGTGACTGAAAGATACAAATGTGGGAAAGGTATGAATTAAACTCTATTTATAAGTGGATGTAAATAGCTCTATATTGTGACCCCTGTTGTTGAACAAACACACGACCATAGACAATTAAGAGACGTTTTTTTTGTCCAGAAATGTTATAATAAATACCACAATTAAATAAATAACATCGACAATTAAATACATAAATAAAACCCACAATGTTATAAAATAAATAAAAACACAATGAAATAAATACATTTATATAATTGTGTTGTGTTTTAATCAATTTCATAATAGATTTTATTTATTTCATTGTGGTATTTCTTATTACATTTTTCTCCTCCAGCTGTCACTGTCAGCGTTTACATGACAACCCACTCACTGGCCAATCACAGCGCGAACAGAACCTCCCGGGCTATGGGATCGTAGATCAGCAGCAGACAAGACGCCAGGAGGAGGAGCTTAAAGAAAACCCAGGGTGAATTCACTCTGCAAGGTCGCTACATCCGGCCTGGCTCTAAAGCGGAAATGGAAACAGCAAACGTATGTATAAGTACTTAGAAATGTACCAGATACAGTAACAGTACGTTTTAACAGCGGGCGACTCTCGGGCGATCCCGGGCGACATCGTCCAAAAGATAAAGAAAATCCATCTTTCATCGCCCCCCCGCCCACTTCGCCCTATCGCCAGTAGTCGCCGGCTCTCATAGACATATAATGCACTTCCGGAAAATACTATCCTGATCGCCCGCTGATCGCCCGCTGTTAAAACGCACCGTAAGGCGGGCTCTAAACCGGATGCGAGTATTGAAGGGTGAATAGTAACCTTGGCTTGGTTTGTGGTTTGGGGACGACGCGAGGAGGTTGTTTAAGGAAGGACGTGAAACAGCAGATCTACAAGCTCACAACGCTTCGCGCTGCGACGTGTTGTGAGCTTGTAGATCTGGCAAGCTTGTAGATCGTGGCGATGACGATAGATGGTGATGTTTTTTTTGTCAATAGGAACTCCAGCAGTGTGTAGAGGGAGACTATTTTCCTCTGTGCTCATTTATATTCTATATTGTCTATGTACATTTATAGAGAACTCTTTCATTGTACCTCCACCTTCAACACATATTGGTGAGTTAACATATTTTATTTAACATGACATTTGTGTCGTTTTGTGGGTCGCATTAACCTTGATCTGTCAAACATTTCCTGACATTCATAACCAGGATAAGTTGATGAATGCTTTTGCATGCCGACCTTGTACACTATAATGTGTGTTATGACTATAAATCATCATAACATACTAGCCTTAGATCAAGACTCTCGTAGATATATTTGATCGATTCTGACATATTCTACGAGAGTCTTAGCTACCACCCACCCAGATTTCCCTGGAATGTCAGCTCCAAAGCCCGTATTTCTCAGAAACACGTACAAGTACAAAATATAAGGTGCTTGCCCGCTTGCCCCAAATGTTAACTCGGTGTCCGATGTGTTTGTGCAATGTATTAGTCCATATTTATCAATAAAGAATTGTTTTAATCCCGTCTGTGGCCGAACGGCAGTTTTCCCCCCTCGTTTACTTCCCTGTTTATAGTGAGTGTAATTCCGGCTCTCACCGAATGGGCCTCGTCACTACCGCCCATTGGAAACTTTCCAACAGAATCGGCCACAGACGGGATTAAAACACTTCTTAAAAGAAAAGAAGACTAATACATTACACAAACACTCCGAACACCGAGTTAACATTTGGGGAAAACGGGTAGCTAATCACCTTATATTTTGCATTTATACATGTTTGGAGAAATACGGGCTTAATTGGTGACATTCCAGGGCAAACTGAGGGGGTGGTCGCTAAGACGCTAAGAGATAAAACTGTCAAAATCGATAGTCTTGAGATCTAATGTTTGTTATGACTTTAAATCATCCTAAATAGGCTATACCATAGTGGTCTAGTTTAAAATGACTTAACTAGGGATTAACCCTGGATTCTATGCTAATTTACATTGCTGTTTAATTCATGTAAAATATGCACTAGCCCTAGAATGAGCAGTGTTCAGTCAGCAAATATAACGGAGCAAATATAAGACTTCCGGTGGACGATCTCTTCAGAATAAGAGTACCCTCTAGAGTAAAAAGAAACCATTGAAAACCATTGAAAAACGGTTCATTTGCACATTAAAACTATAAATTAAGCATTTAAACGAAGCTATATATCACATATTATGTTTCTGTGTAACAAAAACGGATTTAAAACATTAATTATTTATCTAAATTGATAGATGCTGTTCAAAGGAGTGCATAGCCTATACAAATTGGACACTGGACAGGAGACGGTGCTTAGTGCCGGAACTTCTGAGGTACGCACGCGTTCGGGGAGACCCCCTCTACACAGCCACACTCTCCGCTAAGCGGCACTAAGGTGTAAAAAAAAGTGGCGGGCCGTCCAGTGAGGTCAAGGGTCAGAAAAGGGCCCTTTTCAGTGCATAGCCTATACAAATTGGACACTGGACAGGAGACGGTGCTTAGTGCCGGAACTTCTGAGGTACGCACGCGTTCGGGGAGACCCCCTCTACACAGCCACACTCTCCGCTAAGCGGCACTAAGGTGTAAAAAAAAGTGGCGGGCCGTCCAGTGAGGTCAAGGGTCAGAAAAGGGCCCTTTTCAGTGCATAGCCTATACAAATTGGACACTGGACAGGAGACGGTGCTTAGTGCCGGAACTTCTGAGGTACGCACGCGTTCGGGGAGACCCCCTCTACACAGCCACACTCTCCGCTAAGCGGCACTAAGGTGTAAAAAAAAAGTGGCGGGCCGTCCAGTGAGGTCAAGGGTCAGAAAAGGGCCCTTTTCAGTGCATAGCCTATACAAATTGGACACTGGACAGGAGACGGTGCTTAGTGCCGGAACTTCTGAGGTACGCACGCGTTCGGGGAGACCCCCTCTACACAGCCACACTCTCCGCTAAGCGGCACTAAGGTGTAAAAAAAAAGTGGCGGGCCGTCCAGTGAGGTCAAGGGTCAGAAAAGGGCCCTTTTCAGTGCATAGCCTATACAAATTGGACACTGGACAGGAGACGGTGCTTAGTGCCGGAACTTCTGAGGTACGCACGCGTTCGGGGAGACCCCCTCTACACAGCCACACTCTCCGCTAAGCGGCACTAAGGTGTAAAAAAAAGTGGCGGGCCGTCCAGTGAGGTCAAGGGTCAGAAAAGGGCCCTTTTCAGTGCATAGCCTATACAAATTGGACACTGGACAGGAGACGGTGCTTAGTGCCGGAACTTCTGAGGTACGCACGCGTTCGGGGAGACCCCCTCTACACAGCCACACTCTCCGCTAAGCGGCACTAAGGTGTAAAAAAAAGTGGCGGGCCGTCCAGTGAGGTCAAGGGTCAGAAAAGGGCCCTTTTCAGTGCATAGCCTATACAAATTGGACACTGGACAGGAGACGGTGCTTAGTGCCGGAACTTCTGAGGTACGCACGCGTTCGGGGAGACCCCCTCTACACAGCCACACTCTCCGCTAAGCGGCACTAAGGTGTAAAAAAAAGTGGCGGGCCGTCCAGTGAGGTCAAGGGTCAGAAAAGGGCCCTTTTCAGTGCATAGCCTATACAAATTGGACACTGGACAGGAGACGGTGCTTAGTGCCGGAACTTCTGAGGTACGCACGCGTTCGGGGAGACCCCCTCTACACAGCCATACTCTCCGCTAAGCGGCACTAAGGTGTAAAAAAAAGTGGCGGGCCGTCCAGTGAGGTCAAGGGTCAGAAAAGGGCCCTTTTCAGTGCATAGCCTATACAAATTGGACACTGGACAGGAGACGGTGCTTAGTGCCGGAACTTCTGAGGTACGCACGCGTTCGGGGAGACCCCCTCTACACAGCCACACTCTCCGCTAAGCGGCACTAAGGTGTAAAAAAAAGTGGCGGGCCGTCCAGTGAGGTCAAGGGTCAGAAAAGGGCCCTTTTCAGTGCATAGCCTATACAAATTGGACACTGGACAGGAGACGGTGCTTAGTGCCGGAACTTCTGAGGTACGCACGCGTTCGGGGAGACCCCCTCTACACAGCCACACTCTCCGCTAAGCGGCACTAAGGTGTAAAAAAAAGTGGCGGGCCGTCCAGTGAGGTCAAGGGTCAGAAAAGGGCCCTTTTCAGTGCATAGCCTATACAAATTGGACACTGGACAGGAGACGGTGCTTAGTGCCGGAACTTCTGAGGTACGCACGCGTTCGGGGAGACCCCCTCTACACAGCCACACTCTCCGCTAAGCGGCACTAAGGTGTAAAAAAAAGTGGCGGGCCGTCCAGTGAGGTCAAGGGTCAGAAAAGGGCCCTTTTCAGTGCATAGCCTATACAAATTGGACACTGGACAGGAGACGGTGCTTAGTGCCGGAACTTCTGAGGTACGCACGCGTTCGGGGAGACCCCCTCTACACAGCCACACTCTCCGCTAAGCGGCACTAAGGTGTAAAAAAAAGTGGCGGGCCGTCCAGTGAGGTCAAGGGTCAGAAAAGGGCCCTTTTCAGTGCATAGCCTATACAAATTGGACACTGGACAGGAGACGGTGCTTAGTGCCGGAACTTCTGAGGTACGCACGCGTTCGGGGAGACCCCCTCTACACAGCCACACTCTCCGCTAAGCGGCACTAAGGTGTAAAAAAAAGTGGCGGGCCGTCCAGTGAGGTCAAGGGTCAGAAAAGGGCCCTTTTCAGTGCATAGCCTATACAAATTGGACACTGGACAGGAGACGGTGCTTAGTGCCGGAACTTCTGAGGTACGCACGTGTTCGGGGAGACCCCCTCTACACAGCCACACTCTCCGCTAAGCGGCACTAAGGTGTAAAAAAAAGTGGCGGGCCGTCCAGTGAGGTCAAGGGTCAGAAAAGGGCCCTTTTCAGTGCATAGCCTATACAAATTGGACACTGGACAGGAGACGGTGCTTAGTGCCGGAACTTCTGAGGTACGCACGTGTTCGGGGAGACCCCCTCTACACAGCCACACTCTCCGCTAAGCGGCACTAAGGTGTAAAAAAAAGTGGCGGGCCGTCCAGTGAGGTCAAGGGTCAGAAAAGGGCCCTTTTCAGTGCATAGCCTATACAAATTGGACACTGGACAGGAGACGGTGCTTAGTGCCGGAACTTCTGAGGTACGCACGCGTTCGGGGAGACCCCCTCTACACAGCCACACTCTCCGCTAAGCGGCACTAAGGTGTAAAAAAAAGTGGCGGGCCGTCCAGTGAGGTCAAGGGTCAGAAAAGGGCCCTTTTCAGTGCATAGCCTATACAAATTGGACACTGGACAGGAGACGGTGCTTAGTGCCGGAACTTCTGAGGTACGCACGCGTTCGGGGAGACCCCCTCTACACAGCCACACTCTCCGCTAAGCGGCACTAAGGTGTAAAAAAAAAGTGGCGGGCCGTCCAGTGAGGTCAAGGGTCAGAAAAGGGCCCTTTTCAGTGCATAGCCTATACAAATTGGACACTGGACAGGAGACGGTGCTTAGTGCCGGAACTTCTGAGGTACGCACGCGTTCGGGGAGACCCCCTCTACACAGCCACACTCTCCGCTAAGCGGCACTAAGGTGTAAAAAAAAAGTGGCGGGCCGTCCAGTGAGGTCAAGGGTCAGAAAAGGGCCCTTTTCAGTGCATAGCCTATACAAATTGGACACTGGACAGGAGACGGTGCTTAGTGCCGGAACTTCTGAGGTACGCACGCGTTCGGGGAGACCCCCTCTACACAGCCACACTCTCCGCTAAGCGGCACTAAGGTGTAAAAAAAAGTGGCGGGCCGTCCAGTGAGGTCAAGGGTCAGAAAAGGGCCCTTTTCAGTGCATAGCCTATACAAATTGGACACTGGACAGGAGACGGTGCTTAGTGCCGGAACTTCTGAGGTACGCACGCGTTCGGGGAGACCCCCTCTACACAGCCACACTCTCCGCTAAGCGGCACTAAGGTGTAAAAAAAAGTGGCGGGCCGTCCAGTGAGGTCAAGGGTCAGAAAAGGGCCCTTTTCAGTGCATAGCCTATACAAATTGGACACTGGACAGGAGACGGTGCTTAGTGCCGGAACTTCTGAGGTACGCACGCGTTCGGGGAGACCCCCTCTACACAGCCACACTCTCCGCTAAGCGGCACTAAGGTGTAAAAAAAAGTGGCGGGCCGTCCAGTGAGGTCAAGGGTCAGAAAAGGGCCCTTTTCAGTGCATAGCCTATACAAATTGGACACTGGACAGGAGACGGTGCTTAGTGCCGGAACTTCTGAGGTACGCACGCGTTCGGGGAGACCCCCTCTACACAGCCATACTCTCCGCTAAGCGGCACTAAGGTGTAAAAAAAAGTGGCGGGCCGTCCAGTGAGGTCAAGGGTCAGAAAAGGGCCCTTTTCAGTGCATAGCCTATACAAATTGGACACTGGACAGGAGACGGTGCTTAGTGCCGGAACTTCTGAGGTACGCACGCGTTCGGGGAGACCCCCTCTACACAGCCACACTCTCCGCTAAGCGGCACTAAGGTGTAAAAAAAAGTGGCGGGCCGTCCAGTGAGGTCAAGGGTCAGAAAAGGGCCCTTTTCAGTGCATAGCCTATACAAATTGGACACTGGACAGGAGACGGTGCTTAGTGCCGGAACTTCTGAGGTACGCACGCGTTCGGGGAGACCCCCTCTACACAGCCACACTCTCCGCTAAGCGGCACTAAGGTGTAAAAAAAAGTGGCGGGCCGTCCAGTGAGGTCAAGGGTCAGAAAAGGGCCCTTTTCAGTGCATAGCCTATACAAATTGGACACTGGACAGGAGACGGTGCTTAGTGCCGGAACTTCTGAGGTACGCACGCGTTCGGGGAGACCCCCTCTACACAGCCACACTCTCCGCTAAGCGGCACTAAGGTGTAAAAAAAAGTGGCGGGCCGTCCAGTGAGGTCAAGGGTCAGAAAAGGGCCCTTTTCAGTGCATAGCCTATACAAATTGGACACTGGACAGGAGACGGTGCTTAGTGCCGGAACTTCTGAGGTACGCACGCGTTCGGGGAGACCCCCTCTACACAGCCACACTCTCCGCTAAGCGGCACTAAGGTGTAAAAAAAAGTGGCGGGCCGTCCAGTGAGGTCAAGGGTCAGAAAAGGGCCCTTTTCAGTGCATAGCCTATACAAATTGGACACTGGACAGGAGACGGTGCTTAGTGCCGGAACTTCTGAGGTACGCACGCGTTCGGGGAGACCCCCTCTACACAGCCACACTCTCCGCTAAGCGGCACTAAGGTGTAAAAAAAAGTGGCGGGCCGTCCAGTGAGGTCAAGGGTCAGAAAAGGGCCCTTTTCAGTGCATAGCCTATACAAATTGGACACTGGACAGGAGACGGTGCTTAGTGCCGGAACTTCTGAGGTACGCACGTGTTCGGGGAGACCCCCTCTACACAGCCACACTCTCCGCTAAGCGGCACTAAGGTGTAAAAAAAAGTGGCGGGCCGTCCAGTGAGGTCAAGGGTCAGAAAAGGGCCCTTTTCAGTGCATAGCCTATACAAATTGGACACTGGACAGGAGACGGTGCTTAGTGCCGGAACTTCTGAGGTACGCACGTGTTCGGGGAGACCCCCTCTACACAGCCACACTCTCCGCTAAGCGGCACTAAGGTGTAAAAAAAAGTGGCGGGCCGTCCAGTGAGGTCAAGGGTCAGAAAAGGGCCCTTTTCAGTGCATAGCCTATACAAATTGGACACTGGACAGGAGACGGTGCTTAGTGCCGGAACTTCTGAGGTACGCACGCGTTCGGGGAGACCCCCTCTACACAGCCACACTCTCCGCTAAGCGGCACTAAGGTGTAAAAAAAAGTGGCGGGCCGTCCAGTGAGGTCAAGGGTCAGAAAAGGGCCCTTTTCAGTGCATAGCCTATACAAATTGGACACTGGACAGGAGACGGTGCTTAGTGCCGGAACTTCTGAGGTACGCACGCGTTCGGGGAGACCCCCTCTACACAGCCACACTCTCCGCTAAGCGGCACTAAGGTGTAGAAAAAAGTGGCGGGCCGTCCAGTGAGGTCAGGGGTCAGAAAAGGGCCCTTTTCAGACAATAGTGTATACAAGTGGCCATACCCTAACCCAATAGTGTATACAAGTGGCCACACAACCCCACACCATAAAAGAATACAGACAGGCTTTGAAAGTTTAAAAAAAGACCTTTTAATTACTCTTTACTAATAAAACAGTGTACAATTTATCAAAAACAGAATATATATAAATACATTTTCCAATATTTGTTTTTAAACATTGCCAATTGTCTTAAGGTGGACTGAGAGGCTACTTTAGTAGTTTAGTAGTCACAGATTTGATCAATTTACTATATGTGTGTGTGTTAATAACAGCAAACATTATTCAAACACAATCATCATGCAAAACTGTAAAAATGTGGAAGTTCTAGGAAGTGCAAACCACACTCAAAAGTATAAAATGGTACTGCGTGCAACGTACCTAAGTGCAAAGATCACTCAAATGTATAATAAACGGGTACAACATGCAATGTACCAACGTGCAAACATCACTCAAATGTATAAAAAAGTATAACATGCAATATACTGAAGTGCAAACATCACTCAAAAGTGCAACACAGCAAACTTAAAGTGCAAACATTGTACACACACACACACACACAAATTGATCAATAGATAGATGTACGTATATAAAGCAGAACCAGCTCAGTCCAAACATTGCATAGTCCTGTGCTCTAATGTTTGTTTTTAGATGATCACAGTAAGCACAAAGACAAAAGAAAAAAAGAAGAAAACATTTGATTAAATCAAAACCTAAAGGAAAAAAAGGAAGACCAAAATGACGTTCCCTCCTGGTGTCTTGGGAACATGTCAGTTCTGGTCCCTCGCATCCTCCATTTGTGACGTTCTCCTACAACAGACACAACAGAGCCTTTTAGGTAGTTTGTCCAAGATACAGTAAATCACAGTACATGCTTTAACTTTGTACTCAGATAAATATCTTTTTGCCTGACAACTCATGCATAACACAATCTCGCTTTTCACGGTGGCTTTTGAAAGTGTTGAGGCTCACATCAAACAGAACAGCTTTGGAAAACAAACAAGTGAAAATACCACATCTGCTGCCGTCAGTTTGTTCTATGAAATTGGGACAACTGTGATAACACTCATATCTAAATGTAATACCCATACCTCTACCATACAATGCAAAGTACTGTAATGCTAAGTACCTTTGCAGTGGAAAAAATGCCTTAACCAGGTCTTGCTCATGCACACGTAGTGAATCCATTATCACAACATCTAATACTATAACATCACCATTCACTGTCTTTTTGGTGAAATCTACCGCGATGGCTCCCCAATGGGACTTATTTGCGTTGACGGGCAATATCACCAACTCGTAGTTCCACCAATTGCGTGATGCTCGTGGTACATCTGGGAGGACACTGATGTCATCACACCAAAAACTCTGTAACTGTTGGCTTACAAAAGTGCTGGGACAAATAAATGCATTTTTTTTTCTTTCAACACTCGAAAGCAAGAGCTTATGGTACTCATCGATCATCTTATCACTCAGCCACTCGTTATTCTCCACAGCTGCCGTTGGAATGGATCTCCCTTTTCTAGCCCTTGTCTGCTTGTGTTGTTTGCATCTGTCTGTGCATTTATGTTTTTGTTCGACCTGCTGAAAGTTGATTAGTTTCACACTATTAGTTTTCTCGTATGACACGACAAAGCAACTAGCTGTGGTCAGTATTTTTAGCATCAGCTCAAAGGTATAGCCTGCTGTGTCATTGGATGCTTTTGTCATGATATGCCATTGCTGGTCTTTACACGTGTACAATGACACATATGGTGACTTGTCAAAAAATGCACAAATGCTGGACACAGCATAATCATTTTGGTGGTACAGACAGGAGAGAGTGAACGTTTTGGGAATTTCTGCACCAGATCTTAGCAGGAGAAGTAAAGTCTGTGGGCTGTGAATTACTTGATAGGTTGATAAGCTTAAGTCCTGCTTACATGTTTCACATTGGTCAAGTTGAGCAGAACATATTTTGGCAACTGTGTCCAAGATGCCTTTTTGTGACACTTCAAGTGGCTGCACTATGAGTTCTGATATGTTCTTTCTAGATGGTACGGCCTGGTCACCACATTGAGTACAAATATAGCGACCAAGACTTTTAAGGCAAAGCAGGTCATTTCCAAGGAAAGGAGCCCCAAGTGTGTCATTCACAAAGCTGTTTAATATGTGGTACACGTCTGTCATAGAAAATTGCCGAGACACTAATGACACCACCTGAGTGTTGGCAAGTTTCTCAAGCGCTCTTTTAAACAATGCTGGGGACTGCGCTGCTGCTGCTGCTGCTGCAAGCCGTGTGTGACATTTTTGGAAAGCAGATGTCTGTTTTAGAAATGTTAGTATTGGTAATGGTATGGCTTCACACATATTGTGATTTGGTCTTTCATTGCAAAAAAACACATCCACACCATGGCCAATATCTTCCAAATTGTCCTCTATTGTGATAACAGCATTAAGTGATGCATCATTACATTTCACATAGAAATAAATGTACCCATGTGGTTTTGCCAATTGCAATGCATTTGCTGGTTGAAGGATGTTTATATTTGTATCATCTGCTCTAATTACGACATTGTCATAAAGCAAATGTGCCCAGAAGTGTCCGGCTTTGGCCACTGAGCCTACATGACAAATGATTGAGCCCAACTTATACTTAATTTTACTGCTGTCACGAATGGGAATTTCGATTATATCAGATGGGACTACAGGCGTGTGGAGCACCGTCCCACCATTATCAACACGGGACACAGAAAGAGTAATGACATCAGGAGCATCAATCCAACATATTTGTCTCTTCATTTCTGAACCACATGCTGTACATCTCTGTTGACCTTCACCTTCCATGATTGTGTGTTCGAAAAGAGAATTGAGGGACTCACATTTCTGTGTCAGCGGTAATGCAAAAACAGTAGGCGCGCATGAAATGCTTTCAACTTTCGATGCACATTTTTTACAGATGTCTGTATGTTTTGCCATAGCAGTTGTTTGGACACTACAATCATGCAACCAGATTAATAATTTGTGTATCAAATCTAGTGGGTCATTGTGCATTGACAAGGACAACGCTGGGATGCTCTTGACTAATTCTTGAGTGACACCATGGATTGTTTTAGCATCAAATGTGTGCCCTGGATTTTGAAAAAACGCTTGGATGAGAGCTGCTAAATTCCCTGGCATTGATGACATCGCAACCATATAAGTAGGTGTCAACTGTTTCAATTTATCTTGTACTACTTGCAGATGCAGTATCGATTGTAGGGTTGCATTTAGCCAACAATTACTCTCATTATTTGCAAACCTGCATATACTATTGCATATTTCCTCATTTGTGCCTCTGTTTTGTTTTTGTGCACACTTGCTGAGCTGTCATTTTGTAAGAAAATCTTTGAATTTGCTTGTGGCTTATTTTGATAAGAGCGTCTCAGCTGTGGCGGCAGAGTTCTCTTTTTGTTCCACTCTTCTACAGGTGGTGGGTGTGGACGCTGTGATGCCTGTGATATCCTGTAGCCTACTTTGGCAATGAAATCTATGGCTGACTGCTTGTATAGTGAGCGTATGCGCTGTATACATTCGTCAATTCTGTGTTTCTCATTTCGTAAAAGCAACACTTTTGTGTTTTTGAACATGGCCTCACTAATAGCTGTGCTTTTCTTACCATGGTTTATTTGTGCAGCATAGGCTCCAGAGAATCGCTGCAAATCACCTGAGAGTAGATCTGACCATATTGGAATAGTTGGGAGGAAGTTTGAGAACAGTTTGTTTAAAATAGTTTCTCCATGGTATTGATTTTCACCTGTGTCATTGCTGGTTTTAATTGTATTATTGGCTGTAGCCCTTAGTTGTTCAAAATAGTCTTTGAAGGGAGATGTTCCTTCACAAACATCAGTCAAGTCAAATATATCATCAACCGCAGTGTCATATGAATTGTCTTGTCGATCATGCTCTTTATCAATAATTCCTGCAATTCCTGGCAGCTTCTGTGTTTCATCCTCAATGCGGCCAAGACTAGCTGCCACCTCGCTGGAGTTCCTTTTGCTACCAAGTACAATACAAGCAGCAGATACTATATTACCTGCTTGTTTCAGTGTTTTGGCATTAACTAAAGCGCTGAAGATGAACATAGCCAACTTAAACCTACAATCTCTAGTATTGTACTGTTGTTTGCAAATGTGACTTGCCTGTTTCATCAGATGACTCTTACATGCTCTTATGGTACAAAAATTCAAATCTTTGCTATCTGCCTTTCCATTCACTATTCTCCAGCAGCGTAACAAGTACATTTTCATGCTATCTCCATTGAAGATATGCATACTGGCTTTCAAAAGCACTATGGACCTATCACTATTAATCTGCATGGGTGTTGTGTTGGCACCAAATATCTCCTTCTCTTTGCACCTCAATTCCGTGAGGAGCTCCTCTACAGCAGTCTGGGTGTGTTGTTCACTGATCATAAATGCTACAGGAGTTGAAGCGGACGAAGTGGATGAACTTACTACAATCTCATAATACAAAATCCTTTTCTTTGTTAGTTTACTCTTAATGATTCCCCCAGTGGCATCCCATGATGCAGCGCTGTCCTTAATCACATCGTGCCACAGTCTCACTCCTGCTTCACTAAAACATATAACCTTAAGGGGACTAACTTTAATAAGTTGAATGAATCCTTTTACAACTACACTTTCTGTGTCTTCATCTTCCCAGTCAGCTTTCAGTAGTGTGTGGACTACAGTGGCTGG
>NC_137614.1:2995369-3167869 GCF_963280865.1 Gymnoscopelus braueri
TATATATATACATATATATATATATATATATTCTTTTTTTTAAAGCGAGCATTTTTTACTCAAATCTTTTTAACTCAAATCTCTATCAAAGGCATAGTGTGCAACTTTGCCCTGTGTCTACATAACAAAATTATATATATATATATTTTACCCATCATTTCCCTCTATAGTAGCAGTTATCGGCCACTATAGTAGTGTGGTGGTGTTTACCTGCAGAAACACACTGCTCCCTCGCTGTATTTTGTAACAGTTTCCACTGTTTGTTTTGGTTGAAACAAAAATGTCCCGCACCAAAACTCACGTCTCGCGTAGCCAGACAACTATTCCACAATCTCCGAATGCTATATACTGTAGAGTCTGGAACTACACCGAAATCCGAGAGAGGACGCTGGCACTTCTCCGTTCACGAAAATATATTTAAAATATCTTTACATTTTATTTCCATTTCTGCTAAGCAGCATGCTATATCTACTGTACTTAAATGATTTTGATTTATATGAGGATAAATGTGCACGACTGTAAAGACGAAACGGAAGTGGGGAGGAGGCTTCACATCCGCTTAATATGTTAATCATGATCAGAGCGATGGTCATACAGATGGTGGTCATGATCGACTGCTGCTATAGAGGGAAATGACTGTTAAGTAAAAAATATATGTATTGTTTTGTAACACAGGTTAAAGTTATTAAGTATTAAGACCCATTTAGACCTGGACAGCCTCTATACATTCTTATACCAGGAAAGCGTCTGTGTAATTTCTTTTTTTTTTACCAAGGACCCCCAAACAGATATATATGTGGCCGTTGACCTCCATCTGAAAATGTTTTGTTCCAGGGACCCCCAGAAGAGAAGGTTTATGTGCAAAAAAAGAGCAAATTATCAAACATTTCCAAACATTGTTGAGATTTCTTCAAATTTGTTAAATAATAGCAGATGTACAAGCTTGCAGCGTGGCACGAAGTGACACACTGCAAGCTTGTACATCTGATATTTTTGAATAGCTGACAAATACATGTTTTGAATAAAAATGTCAAGTTTTTCAGAAAACGTAGGTTAGGATTTAGAAGGCGTTTTTTTAAATGGGCCTCAGGTCAAATGGGTTAACAATGAGCAATGTACTGTGTATTATTGTAGCAAATCACAACCACAAATGACACATGTTATGTCATTGCGTTACAAATATTATGTAATATGATATTAGACATTACACATCACTTTTTTATACAACCGGTGATGGAGATAACACCAGGAAGCTATCACACAATGTCGTGCGGCATCGAGCAACATTACTTTGCTGTGTTTGTAGATGTGCTGTTTTCTCTATTCTTTCTACACCACCATTGTACAACAACACAGGCTTAAGTGGGTAATCCAGATGAACAGGCTTAGATTGTAACTGCACAGTGAGATTACTGTACTTTACCAGGTCATAGTTCATATTAGGGATGTTAACAATTAAACTATAATCGATTAATTGCTGTTAAGAATTTACCTGATTTAAAGTAATAGATTTTCAATTAATTAAAAAAATATGTATATATTTTTTCCTTTTCTTGGGATAGTGAAAGTTTATTCAAGGGCTTTTAGAGAGAAATGAGAGACTCCATAGAGCAGGGGTTCCCAAAGTTGGGGTCGCGACCCCAGGGACACTGACCGTGGGGTCGCGAAATTATTTTGGGTAAAAAAACAACAGAGTGCATTTCAATCAAAACATTAATACAAATAGTACATTTTACCCATCTCATTAGGTACTCCTTCTCATTAGGTACTCATTCTGCTAATGTGATTGATTGAATTCTATATTAACAAGATTATTAGTCAAAAGTCATACTAAAATACAATACAAATGCGCAAGAACGTGCAAGTTTATGTGCATAAATTACCTCCAGGGTTAGGTGGGGTCATGAGTCAATGGCTGCATTATTTTGGGGTCCCGGGCTGAAAAGTTTTGGAACCCATGCCATAGAGCACTGCAGAGGGGAGGTGTGTGTGTCTGTGTCCAGCTGATGCTCGTTGACGCTCGTTAATGTTATATACATCAAGGCAATTATGTTTTTGCACTCATTTTCAGTTTCTGACCAAAAAAGTCATTTTGAACCTAAAAAACCCCACCGCTTATCAATTAATCAATTAATCAATTAAAAGGTTATCAACTATCAATTAATGAATTAATCGATAATTTGCATCCCTAGTTTACAGTATATGAGAGAGAGAGAGTGTGAGAGTGCGTGGAGAGAACTACTGTACGTACTGTACCGTACTGTATGAAGAACAGAGCAACTACAAAAACCCATTTGTTTTGGTGTGCTACTTCAAACACATTTGAGAAAACTGCTGCTATTTGAACGGAAATTTAGCGTCTTCTGGATGCATCTCCTATTTGCTGGTGGTGCTTTCATTGTTGTACAATATGAGTGAAGCTACTCCCTGTGCCCTTTTATACAGTACTCAGGCCCGGTTCTGACCAAAATGCAAGCTTTCTCGTACCCAAAATGTTTGTCTAAAAAAACTTTACACCCAGCCCTCTCAGGCGGCACAGTAAAGGGCCGCGGAACGTCGGTTGGGAAACGCTGCTGTAGATGATATACAGACATTAAGGTGCAAGAAGAATCTCAGCTCTCTCTCTCTCTCTCTCTCTCTCTCTCTCTCTCTCTCTCTCTCAAGAGAGAGAAAAAAAAAAAACCATGTTTCCAAGTAACTGACCTTCTCCTGGTTGCTCTGCAGTGTGTGACAGCAGGAGGTTCCATCATGGCTGCCAGCCAGCAGCAGCCCCCCAGAGGCACCGCCGGCCTGGAGAACGGCTCCGAAGGCAAGAGAACCGAACCCAGGACCAACGAAAAGAAATGCTGTAAGTCTGTTGCTCCCAAAATTCTTGTCATTTGTATTTGGCCGCAGATCCCAAATTTGAAAAGATTTTGTGCCTTGGAGGGAGGGACCCCCATAAGAAAAGATGTGTCACTGTCTGCATTATTCAAAAAGAGACCTACAAGCTCACGACAATTTGAGACGTGTCGTGAGTTTGCAGGTCGGCTATTTTCGAACAGCCAAAACAATTAATTCCTCGTTTAGCTGAGGACCACCTGGAACCCCCTCAAGGACCCCTGGGGGCCCCCAGACCCCACTTTGAGAACCAGTGCTCTAAGTCACTGGTTCTCAAACATTTTCATGTCAAGGACCCCGAAAATGATATGTATTTGACCCTCATCTCAAATATTTTGTTCCAGGGACCCCCAGAAGCAAAGATTTGAGTTACAAATGTTCGCTTAAAAAAAAATATATATATATTCAAAGGTTTGCACACATTTTAACGGAAAAAAAAAATAGCAGATCTACAAGCTCATAGCGCGGCACTCGGTGCCGCGCTATGAGCTTGTAGATCTGCTATTTTTGAATAGCCAAAGTATAAAAGGTTAAAATGATTTCTGCTCCGTTAAAGGTGAAAAGTTAACGCAGTCGTCTGGGATAATGTTTTTGTTACTTATTGAACCTCCAGTCTTGCACCTCGGCAGTTCAAAGATTTAAATACATTTCTTTTGATATCTAAAAGCTCACAACGCGTCGCACCGTGACGCGTTGTGAGCTTGTAGATCTGCTATTTTCAAAGATGTTAGTACTTTTACTTTTGGTACTTTAAGTACATTTTGATACCAATACTTTTGTACTTTTACTCAAGCAAATTTTTAATTCCAGATTTTTACTCTGTTACTTACGTAACAGAGTACTTCTACATTGCAGTATTGATACTTTTACTTAAGTAAAACGTTTGAGTACTTTGTCCATCACTGCCACTCTGTCGGTGCAATTTCATTGCATAGAAACGCAACACACAGTTAAAACAATAAAATAATATAAAAAGTGATGTCCATATTCTGCTATCATATCACTTTAAAGTCCATAAAAGCAGTGTCATGTCCACATACTGTACGTAATTCATCAAGGTGGAGTCAATTGCACATGATGTTAAAGTGCAAGGTGCAGGCGGCATAAACTAGTCCGTCAGTTTGTGGTTTTGTTTTGTTTTGTTTTGTATTTGTTTTCTGTTTTTGTTGACCCTTGCATGGATTTGGGAAAGAAGCTATTCGCTGAATCTAGTGGTGTGTGTTCTGACTGACCTACAGCGCCTGGACAGAGGGCTATTCCAAAATAGGCTATTCCAAAATAGCAGATCTACAAGCTCATAGCTTAATCTTTAAATATGTATATTTTTTAAAGCAAACATTTGTAAAATATTTTGTTCCAGGGACCCCCCCAGAAGCAAAGATTTGAGTTACAAATGTTGTCTTTAAAAATATATATATATTCAAAGATTTGCAAAAAAAACACTGAGTGCCGCGCTATGAGCTTGTAGATCTGCTATTTTTGAATAGCCAAAGAAATCTTAAAATGACAGAGATGCGTCCCCGGATTGAATGGGTTAATTGCAAGTATTTTGTACCCTCCTGTTGGTTTTGAAGGTTGCAAAAAAGATAGTGATCATCCATCAACATGTGGAACGTCACCTTATGATGCCACATGACACCAAAAAGGCGTGTCTTCTGTGGTCTGTCCCCATAGCAGACATCGTGGGTGTCTTTTAAAGGCTAATCTCTTATAATATAATCTAGGTTTAACATTAACTCACCAGTCCACTCTGAAAGAATCTTTAAACTATGTGAATTAGATTAGTTATTGTCCCAATACTGCACCAGTGGTTCTCAAATATGTCAAGGACCCCCACATGGATTTTTGCCGTGGACCCCCCCCCACCCATCTGAAATTTTGTGCCAAGGAGGGACCCCCATAAGAAGATTTTGTCATGCATTTGTAAAACAAAATTACAATCTTCAAATATAGCAGAGCTTGTAGGTCTGCTATTTTTGAATAGCTGAGAAATAAAATGGGGGACTTTTGCTGGGGGGATGGAACCCCCCCTGGGGGTCCCCGTTAAACTATTTGAGAACCAGTGTTATATCGTCTCCGACTGTCCAAAACTGTTACTTTTCAGGATTCAAATTCCCAAAACAGCAAAAGTAACAATTCTACAAGCTCGTTTTGAGCTTGTAGAATTGTTACTTTTCTCTCTACTATGCTACTTTTTATGCTTTTGTGTGACGCTGTAGTGTGATCAAGTAGGGCATTAATTTATGAATAAACACAAAAAGTTGGAACATGGAAATAGGAGGTTTCTGCCCGACGGCAACAATATACAGACAGCTTGCACCTTGATGCTGCTGTAGAGTTCCATGTTGTGGCTCCGGGTATGTAATGTATGTAGTGTGGAATGTGTGTCAGGCCGTGGCTTGTTCAGTGCAGTATCGATGGGTCTGTTTGCTCAGGGACCGGCTCTCTAGGACCTGCAGAATAGAGATGAGACGATAATCGCCATTATCGTTTGTCGTGATAAAAAACGCTCACAATAATCGCATCGCAGAGATTTTACTGTAAGTTTTCGGGAAATTGTCCTTCATCGTACACCAGGATGAATTGGCTTTTGTTGAGCTGCAAATTCAGTACAACTTCCAAAAATAGCAGATCTACATGCTCACATCGCGTTGTGAGCATGTAGATCAGCTATTTTTGGCGAACGTTCCCCCCCAGAATAGGGATGCTCTGGGTTCAAGTGTTTAACAAAAGTGGCATTGTAAGTTTTAAGCATATTTTGATTATCGCAATAATATCGTTAATCGCAATAATTTTTTTATGTTGCTTGACTATAGGATCAAATAAGTGTTAAATAACTCTACTAAAACTAAACTATATATATTCTGATAGTAGTCATTGGTGTTTGTTCAGTAACAATGGACTCCCTGTATCTCCAGATTTTTGATGAAGAGAAAACGCATGTTCAGGTCGGGATACGCATTTCATCCAATCAGGGGAGAGAACTCATACAGGATAAACAAGACATAATTGGAACTACAACACATAAAATTGAAGTCAATAAATGTGTTCTCAGTCCTAATGGCAACCCACCTGAAAATGTTTTTTTTCAGTTTAAAGAGCACAAGACACACTATCTATAGCAATGATTACTATCACAATATATAATATAGTAGAGCTTAAACGTTCTAACAAAAACCTGAAAAAACTGATGACTCCCTGACTACTTTAAAAGTCATACTGTGTGTACCTGCCACACTATCACTTACACCACCTTTTAAAGGAGTAGTTCACCCAAACATGTACTTATTTTCTATCAATCTATACGTTTTTGGGTGAACTACTCCTTTAACAATGCACCATAGCCATTCTAAAATCAATGTAAACCACAGTATTATGCCATACTATTTTCCATTTCATGTTCTAGTCATGAACGGAAGGCTCCATTGGATGACCAAACGTTGGTTGCTACACACCAACTCCTGGAGAAAGATTAACAGGCTGGTGGGGTTGAGGAAGATGTGATGAAAATGTCAAAATAAACATTAACCAGCTTGCTGGAGTTTACAAGACTTTGACCACATTTTTTTTTTTTTCGTGCCTCCTTTTTGTTTTTCCTTTTAATTTCTTACATAACTTTTATTTAACCAGGAGAGCCTGACTGAGACTAAAATCTATTTTATAAGAGTGTCCTGGACTGGCCAAGACAAGACAGTAGCACATAAAATCATGACTGCAGACAAACATCCAAGACTGGGGCAAACACAATAAAAACAACCTTAAAAAGGACTTTAATATGAGTGCTGGTGATCTTTTGTTTTTTATGCAGTGGTGTAAAGTAATTATAAGTACATTTACTCAAGTACTTTACTTAAGTACACTTTTAAGGAATTTTTACTTTACTGAAGTATTTCCCATTTTCAATACTTTTACTTCTACTCCACTACATCCCAGAGGCAAATATTGTACTTTTTCTCCACTACAATTTGACTGTTTTAGTTACTAGTTACTTTGCAGATTTAGATTATTATCACAAAACATACATTAACCACTTCAGCCCTATATATATATATATATTTCGGCCATTTGAAAATAGCCGATCTACAAGCTCACAATGTGACACGATGTGACTCATTGTGAGCTTGTAGATCTGCTATTTTCAAAATATTTGTATACATGTTGAACTTGAAATGTGGCATTCTGCACAATGAGTACTTTTACTTTTGGTACTTTAAGGACATTTTAATGCCAATATATTTGTACTTTCACTCAAGTAAATTTTGATTACCAGACTTTCACTTTTATCAGAGTATTTCTACACTGTAATAATGATACTTTTACTTAAGTAAAAGATGCAAAGTACTTTTTCCACCACTGTTTTTATGTGAACTCAACTCAACTCAATTGTGTGCATTAACCACGAAGAGACTTATTTGTTGAGACGAGTGCTGTCATTCCTTTGAAGTTCTTGTGTGTTAGTGTTCACATCATGCATGGAATGGAATGTCCTATTTGCACATGTGAGGACACATGTTTTACTACTGTACCTTAGTGTACTGCAGGGTTTCTCAAAGTGGGCACCGTGGCACCCTAGGGTGCCGGGTAATGATAATAATAATAATACATTTTATTTGTAACGCACTTTATATTTGAAACAAATCTCAAAGTGCTACATGTTAAAAACAAAAAAGAAAACAAGAAAACAATAATAATAAAACAGTGAAATTAATACAATTCTGATCAAAGTCAGCTAAACACAGAAGATGTTTAAAAAGTTAAAACAACACACATGGCTGAGTCCATCTAGGACGGTAAATGCCTTGTTAAAAAGAAAGGTTTTTAGGCCCCTTTTTAAAAGTGTCAATGGACTGTGGTGCTCTCAGATGGTCAGGGAGGGCATTCCACAGTCGAGGAGCAGCTGAGCAGAAGGCCCGATCCCCCATGGTGCGGAGCTTCGTCATGTGGGGTTCAAGTGTGTAAGAGTTTCTAGAGCGGAGGGAGCGGGTGGAGGTCGGGGGTTTGAGGAGTTCCTTTAGATAGGAGGGGGCATTGCTGTGGATGCACTGATGGGTAAGGAGGGAGACCTTGTACTCGATCCTAAAGGAGACTGGAAGCCAGTGTAGTGAATGGAGAATGGGTGTGATATATTCATAGTTCCGCACTCTCATCAGCATCCTAGCAGCACTGTTCTGGATGTACTGGAGCTTCTGGATGCTCGTGTAGGGCTGTCACGATTACACATTTAAATTGACGATTAATTGTCACATAAATAATTGCGATTAACAATCTAATTGTGCTTTTGGCCATTGAACATTGAAACAAATGAATACGAATGTTTCATTTCAAACATTGCACAGGGCAGATATGACAAATAACTTAAATATACAAAGATATAATTTTATACTTGAAAAAAACTTTTAATAAAAGCAGAAATAGCAGATCTACAAGCTTACAACACATCACGTGTTTTAAGCTTGTAGATCTGCTATTTCTTTTTGTTTACGTATTTGAAAATGTATGAACATTTTCAAACATGGAAACGATTATGGAAAAAGCATTGCGATTATCTCAAATAATTACGATTAGACGATTATGTAATAATTGTGACAGGCCTAGTGCCGTGACACAAGTCCAGGGGTGCCTGAAAATAATTAGATAATATTTGGAATTCGTCAGTTCACTTTAACCCTAACCCTCTATACTCAAAACAGACCTCAGAATAATCAGAATCAGCTTTATTGTCACATCACATGTTTACTGTAAAAAAGTGGGGGAAAGTTGTTTTGGTGCATAGTTCCCATTGGATCGTTATTTCCATAGCAAACAAAGAAAGAGAAGAAGGGGGGAGATCAAAAACTAACATTTAGAGATAATTAGAATTCCGCTTGATCATGCTTAGTGTCGTTGGTGGTGTCGTGCACCGAAACATAGCCGATCTACAAGCTCTGTGAGCTTTTAGATCCGCTATTTTTCGTCTTTGAGCTTACGGTAAAAAAAAACAAGATATGACACAGTCATATTATACCATTTTGCTTATTTCTCTCACTAAACATGGCAAAGTTTTTAGATCCCATATTTTGAGAGGACATTGAGCAACAGCGCCACTTACCATAGAGTTACATATTGTGGCCGAACACAGTATAGTGGGTCGTCTTTAGATCCCATATTCTGAGAGTACATTGAGCCCTCATTGGCCAAAAAAAACAGCAAATGAGGAAAAAGTCACGCAAAAGTCACTACTAGCTAGAGTGTATCTATAGACCAGGTCTGCAACCTGGTAAAAAAAAAGGCATTTTAAAAATAATTTCATTCATAAAATCACTGTCTTAAAATGTTGATGTCCTCACAACAAGTATAGTAAAACCTGTGTGTGTGTGTGTGTGTGTGTGTGTGTGTGT
Organism: Gymnoscopelus braueri; assembly: GCF_963280865.1. Classification (NCBI taxonomy): domain Eukaryota; kingdom Metazoa; phylum Chordata; class Actinopteri; order Myctophiformes; family Myctophidae; genus Gymnoscopelus; species Gymnoscopelus braueri. The sequence continues at coordinate 3,004,627 of NC_137614.1, forward strand.
GTGTGTGTGTGTGTGTGTGTGTGTGTGTGTGTGTGTGTGTGTGTGTGTGTGTGTGTGTGTGTGTGTGTGTGTGTGTGTGTGTGTGTGTGTGTGTGTGTGTGTGTCTCTCTCTCTCTCCAGCCTGGGCCTCCTACATGACCAACTCTCCTACGGTCATCGTGATGATCGGCCTGCCGGCCAGAGGCAAGACCTACATGTCCAAGAAACTCACCCGCTATCTCAACTGGATAGGAGTGCCTACCAAAGGTACACACACACACACACATTTAACATCTTTATTTGTGTTCACATTTAACGCATTAGGCTCACAATTGACGATGGTTTACGCTAGAGGGTGCTGTTTGCCAACCTATGAGTGATCCTAACAGTAGACCCGGAAATAATCTGATCACGACGAACCCATCCCCGTCTGTCCAAAATTTCTCTGCTTTCTGTTGCTTTTTGGTTAAAACAAGCCACATTCAACTGCCCACAAAGATATGGCAGCGGCACCATTTTTCTATGATTTTTCAAAGGTTAGTGAAATTGCTCGGAATCGCTGGCAAGGGCAACCATAGATGATGTTAAACTCTGCCAGTCAACGAGTTCAGACCGGAAAGCATCATACAAGCTCATAGCGCGCCACTTCGTACCACACTATCAGCTTGTAGGTCTGCTATTTTCGAAAAGTTGTGATTTTTTTTTGCAAATCTTTGAATATATATACATTTTTAAAGCGAACATTTTTAACTCAAATCTTTGCCACTGGGGGTCTCTGGAAAAAAATATTTTTAAATGGTGGGTCCACGGCCAAATACATATAATTTTGGGCGTTTGAAAACCACTGATATAGAAACATAAGTTTATCAGAACACTTTAGGATTTAGAAGACATTTTGTAGAAAGTTAACATGAAATTCTTGAACACAAACAATAGTAGATGCACAGACTTGGGGAAACTCAACAATAAGTGTTTCAGGATACAGATCACGGATATAGGAAGCATCGTCTCCTCCATAATGTGGAGACTGCCAATTATCACAGACAATGAACAGAATTTTGCCAATGCCTTATTATCTCTTGGCTTGGGCATTCCTGCTATCTGCAGGCCACAACTGATTTATGGACCTTAACCGAGGCTTCCGAATATGAACACAAAGCAGTTTACATTTGTAACCAAGCTGTATAATAGCATCCTTAACTCATTAAGACCAGGAAAGCCAGGCATTTTTTATTTTAACCGCTTTAACGAAACCTCCCGAGGAAACCTTTTTCATTTAATAAACCCTATATAGACTTTGTCCATCGGGGGTACCCCAGGGGTCTATTCTTGGTCCCCTGACGTTTTCCCTCTGCACCAAATCTCGTCACCGAAAATAGTCAATTCACTTTTTTTGCAGTATTCCCCTATTATCCCCCTATTATGACATGCCCAGATTGTATATATTTTTAATTTTTCATGCCTTTTTTTGTACATAGTGGTATTTTTTCTCTGCATTTTTATGTTGATATTTGAACTGTTTGGTTGCTACTATATATGTCTATGTAACTGTGTTGTTTTACATTCTTTTGCCTAATAAAAATTTCAGTCAATCAATCAATCAATAGGGCAGGGGCTTGGAGCGCAAAGGGGCATAAGTGACATTTTCAGATTATTATTATAATTGTTTTAATTAAAACAATATATTTAAGCAAGCTATACTTTTATACAGATTAGGCTGCAAGGAATGTATTTTTTTCTGAAAATGTCACTTTACAACCTTTGCGCTCCGAGGCCTTGAGGGCCTCTAGGGATCATGTGGTTAAACATTGTCTATTGTTGTCCCTCACCTGTAATGCAGAGAAACCGGTTTAGCTTCCTCTGTCAATGCATTACCGTACAATACAGTAGGTCTTTTCATTGTCAATGCATTACACTGTTGTAGAACAGTGGTTCCCAAACTGTGGGTCGCGACCCCCAGGGGGTTCCCAGATGGTTTGCTTTATTCTCACTTAACTGTAAACAAAACATACAATATGGCCTGTAAGTGTATAGGCAGTGGTGGAAAAAGTAGTAAAATGTTTTACTGAGGTAAAAGTATCAATACTGCAATATAGAAATACTCTGTTACAAGTAAAAGTCCAGAATCCAAAATTAAAAAGTACCAAAAGTAAAAGTACTAAAATGTTTGAAAATAGCAGATCTACAAGCTCACAACGTGTCACAATGTGACACGTTGTGAGCTTGTAGATCGGCTATTTTCAAATAGCCTATGTATAAAATAGGGCTTAAGTGGTTAGTGTTTCATAATATCATATTTTATATCTGCAAAGTAACTAGTAACTAAAGTTTTCAAATAATTGTAGTGGAGTAAAAGTATAATATTTGCCTCTGAGATGTAGTGGAGTAGAAGTAAACGTATTGGAAATTGGAAATACTCAATTAAAGTACAAATACCTCAACATTTTTACTTAAAATAATGTACTTAGTTACTTTCCACCACTAGATAGGGTATCTGCACATTTCTAAAGTGACAATTGAAGGACTTTTAAGATCTTTTTTATTACCTCTAAAATAAGCCTAATAAGACCATTACTATGTCAAAAGTAAGTAATCAACAAAACTATACCCATACAAATGGTTGGTCAAATATAACCTAAGAAAGAGGCAAATATTGTGAAAATATTCATCCGTCGAACAGAGTCAACTACTACAATTCCAATTGCACTCCAAGTGCTTGTCAGGGGTCCCCAGTTCAAATATGATGATTTGGGGGGGGGGGGGGGGGGATGTTGAGAACCACTGCAGTAGACTTTGTAGGTCTTTTCACTGACTCGGTGGGCCCTCTGTTCTCTTGCAGTGTTTAACCTGGGCGTGTACAGGAGAGAGATGGTGCAGAGCTACAAGTCCTACGACTTCTTCAGACACGACAACCAGGAGGCCATGCAGATCAGAAAGTGAGTCCTCTGTTGTGTCTGGGTCAAGCAGCAGGCCAAGCAGTGTCTCTGGAGCCAGACAGTTGCCTGCATGCAGAACAGAGTTATCTGGTTGAAACCGATGACACGGATGATGTGTAGTACCTCTGCTTTGTCACAAGATGGGGCACTTTCCTAACATTCCGTGTGGTGTCGTTAGTATGTCTGAAATGCAACAAAGTGAACAAACTAGTGTGTATGCACTCAAAAGCAGTGGTGGAAGTACTCACAAAGTAAGAAATGTTACAAGTGAAAGTCCGGAATTCTAAATTTACTTGAGTACAAGTACAAAAGTATTGGCATCAACATATACTTAAAGTACCAAAAGTAAAAGTACTCATTGTGCAGAATGTATAAAAATCTTTTGAAAATAGCAGATCTACAAGCTCACAATGTGTCGCGAGCTTGTAGATCTGCTATTTTCAAATGGCCAAATTATATATAGGGCTGTAAGTAGGGGTGTGCCGTATTTCACGATACGATACACGATATTGGGCTCACGATATCGATACGATACGATACATGGCACTTTTTTATTATGAAAATATATGGGGGGGGGAAGCAAATGCAAACAAATACTTCTGTTTTTACATAATTATTATTGCAATTTTATTTTTCAAAAACGGCAAAACAATACATATCGTCACGAAAACGTATCGCGGGACAATATATCGGCACACCCCTAGCTGTAAGTGGTTAGTGTGTTTTGCGATAATAATCAAAGTCTAAAAAGCAACTAGTAACTAAAGTTTTCAAATAATTGTAGTGGAGTAAAAGTATTATATTTGCCTCTGAGATGTAGTGGAGTAAAAGTACTGAAAATTGGAAATAATCCAGTAAAGTAAAAGTACCTCAAAATTGTACTTAAGTACAGTACTTGAGTAAATGTACTTAGTTACTTTACACCACTGCATTAGAGTTATTAGCTCCACCCTTAACGAGGACAGAGGTGCGAGGGCCCGGTCATCACTGCTTGCAGTTTAATTATTATTATGAATGTGTTTGATAGATTTCATGTAAGTGTTGCTGTAATTGCAGGCAGTGCGCCCTGGTGGCGCTACAGGACGTCAAATCTTACCTGAATGAAGAGGGAGGGCAGATCGCTGTGAGTTATCCATCGTCACTGTGCACTATTCACAACCTTATTCACCACTGATTCAGCCCTAGATACTTTGTCGTAGTGTCGTGAGCTTGTCGATCTGCTATTTTGGAAAAAACGCTTGACAATTTTGGAACAATTTCCCCCTCGATTTGTTGTGAATCGTTCATGTTTTTCTCTCAGGTTTTCGATGCAACGAACACGACCAGAGAACGGAGAGAAATGATCCATCATTTTGCACAGGAACATTCATACAAGGTCAGAATGGAGCATTTGGGGGGGGTCCCCGAATGATTAGCTTAATGTGCAACATAGTTTTCTCACTCAACAGTAAACAAACCAACATAGGCCTACAGTATAAGTGTATACTTATACACTATCTGCACATTTATAAAGTGACAATAGAATGACTTTTAAGACCTTTTTAATACCAAATTGGCCAAACAATTCAATTCAATTAAAACTTGATTCCAGACACACAGGGGGTCCATAGAGTACATACAACACAACAAATAAATACAAAAAAAGAGACAGCTCTTCCCAGGATTGACTATATCCTCAATAATACTGTTCCGGGACTCATCCAGGCGAGACATGAATCCATACATAGTTCCTTAATAGAGCCTCACATGTGTGGATTCCATTGTGTGGACATTTACACATACAAAAAGTGACTGGCACTATGCCATGTAGGGACCTTAAGTAGTATCCTCAGGGCATCATTGTAGGCCACCTTAAGCCTCCGCATGCTACTTTTCTTGTATGTGCACCACAAGAAAGCTGTATACATGTACATGTATTGAGTTTAGTATATCTAGGTCTTGCTTAGAGAGCCGGGTCTCCTGTAGGCACATTATGTCGCACTCTTCTAGGACAGGGGTTCCCAAAGTTGGGGTCGCGACCCCACTTGGGGTCGCGGGACACTGAAGGTGGGGTCGCAAAATTATTTTGGGTAAAAAAATGAAATAAAATAAGAACTTTTATTTTTTTAATAGAATGGATGAAATATACTCTAAAAATGATTACAAATAGTACATTTTACAATTTTAATACATTACAAATGCACACCGAACGTGCAAGTTTATGTGCATAAATTACCTCGAGGGTTAGGTGGGGTCGCGAGTCAATGACCGCATTATTTTGGGGTCGCGGGCCGAAAAGTTTGGGAACCCATGTTCTAGGAGAGAGTCAACAACCAAGCGTCTTGCTTTGTCAGCAGCACTGTGTCCTACACGGAGGCCACGGGCATTATATACATGAAACAATCTTCATGATCGGGGCATAGGGTTCTGAGGTATTGACCCCACAACAGCACGCATATTGGATCCGACAACTCCAGACTTGCGCGGCTCATAGTAGCGCCGAACAAGTGCTCCCTCTGGCCAGAGAGCGGGACTGTATAATTTCGCTGATCTATTGCATTCTGCAGTTATTTTAAATGAGCCAAATCTACAGTTTTTTTGTCTCAATCTTATGACTAGTAACAACACTGCCAAGTTGACTTTTAAGATAATCAGATAACGTTAAGGGGTCCAGATCAGGGTGGAATTTGGTGGCAAACACACTCACTAATTTGGTCACAAGAGGCAAAAGTTGTGAAAATAGCCGATCTACAAGCTCTCAACGCCTCGCAGTGCGAGGCGTTGAGAGCTTGTAGTTCTGTGGAACCTAGTCAAACTAAATGTAATGCCTCAACTCCTACAATTCCAAGTGCTTGTCAGGGTGGGGGGTCCCCAGTTCAAATTTGATTATTTTGGGGGGTCACAGTCTGAACAGTTTGAGAACCCTTTTCTTAGACAAGTTACTGTCTACACATCTACAATATCAACTACCTATAACTACATCAAATCATGATGTGTAATTTTATTAAACAAGACTGTCTTCTTTTTTTTTGCAGGTGTTTCATGTAGAGTCAATATGTGATGACCCTGACGTCATTGCTACAAATATATTGGTAAATCATCTTATCACATATAGGTCAATCTCTTTTTTTACTAAGATATTTTACGGTATCTTATTTATTTATTTATTTTCTTTGGGCTATTTATTTTTTAATAGCCCAAAGAAATCCCAAAAATTACACAGATTTTTCCCTGATCTAAATGGGTTGTACTCAACATATTTAGTTTTTTTTCTTCTCCATCAGGATGTGAAGGTGTCCAGTCCAGACTACCCAGAGAGAGACAGAGAGAGTGTCATGGAAGACTTCCTGAAGAGAATAGAATGTTACAAAGTGACCTATCAACCCTTAGATCCTGACGAACACGACAAGTAAGACACTCGATACTTATAATAGAGAGAGACTTAAAGGGATACCTACTTCACCCCCAAAATAACTTTTTTTGGAGATTTGAATTCATGGATATTTGTTGGTTGGTTTTTGTCTCATTCCTAAGCCAATACCTTGATGACCGGCAGCGGTTCCGGTAGGAGACACAAAGAGTCTCCTTTGTGTCTCCTACCGGAACCGCTGCCTACCGGTCCGCTGGTCATCAAATTATTGCCTTAGGAATGCGACAAAAACAAAAAAATCTCCATGAATTCAAGTCTCCATGGGGTGACTAATCCATAGGAAAAAAAGCATTTTTTTTGGGTGAACCATAAGATTCAAGATTCACAAAGTTGTATTTATCACTGACTTATCATTGCTGTCGGGCAGAAACAGCTTATATCCATATTTTAACTTTTTGTGTTTTTCCATAAATGAACGCCCTACTTGATCATACTACAGCGTCACACAAAAACTTCAAAGGTAGCAGATCTACAAGCTCGAAACGCGGCGCGATTCATTTGAATCCTGAGAAGTAACAGTTTTGGACATATGAGGCCATCGTTAACAATGTGGTTGGTACATTGTGCATCATGTATAATTTAACATATCGTTGCTGTCGGGCAGAAACTGTATTTTTTTTTCCATTAATCAGTGCTATTGAATGAACGCCCTTTACGTCTGTGTGTGGGTTTAAAAAAATATTGAACCAATGAAAAGTATTAAAAAGCGCTTCAGCCTAAACCTTTTAACTCCATTGGATCCTCAAAACTGTCAGTCAAATCCCTTGGTGGCCCATACCCTAGGTGGGGTTGGCGAAAGGGCCTCTCTGTGTGGAGTTTGCATGTTCTCCCTGTGTTTCCTAGGGTAGGCACCCTCACAAAAACATGCAGTAATCCTGGTCTCTATACTGCCTCCCCCTGGTCAGCCAGGGCGCCTGATGGAGGGGAAAGGAACTGGTGGGAATAAAGTGTTCCTTCCACACGCTACGTCCTACCGGGGAAACTCCCCCCTGTCAGGTGACAAGAAGCGGCCTGCTTGCTCCTCATGCATTGAAGGAGGCATGAGCTTGGGCTTGGGCTCTCCCTAGGCTGGCAGAGGGAGAGTAGCGCCCATTATTACATAGGCAATTGGCACTGGGTGAAAATATATGGGTTACAAAATCGTGGGGTAAAAAAAAAAGAATCCTGAAAAGTTAATATTTTGGACATTTGGCTGGTTTCTGCCCGACAACAGAGATATAAGAACAATTTAAATGACTTCCATTCAAACTCAGACAAATTGTAATATTTGGGCAAGAATGCCTTGTTAACTTAAAAAAAACAAAAAAACAGTTGTTCTATTATAAGAAGAGGCTCTTGCAAAGATTCCATTATAAAAGCCAGAGTTACGTAAGGCTAAAATAAAGTCTGGTTATTGCTCTTGGACAGATGTTAAACAGCTTGTAGATTTTGGCAAGCATTGGCATGTACTTCCAGGCTTTGTCCAGTAGGGGCAGACACACAAGTTTATTTGTACTAGAATGTTTTCATGTTTCTGTGTGGTGGGAGTTTCCTTTTAAACTCATATGATGTATTTAATCCATAAAGACCGGGAACGCATCTGTGTCATTTTTTGATTTCTTTGGCTAAAATTTCTTTGGCAAAAATAGCAGATCTATATATCATATATCATATATCTGCTATTTTTTTTGAATCGTGAAAGTGTGTGCAAACTTTGAATATATATATATTTTTTCAAAGCGAACATTTGTAACTCAAATGTTTAATGTTCACTTTAAAATATATATATATTCAAAGAGTTGCACAACTTTTCACGATTTTTAAAAAAAATAGCAGATCCACAAGCTCATAGCGCGGCACCGAGTGCCGCACTATGAGCTTGTAGATCTGCTATTTTTCAACAGCCAAAGAAATCTTAAAATGACACAGATGCGTTCCCGGATTCAATGGGTTAAAATCTGATCTGTATAACTGATATACCGTAAATGCATTTTAGGGAGGAAATGGAAATAAAACACTATGAAGCGGACTTCCTGTAAGGAGTCTCTCAGTCATGATCACTGGGAACCTTTTGGCCAGTTAGTCAAGACCGGTCATTTTAGATTTGAACCACTTTAACCATTATCTTATTCTTTGGCTATTCAAAAATAGCAGATCAACAAGCTTGTAGCACGGCACTCAGCTTGTAGATCTGCTATTTTTGGGGGGGAAATCAGGATGTGTGCAAATCTTTGAATGTATATGTTTTGTAAAGCAAACATTTTTTACTCAACTCTTTGCTTCTGGGGGTTCTACAAATGTCTTAAAAATATTTGGGGGGAAAAAAATATTTTGCTTTGTTGCTATAATATCAGTGATTCTCAAACGTTTTCATGTCAAAATGATATATATTTGTCCGCGGACCCATCTAAAAATATTTTGTTCCAGTGACCCCCAGAAGCAAAGATTTGAGTTACAAATGTATATCTTCAAAGATTTGCCACATGATTTTGGGGGGTCCCCAGATGACAGTGAAGTGACAATTTAAGGATTTTTAAGGCCTGTTTAATACCTTAAAAAAATAAGAAAGAAAGGAAAGAAAAGAGAACTTTTCTGCATCAAAAGTCATCCACAAACTAGACTATAAAAACTGGTCAAACACTGGCCAAATTGTCAAATGATATAAGAAAGAGGCAAACATTTTGAAAATAGCCGATCTACCAGCCTCTATGTAACGTCTCACAAGTTCACAACCCGACACGTTTTGAGCTTGTAGATCTGCTATTTTCACAATCTGATATGAATTATTATAGTAAACATTAAACCACTATTTTCTCTTTGCGGGGGGGGGGGGGGGGTCCCATTTAGCTGGGGGCCCTCTGAAGCACCATCAATGACCCCTGGGGTTTCCCGTAACCTACTTTCAAAAAGCAGTAGCCAATTATAGCATTATAGAATGACGCATAATGATGCACGGATACTCCAAAAAGCAGTGGTGGAAAAATTACTCAAATGTTTTACTTAAGTAAAAGTATCAATACTGCAATGTAGAAGTACTGTGTTACAACTAAAAGTCCGGATTTCAAAATGTACTTGAGTAAAAGCATTGGTATCAAAATGTACTTAAAGTACCAAAAGTAAAAGTACTAAAATGTTTGAAAATAGCAGATCTACAAGCTCACAACGCGTCGCGATGCAACGCTTGTAGATCGGCAATTTTTTCGCCTAGGTATAAAATAGAACTATAGTGGTTAATGTATGTTTTATAGGGTTAGTAATAATATATATCTGCAAAGTAACTAGTAACTAAAGTGTTCAAATAATAATTGTAGTGGCGTAAAAGTACAATATTTGGATTCAAGATGTAATGGAGTAAAATTATTGGAAAGTAAAGTACAAATACCTCAGAATTGTACTTAAGTACAATTCTGAGGTACTTAGTTACTTAACACACCACTGCCAAACAGAAACAGAAAACAGAGAGTGTGAAGACGGTAAGCATGTGGTTGAAGAGAAGAGCAGTTATTTTTGGCTGACTATAATTTAGTGTAACACCCTCCACCCTCCAACCATTACATCTGAAACAGGAATGTGTGTCATTCTGAAACACTCCACATTCATTCTACAATCATTTTCACATACATGTAAATATACATTTATATAATCATGCCCCCCCCCCCATAGTGAAATGACTTATTTTCCTTTCTTTCTTTTTTCTCCAAATTAATGTGTGAAACAGTGGAAATCTAAGAGTGGCTTTGCAATTGTTTTGCTATTTTTACTATATATATATATATATATATATATATATATATATATATATATATATATATATATATATATATATATATATATACACAGAAATAATACAAAATATATGGACAGGCTGAAAATAGGGACGCTAAGCTGAAAGTAGGTAAACTGGCACAGCAATCGTATGAACTGAATTTGAGTTTAAACTAGAAAAAGTGCTCCTCGGAGGTCAGGTACGTTATTGTGGCCTTCTGGTGGCACTATATGAGGCCAATGTGAAAAGGGTGGCATTTCTTCCTTGGCCTAGTCGGGATGTGCGCGCAAAATTTCACGGAAATGGCACGCTGCATTCATGTTTTGAAGCTTTTTGTTCAAAACTGACCTATCCTGCAAAGTTTGGCAGCCAATGTAAGCCAATTTGGATGGAATATGAAATATCGGACACATCCGTCTTGATCACATGACTATAGAGATACTGTGTACCGATTTGCGTGATTTTTGGACAGAATCTGAAGGAGTAAAAAATGCTTTACAAAATTCAGCCTCCTGGTGGCGCTCTAAAAGGCATACAAAAAAAGTTTTTTTCTTAGCCTCTAGCGATTGTGCGTGCAAAGTTTCATGCAGATCGGTGCAGTTATAGGTAAAAACATGAATTGGCCTGTTATAGCGCCACCATGAGGCTGATTTGAAAATGTTCAAGTGGTATTTCTTCCTCAGCCTAGTGGAAATGTACGTGCAAAATTTGAAATTGCACACTGCGTTCATGATGTGAGGCATTTTGTTCAAAACGGCCCAATCCTGCAAACTTTGGAAGCCAACCTTAGCCAATGAGGAGGAATATGGACAATCGGACAGATCCGTATTGATCACATGACTATAGAGATACTGTGTACCGATTTGCGTGTTTTTTGGACAAAATCTGTAGGAGTAACATAAAAAAAAAGTTTTGTAAAAATTGGCCTCCTGGTGGCGCTATGACAGGCTGATCTGAAAAATATGGGGCAGAGGTTCTGCTGTGGCATCCAGGGAGTGTGTGTGCGCAGTTTCACAGCGACTGGGCCAACGGAGGCGGAGATTAGCTGGTCACAGACAGGCGGACAGACGGACGGACGGACAGACGGACACAGGGACGGACGGACGGGCAGACGGACACAGGGACGGACGGACAGGGGGCAAAACATAGACATTAAAAACAAATAATATATCATTTATATCATTATACATTTATTTTCCTCTCCTTTCCAATTGCACCCTCTGGTGACCATCACTTGTAGAACCTGTGATGTATATATCTCCTCATGATTGGTGTGTTGTTCTCTCTCTCTCTCTCTCTCTCCCTCCCTCTCCCTCACTCTGTCTCTCCCCCCTCCCCCCCTGCAGACAGCTGTCCTTCATCCAGGTGATCAACGTGGGCCGCAGGTTCCTGGTGAACCGGGTCCAGGACTACATCCAGAGTAAGATCGTCTACTACCTGATGAACATCCACGTTCACTCCCACTCCATCTACCTGTGTCGTCACGGAGAGTCCCACCACAACGTGGAGGGCCGCATCGGAGGAGACGCACAGCTGTCCGACCGAGGCAAGGAGGTTAGAGCATTGATTGGTGGGGTCCGGGGACCCCCAGGGGTCCTGGGGGGGAGTACCAGGGGGTCCCTAGCTAAATTAGTTACTAAATTAGCGTCACAATCATTTTAACCACTTTAACCATTATGTTATAGTTTGGATATTTAAAAATAGCAGATATATAAGCCCACAGCGCGACACCGAGTGTCACGCTGTGAGTTTGTAGATCTGCTATTATTTTTTAGTAAAAATTAGTGCTAATCTTTGAATATATATATATTTTAATGCGAACATGTTTAACTCAAATCTTTTCTTCTGGGGGGTCACTGTCAACAAAATATGAGATGGGGGTCCGCGGCCAAATGTCATTTTGGGGGTCCTTCACATGGAAAAGTTTGAGAATCACTGGGTTAGAGACGGTGTTAATTTTGACAGCACTTTTTTTTTCTCGTTTTAGTCAAGTCTCTATTTAATACAATTTTATTTAGTTTTAGTCAATTGAGTTTTAAATTGTGTTTTAGTCTAATTTATTTAGTCGACTAAATATCATAAGATTATAGTTAAAGGAGCATTTCACCCCTGGAAGAAACTGCAATCACTCAATGGTAATAGTATTTGTAGTAGATAACAGTAGCACAATTAAAAATGTGCACCCTATGGCCAGAAAAATAATGAAATATGTGTGTTTGACTAGGGTTTGACTGGACTGCTGCATTACTACAATGACCATAATGCTTTGGTGCACTGCACCTCCTTGTGGCAGGGAAGGTTGCATGTGGGTGTGATCTCCAACAACAACATCCAAACAGCATGCCAGTGTTGCCATGTCTGCTTATTATAAGTGGCTTCTTTCTAAAATGTAGTTGATATTTGGGCTTGTTTCCAAATGTTTTCATTGTTGTTTAAACCAGTGGTTGTCAAACATGTTCATGTATTTTTCCACAGACCCCCATCTGAAATTATAATTTGTGCCAGGGAGCCCCTAACAAATATGTGTCAAAAGAAATTCCCCCTCAAGATTTTTTTGTAAATAGCAGATCTACAAGCTCACAATGGGTCGCGTGACGTAAATAACGTCACGAAACCTTCGAAGATTACTATATATCTAAAAACACAGATTATACACAAAACAACCCCAGGATCTTGTTTCTTGAGTCCTAAACTTAATTAAAAGAAGATCTGGTTGCAAAATCGGCAAAATGTCCCTTTAACACATCAGGTGCCAGCATTTTTTCATAACAACTTACCGTGGGTGCCAGCATTCTCCCCATTGATTGCGCTTTGCTGTTTAAAGCTCTAGACTCCACGACCAGCAAATCCACGCAAAAAAAAGCATCCATTCATGTAGCGAGAGGACCCTGGCTACAGCCTGGAACCATAACATTTCACTCGCAAGTTACAACCGGGACGGATCGCGCATGAGCGGTTTTCCACACAGGAAACAGATTCGGAGATATAGGCGTTTTAAAGAAGGAAATAGACAGGAAGCGGATGGAAGCCATGTTTTTGTTTCCGGTGATCCATTTGGCCTATCCTTCTTAGGATCACAATGGGTACTCCCAGAGCTGCTCTAGCCCCGCCCGTGTGGAGAGAAACGAAAAAAAACTAAAAGACTGAAAACACGGTTCAGACCGTGAACGGCACCAGAGCGCTACTATGTGAAAACACGGTCCAGACCGTGATCGGCACCCGATGTGTTAATATACAGTTGATTTTTTTGACACAAAAGTATTTTGGCGGTGCCTTGATGGCTTTGTGATGCCTGATTTTACACTTGGTTGCATGCTGAAAATAGCCGATCTACAAGCTCTGTGAGCAATTTACACCCGAGCGCAACCAAACATAAAATGACTTGTCTTTTAGTTATACTGGATCTCTTCTCCACTATAGTCCCACCCTAACATTTTAGTCTAGTTTTTATTTGTTGACGAAATTGTCAATATATTAAGTCTTTTAAATTTCAAGTACACACATGTGCCCACATCAATAAACAGACGCTACATGCTGTAGTTATGGCAAATGAGTTGATACAGGGGAAGGCTTTCCTGAACAGTTGTGTTTATAGAAGTGACTAAAAGATAGACACAGATTCCTTAGTACCTGTGTACACCCTTAGTAACTAGGCGTGTTAGAAGATCTACAAATCCAAAGGGGTTGGGGTGAACGATCATTCGCCCATGACACCCATTCTACCCATGATAGGGGTTTATGCATCAGGTCTGACAAAATATGTGATGTTACCTCCTTGAGGTCTGGGTGAGGACTGTCTGATTGTACTGATATCCCAATTCCACATTCAGCTAAAAATTATGTTTGAGGTATGGTTCAAATGCCTGAGAACTCTTCTTTAATTGCTGCTACGTTACTGAAAGATATCCGCTCTAAGCTCCTTAGCATGATGTACAGTAGCAATGTAAGTAAGTAAGTCAAGGTGCTGTACAAAACACAATATAAAAAACATACAGTTAACAGAGCAACATTAGAGCAATACAACATTATAAAAAAGGGTTTGCGGAACAAGCGTCTTTTTTAACTAAGGGAATTCCATAGCGTGGGAGCAACTACTGCAAATGCTCGGCCACCCTTAGTTTTGAGTCTGCATGGTCTTAGGGACAACCAGAAGACCTGAAAGATCTTGTGTTTTGAAGTGTCTTCAATAATTCTGAAATGTAAGAGGGGCCAGCCCGTAAAGTGTTTGTAGGTCATTAATTAATAGGTAGCCAGTGATGTCTAGCCAGCAGAGTTGTATAGGCTCTATGGCTAGTATTTGTGAGAAGTCTGGCAGCCACATTCTGAATCAATTGCAGTCTAGAGATAGAAGGGGGACTCAGGGTGGTAAAAATGCTATATGGCGAGCCAATATCTTTTGACCCCTACTTCTGGCATAACCATGTTTAAACTATGTCACAACATAACCAACTCTAAGCTAATGTCAAAACATAACCATCTCTAAGCTAATGTCAAAACATAACCATCTCTAACCTAATGTCAAAACATAACCTAACAATAGTTTGGGGTGGGGACCAAGCCCTGGAAACTCACTCAAACAGAGACATAGAGAACAAATATCTCAGAATGAGTTGTAATGGAGTTGAATCTTCTCAAATAAGTGATTATCAGATACATTCTCATACAAGTGCCTATCACATTGACCATGTGTTGTTTTCTTGTCAGTTTGCGACGGCACTGAAGTTGTTTGTGGAGCAGCACCGTCTGTCGGACCTGAAGGTGTGGACCAGTCAGCTGAGAAGAACCATCCAAACCGCAGAGGAGCTGGGAGTTCCTTATGAACAGTGGAAGATCCTCAACGAAATCGATGCAGTAAATGCCACAGCTTTTCTAACTTATTGTGTCCGACGCACACCGAAGGACGAGTCGAAAAATATCAATGCACACCCGTGTTCATATCCATGCAAAATAGCCTTTATAACACATTAGCCCATTAATACCGGGAATACATCTGTCATTTTAGATTTTAGCTGTAACCATTATGTTATGCTTTGGGGTTTGGGCTATTCAAAAATAGCAGATCTACACGCTCATCCAGTGTGTAGATCAGCGCTATGAGCTTGTAGATCTGCTATTTTTTAAATTTATTTTTTTATCGTGAACATTTGTGAAAATTGTTGAATATACTGTACATGTTTTTTAATGCAAACATTTTAACTCAAATCTTTGCTTCTGGGGGGATTCTACAAATATCTTTGAAAAAAAAACAGTTTAAAAAAAAACATGTCTCAAACCTTTTTCATGTCAAGGACCCCTGAAATGCGGACCCCCATCTCAAAAATATATTGTGCAGGGACCCCCCAGAAGGAGTTACAAATGGTCGCTTTAAAATATATTAAAAAAATAGCAGATCTACAAGCTCATAGCGCGGCTACGAGCTTGTAGATCTGCTGTTTGAATAGCCAAAGAAATCAAAAAATGTTTCCCGGTCTAAATGGGTTAGAGAGAGTTCCAGCGTTTCATAGAGTCCTGTTGATGTGTGTTTCAGGGTGTGTGTGAGGAGATGACCTACCAGATGATTGAGGAGAAACACCCAGAGGAGTTTGCTCTGAGGGACCAGGACAAATACCACTACCGCTACCCAGGAGGAGAGGTAAGGAGGACATCTGTTTTACTCCAGGGTACAAGTGGTTTTTAACTGAGAGAAACGACTGCAACACTTCCAGGTTAAATAAAAGTCTGAGGGTGCACGGCTGTCAATGTCATGAAAGTAAGGAAATAGCCAGCAGACAATGAATGTCCCTTTTTTAAATGTACCTCTCACTAGAGTTCTCAACGGCCCTGAAAATTAAGGCCCGGCCCTAACTGGGCCCTACTGGGCCGGCCCGAGGCTCGGCGCGGCCTGAACAATTACCATACTCTTAGGCCCGAAAACCTGAAAATGCGTCATTATGTGCTTAATGCCATCAAAGTCACGCATCCAACAAGCTTTGAACTGAGCAGATTGGACCTTCTGTTCCAGAGATAATGGTCAAAACATCTTGAAAAAAGCCACTTTCGACAAACTAGATACCTGAGTTGAGCTGCGGTATTTGGGGGTAATACTTTTTTTTTTTTTTTTTCACAGAACCAGAGGCTCGGCCCGGCCCGACCAATTAGCATAGATTTTGGGTCCAGACCAGGGTAGGGTCGGGTTCGGGCAGAATTTGAGAACTCTACCTCTCACGGACAGAGACAACGGACGCGTTTTTCAACCTAATTAAATAGGTCTTCCTCAGCGTTGTCGGAGTGGTTTTCAAAACTACTGCAGGACATTCATTGAATGTCCGGCACTGGCTCTTGGATAAACTCATCCCCTGGCCGGACTGGCCCTTGTCTACAGATGGCTCATTATCTATTATAGTAATAATAATAATCTTTATTTGTATAGCACCTATCATGACATCAAATACAGCCCAAAGTGCTTTACTAAAAAGAGATCAACTAAATAAAAATAACACAATATAAAACAATAAGATCAAAAACATGATCAAGAACAAATTAAAAGGAGGCAAGATTAATGAAAAATTAATGCAAGAAAATAGCAAGAACAAAACATCACCAGAACCACTCAGACTACCCTGTCACCTCTGTAGGTACACACTTCAATGAGGAACCAAGCAAGAGTAAAACATTGGGTCTTGAGATTGCTTTTAACCCATTCAATCCGGGAACGCATTGGTGTCATTTGAACATTCAGTGGATTTTCTGTGGTCTGGGGTTTTCTGAATAATTAGGCTGAAAAGTAATCTGAGCTTGGCCCTTCGGCAGTGAGGTCACAGCCGATTAATCCCGCCCACTCTCCTCCTCGCCCCTCCCCTCTGCTATCCTTTCCTTTGGGGGGGGGGGGGGCGGAGCAGAGGCGATGATTCACAGGCAAAATCCCTCACCAGCGACACCCGCAGGCAAAGATAATTTTTTTCATTGCAGTTGAAAAGGCTTTAGAAATGTGAGAGAAAAACACCTGCCATGGATCAATGGAGTGGAATTTTTTGTTAAAACTTTCTATACACGTTTGAAGGACCAAGACTTTTAATGTGTGGTAAAACTGAACGTCATGAAACCTTTAAGATTTATTTGGCTATTCAAAAATAGCAGATATACAAGCTCATAGCACAGCACCAAGTGCCGCGCTATGAGCTTGTAGATATGCTATTTTTGAAAAATCGTGAATATTTGTGCAAATCCTTGAATATATATTTTTAACAAATTTTTTTGCTTTTCGGGGGTCCCTGGAACAAAATATTTTGAGATGGGGGTCCACGGACAAATACATATCATTTTAGAGGTCCTTGACATGAAAAAAGTTAGAAGTGAGAACCACTGATATTATAGCAACAACTGTAAGGATTTAGAAGATGTTTTTAGAATCCCCAGAAGCAAAGATTTGAGTAGAAAATGTTAACCTATAGGCCTATATTAAAAGATTTGCACAGATTTTCACGATTAAAAAAATAAAAAAGCAGATCTACAAGCTCGTAGCGCATCTGTTATCTAGCCCAAAGTATAAAATAGCAAAAAATCTAAAATGACACAGTATGTGTTCCCGGATTGAATGGGTTAAAGCTATCTATGGTCGTTGCCTGTCTTATATGTAATGGGAGCTTGTTCCAGGCCGTTGGCCCATAAAAGCAGAACGCTGCTTCGCCATGTTTTTATAGGTCTACATGTGCCTCTGTTAAGTCACTTGTGTATTCGTCTTAACTGTCGATAGGCTATTAGTATTTATTTTTGTGTTCTATGGACCACAATGGAAACAAGCTTGGCTTTTTTTGTGTCTAATCCACATTGGCGGTGCTGTGTAGTCGTACCAGGACCTGGTGCAGAGGCTGGAGCCGGTCATCATGGAGCTAGAGAGACAGGGGAACGTTCTGGTCATCTGTCACCAGGCCGTCATGCGCTGCCTGCTGGCATACTTCCTGGACAAGAGTGCAGGTTATATCTACAAACCCACACGTCGACACTTAGCATGTATACATGTACAATTAGATCTACAAACCCACACGTGGACACATAGCATGTACACATGTACAATCAGATCTACAAACCCACACGTGGACACATGCATGTATACATGTACAATTAGATCTACAAACCCACACGTGGACACATAGCATGTATACATGTACAATTAGATCTACAAACCCACACGTGGACACATAGCATGTATACATGTACAATTAGATCTACAAACCCACACGTGGACACATATCATGTATACATGTACAATTAGATCTACAAACCCACACGTGGACACATAGCATGTATACATGTACAATTAGATCTACAAACCCACACACGGCCACCTGCATGTATACATGTACAATTAGATCTACAAACCCATATGTGGACACATGCATGTACAATTAGATCTACAAACCCATATGTGGACACATGCATGTATGCATGTACAATTAGATCTACAAACCCACACGTGGGCACATGCATGTATACATGTAGAATTAGATCTACAAACCCACACATGGGCACACGCATGTATACATGTACAATTAGATCTACAAACCCACACGTGGACACATGCACCACCTATCTACCTATTGAAATATATACTAAATCTACATTTACAGGGAACCACTAAAAGCAAGAGTAAAACATTGGGTCTTGAGCTTGCTTTTAACCCATTCAAAGTGAAAATAGCCGATCTACAAGCTCACAGGGCGTCAATGTACTGTAGCTATTTTAACTATAATAAGATGTTTTTTCAAAATAATAACAAAGCCCTAATAAGATTAGGCATAAGGGATAAGGCAGGATATGCCCCCATGTCTTAACACCACAGAAGTATCTCAGTGTCTTGTACATTGATTATGTTTATTAGATGCTTATCTTGTCTTAACAAACAATTCCACAATCCTAATACCACATCAGGCTTTTATTGTTATAAAGTTGACCTTGCCGCACTATAGCCTCAGTAGAACATAATGCTTTCCCCCACATGTGTGCAAGAAAGAAAAAAAAACATGACACTGCACAAAGGTTCCTGTTATGTTTAGAACATATTTAGCACAGCAAAAAAAAAAGAAGAAGAGTATTCAGTCATTTTCCATCACAACATACCGTTATTATGTCGGATGTAAACGGACACAAACAGAATGAATTTGCTGTACAAACTGTGGAAAAAAAGGCTTTCTCAAAATAGACCCAGAGTTGGCCAGAGTGCTGTCCTGAGCAGTGGTGGAAATTAACTAAGTACATGTACTTAAGTACAATTTTGAGGTACTTTTATATGACTGGAGTATTTCCAATTGTCTATACTTTTACTTCTACTACATTTCAGAGGCAAATATTGTACTTTTACTCCACTACAATTATTTGAACACTTTAGTTACTAGTTACTTTGCAGATATAAATCATTATATCATAAAACATACATTAACAACTTTAGTCCTATTTTAAACCTAGGCTATTTGAAAATAGCCGATCTACAAGCTCACAACGCGTCGCATCGCGATGCGTTGTGAGCTTGTAGATCTGCTATTTTCAAACATTTTAGTACTTTTACTGTACATTTTGATACCAATACTTTTGTACTTTTACTCAAGTAAATTTTGAATTCCGGACTTTTACTTGTAACAGAGTACTTCTACATTGCAGTATTGATACTTTTACTTAAGTAAAACATTTGAGTACTTTTCCCACCACTGCTCAAAATAGACCGTATGTTGGCCAGAGGTTGGCTGTCCTGAGGTTGTTGTTTTTTTGGCCGAGTCAGGGCACAGGAAGTGGGTTGTGTGTTTTGGGAGTAGTTTAAAAGCTAAACCACAGTCTAGCAGTGTGTTGGCCTGCAAAGACCAGCGGACGGCACACCTCTGATCATGGCACACTGGGTGCCCTTAATGCTGGGGGAAAAGGAGAAGTGTAATGCGTATTTAAAAGGTCACACACCAAATAATACGTCAATGATTAAATCTGGTTATCGTCACTGTCAGGGTAGAAACCTTGTATGTCCACAACTGTTACTTTTCAGGAAATGGGGGGGGGGTCAATATTTATAAACCCACACCCACAATTTCAATTCAATTCAAAGGGCTTTATTGGCATGAGGAAACATACGTTTACATTGCCAAAGCACAATACAACAATACAGCAATACAATCAAAACAAAAAATATGTACATTTGAAAGTCAGAATCTTCAATAGATCAATTTCTATGTACCAAGATCACTGGGTGCAGGTATAGTGCAGGAATATACACAATGATTAGTCTTTAGGGTGGTTGTGTTCCGTTTGATATCCTTCTCCTATCACAGCAACTCACGAGTCTTGCTGCTGTGTTTGCACATTGTTGTACTTCGCCCAGAAGATATGGGAGTTTTTCACACATTTAGCCACTTTCACCTCGACTTATAAAAAGAAAATCTCGAAAATAGCCGATATACAAGCTCACAACGCATCACGATGTGGCACGTTTTGAGCTTGTGTATCGGCTAGTTTCACTGCTTTTGTGTGACACTCTTGGACGCCGAAGTAGGACATTAATTTACGAAGAAAACAATGTATATATAAAAACTAAATATAGAGATACAAGGTTTCTGCCTGACGGTGACGTCGTGTTCATCACTGCCGCTGTGTTAACAGTCAGAGACACCAAGTGGAACTTCTGACCACAGTTGACATAACCAGAGTCACATTTTGTGTCGCCACAGATGACCTGCCCTACTTGAAGTGTCCCTTGCACACGGTTCTGAAGCTCACCCCTGTGGCTTATGGTAAGACACCATCAACCTGGTAGGGGGGGAAAAAGCACCTCATTTGTGTTGTTTTATAGTTGTTTTTACTGCCTGGTCTGTCTGTCTGTCTGTCTGTCTGTCCGCCTACCTCCCTCCTGGACCGTGACTGTTTCCCCCTGTCTGTTCCCCTTCCCTCTGCCAGGTTGTAAAGTGGACATGTTTGATCTGAAGGTGGAGGCAGTCAACACCCACAGAGACCGACCACTAGTGAGTGTGTGCCTCTCTCTGTACTCTTTACGCCTGAGTTATACTTGGTTGTGCTTGGTGTCGTCCACCCCAAAAAAATCAGATCTACAAGCTCATAGATCTGCTTTTTTTTAAAGTGCGGGACACAATGCACGATCAGGTAAAAATCGAGGCAAATTCTGCACCATCTGTTTTGACCCCTAAAGTTGACCTTGCTTTGCCTGCTCACACGTGAGTTGTGAGTCATCTGGTCTTTAATTTTAGGACATCTGAAATGTGCGTTGTTCCTCGTGGAAGCCGGATCATCAATCTCTCGTGATCTATGATCGTTGGTAGTATTTGCCAAGCTCCATTCCTCAAGCACACATTCTTGCACAACACAGCTTCCTTTGTGAGAGTGGAGCCCATGCAGTCAACTTTACACCCTGCCTTCTGTGTGCACTTTAATATAATTATATCTACTGTATGAGGACTCTCTTTATATTATTACATTCAGCCTAGTATTACATGATTACATGATATGTCAGTTACCAGACTACCTGTTTATATAAAACGAGTAAATGATACAAAGAAATAGATATTACAAAAAAAAAAAATAGCACATTAGAAACTTCAATTTAAAATTAAAATGAATGAGTGGTAAAACAAAATACATTAAAACATACATAGTATACACAGTACACACAGACACCCTGGTCAAAATACAACTACCAACAAAAGAAATCACTACATGATCAAAACACTAAAATGAAATAAGAAAAAAATAATAAAATAAAATGTTGTTTATCTCCAATCCCAATGACGGAACATGGGTTCCCCATCAGTTTGTGTAGATCAATGGTTCTTAACGTGGGGTACGAGGACCAGCAGGGGTCCAAATGGAGCCTTACAGATACTGTAACTCTGAGAGTGTACTAATGGAACCAAATGGACCCTTATGGGTTCCATTTGAACACACTCCGAATGAAATAACACTGAGGATACAGTCTAGATTGGGGGTCCCAGATATTTCTGGGGGGAAAAAGTGGGGGTCCATGGCCTAATGCATATCAAATTGGGGGTCCTTGAAATGATGTTCCTGGTGTAGATGACGGTGTGTAGCACTTAACATAGCCTTGACGACCATGCAGTCTTATGCGAAGGTTAAAATGTAATGATTTAGATAGATGCTGGGTTAATTTGTTAACCTGGTATCCTCTAGTAGTTTCAATGTACATATTATTATAATGTTTTGATAGTACATTGTTTAGACTGATGCTAGGTTCATGGTTTACCTGTGATCCTAGTTTACTGAGACACTACGCTGTCTATCTGCATTCTATTTGTGTTATACCAGTGGTGTAAAGTACATGGACTCAAGTACTGTACTTAAGTACAATTTTGAGGTATTTTTTACTTTACTGGAGTATTTTTAATTTCCAATACTTTTACTTCTACTATACTACATCTCAGAGCCAAATATTGAACTTTTACTCCACTACAATTATTTGAAAACGTTAGTTACTAGTTACTTTGCAGATATAAATCATTATAAAACAGACATTAACCACTATAGCCCTATTTTATGCATAGGCTATTTGAAAATAGCAGATCTACAAGCTCACAACGCGTCGCATGGCGACGCGTTGTGAGCTTGCAGATCGTCAATTTTCAAAACATTTTGTACTTTTGGTACTTTAAGTATATTTTGATGCCAATACTTTTACTCAAGTAACATTTGAACACAGGCCTTTTACTTGTAACAGAGTATTTTTTATATTGTGGTATTGCTACTTTTACTTAAGTAAAACATTGGAGTACTTTTTCCATCACAGGTGTATACCTTGCTTTATTGTAAGTCGCTCTGGATAAAGAGTGTCTGATAAAAAACGCCTACATTTGGTTTAACCCATTAAAACCGGGGGAAGCATCCATTTGATTTTAGATTTTTGTATTGGCTATTCAAAAATGGCTGCTATTTTTGAACATTTTTGAAAAGTCTTGAAAGTGTGAGAACAAGTTATTCAGAGGGCATTTGTAGAATCGGCCTCAGGTCTTTAAAGGAGCAGTTCATCCCCGAAAATGACTTATTTTCTGTCAATTACACACCCCATGAAGCCTCGAATTCATGGAGATTTCTTTGTTTTTGTCGCGTTCCTAAGCCAATAATTTGATGAGTTGGAGACTCAATCGAACTGCAATTGAGTCTCCAACAGCTACAGTAGGAGACTCCGCCGGTCATCAAATTATTGGCTCAGGAATGCGACAAAAACAGAGAAATCTCCATGAATTCAATGCTTCATGGGGTGTGTTATTGATAGAAAATAAGATTTTTTTTGGGTGAACTACTACTTTTAGCCCATATTAGACCGGGAACGCATCTGTGTCATTTTTTGGATTTCTTTGGCTATTCAAAAAATTGCAGATATACAAGCTCATAGCGCGGCACCGAGTGCTGCGCTATGAGCTTGTAGATCTGCTATTTTTTGAAATCGTGAAAATGTGTGCAAATCTTTGAATATATATTTTTAAAGCATTTTTAACTCAAATCTTTGCTTCTGGGGATTCTACAAATGTCTTTTAAATCCTAAACATTTTTCTGAAAAAACATATGTTGCTATATTAGTGGTGCTCCAACTTTTCAAAATATTGTGTTCCAGGGACCCCTAGAAGCAAAGATTTGAATGAAAAATGTTCGCTTAAAAAATATATATATACTCAAAGATTTGCACAAATGTTCAAGATTTTTCAAAAATAGCAGATCTACAAGCTCATAGCGCGGCACCGAGTGCCGCACTATGAGCTTGTAGACCTGCTGTTTTTGAACAGCCAAAGTATAAAAATAATAGTTAAAGTGGTTGCTTTCCCAGTCTTAAAGGTATCATGACATTCATTTTCACTTTTTTTATTTTCAATGTTTTATTTGGGGTTTTATGACCTCAATTACACCCAAAAAACCTGAACTTAAAACATTCAGTGGATTTTCTGTGGTCTGGGATTTTCTGAATAATTAGGCTCAAAAGTAATCTGAGCTTGGCCCTTCGACAGTGAGGTCACTGTCGAATAATCCCGCCCACTCTCCTCCTCGCCCCTCCCCTCCCCTATCCTTTCCTTTGGGGGGGGGCGGAGCAGAGGCGATGATTGACAGGCAAAATCCCTCACCAGCGACACCCGCAGGCAAAGATTTCTTTTTTCATTGCAGTTGAAAAGGCTTTAGAAATGTGAGAGAAAAACACCTGCCATTGATCACTGGAATGGAATTTTCACTTAAAACTTTTTGTACACTTTTGAAGGACCAGGACAAAGACTTTGAATGTGGTGTAAAAGTGAATGTCATTAAACCTTTAATGGGTTAAACGGAAGTCCCAGGCAGTGAGTGCATAAACACACATTAAAGTGGGCTGTGGGTGAGAGTGTCATGTCTGCGGACATCAACCGTAACAATGCCCTCAGATGCATCATTGTTTTTCCAGTAGCATTGCCACCCACCCACCCACACACCCACACACACCCACACACACACACACACACACACACACACACACACACACTGACTAGTCACAGCATCTCTCCTACGTTCTCAGCATAATCATGATTTCCTTTATGTTGACTATACTTCCCTTTCTGTCCTTCCTGCACGTGACACTATATTTGTCTCAAAGACCATTATGTCTCATATCCGTTACTTTACTTTGCACTTATTGCTGCAAAAGAAGAGAAAAAAAAAGATCCCAATGGAAGTCAGAGATATGTAGTTTTACATTAGCCTGGCATGGCCAGACTAATGTCACTGCGTAGATATTAGTCTGGAATCTCTGTGTGGAACCTGCATTTCCGAGGGGCAAAAAAAAAAAAAAAAGGCCTCCGGTGATAAACCCGCCCCAATCCAATTTCTATTGAGAGGGGCCAGACCTAATCTGCAGAGGGCAATTTTTGTTGTGTGATAAAATATGGACTCCTTATATGTCCTCTGACGGACTGAACTTAATAACCCTAGAATGTGTTGTAGAGGCAACTGTATCTGTAAACCCTAGCATTTTGTTTATTTGTTCTCGGTATTGTCCTGTTCTGTACTGCATTGTCCTTTGTCTTGTCACAAACTACAAAAGTTTATTTATTTTTGGTATCAATTAGTCTGCTTAACTGTTGCCCCCCTAAACCTAAATATCACCAGTGTTTTGTCCCCACCACGCCTCCACTGAACCAGGTATTAAATGTCTCCTCTGTTCTGTCCCTCCACTCCAGCCAGGTTTCAAATGTCTCCTCTGTTCTGTCCCTCCACTCCAGCCAGGTTTCAAATGTCTCCTCTGTTCTGTCCCTCCACTCCAGCCAGGTTTCAAATGTCTCCTCTGTTCTGTCCCTCCACTCCAGCCAGGTTTCAAATGTCTCCTCTGTTCTGTCCCTCCACTCCAGCCAGGTTTCAAATGTCACCTCTGTTCTGTCCCTCCACTGCAGCCAGGTATTAAACGTCACCTCTGTTATGTCCCTCCACCGCAGCAGGGTAAAAATGTCACCTCTGTTCTGTCCCTCCACTGCAGCCAGGTATTAAATGTCACCTCTGTTTTGCAGCAGGGTAGAGTGCCAGCAGAAGGCTCCCAGACGGTGTTCCTCCGTCGGAACAGCTTCACTCCTCTGTCCAGTCAGGACCAGCTGGTGAAGAGGCCCCGCCTCTACAGCGTGGGGAACCCGCCCAAGTCCCGCTGGCCGCCGCAGGTGCCGTCTTTTCACAGCATGGAGCTGCCTGAAGGGCCCGAGTCCAACAGCCAGGTCAGTACTGTCTGTCTACTGCAGTGGCTCTCAGACTTTCTCATGTCAAGGACCCCCAAGTTGACACATATTAGCCCGCGGACCCCCATTTGAAAATATATATGCCAGGGACCCCCACAAGAGAAGCATTTTATACAGCCATAGCAGTGATTCTCAACCATTTTAATACCAAGGATATAACATCTTGAGATTGAAATCTCATCTAGCGAGACTTCCGGTGGGGCGCATTCAAGACAATCACGTTGCATGGTGTTCTGTCACTTTGAACGTCAGATCTCACCAAAAAACTCAGGGAAAAAAGCTATTAAAATATGCGATTTAGCGCAAGGACCATAGGAGTTTTTAGCTGTGGCACACCAGGGATGGAGTTATGACATTTTTCTACTGTACCATTCATCCTAGGATATCATAACAGCATAGAAAAGGTAAGAAAACCGTGGGGCAAAATTTCCCTTTAACTCATTTATTGCCAAGTAAATCAATTAAAGAATTGCCCATTTTGCCAGCGATTTTTCATGGGAAAAAAAATCATTTAATTCATTAAAAACAGCATGTCTGGCCAAAAATGCAGGGGGAAAAAAGCAACTCCAGTTACAGCTGATTTATGCACACGCTAACCAGGAAGCAGATGGAGCATAAAATATTGTGATCACGTGATCTTTAGATCTCTCTGCCTCTGAGCTGGTGGCTCATAGGATGCGTAAGAACAAAACAAAGCAGTTTGGACGTATTATCCGTCAACGGCACCCTGGGCAAATGAAAAATTGGACGGATTATACATCAATGGCACTGAATGCGTTAACCTGGTGGTCTTGCTGCCTTTGATACAAAGGTAGGGGTCCTTGCCTGGCAGCTCTGGCTTAATGCACTGGCTTTAAGGGCTGCAACTCTGGGCACCAAGTTCAGCAGGGCACCAAACACCTGGCAAAAAAGGAAAAAGAAAAAAAGACTGGAGTATTGCAAGTAACAGCGCTGAAATATTGTCCTCCAGCTGCTGAAGTAGCGCTAAAACAGTGCCGAAACACGTTGCTGGTGAAGCAAACAGTTTCCGCAGAACCTCCTCCTGACCAAACGGCCATGGGGGGAACCAAAACATGTCGTAGCCCCGGAGACCACGAAAAGGTTGATCCGGGCCCTGTTGCCTGGCCATGGTCGTTGCAGGGGTATGAACAGTTTGTGGCTGGGTGTGGTGCATGTCCTTGGTGATGCGCTGAGCTTTGACTACACACCTCTTCTTGTTCAGTTTCAGGAGCGAGGGAAGTTGGCCTCCCATTATGTGCGCTGCCGACTGCAGCACCCGCTGTAGGTTTTTCTTTTCTCGGGCGGTACAGTTACCGTACCAGGCAGTAACACATCCTGACAGAACGCTTTCAATTGAGCTGTGGTAGTACAGCCTGAGGATGTGGGAGCCTAATCCGAACGTCGGCAGGCGACAAAACCAGTATAGTCGCTGCTGAGCCTTTTTCCTCACATGCGTGGTGTGTGTATCCCACCTGAGCTCCTCCTCAATGTGTACTCAGAGAAACTTGAAACTTGCTGATAAACCTGTGCATCAACCAAAAAACACCTTTCATGAATCTGATGTTGGTGTTAACTCATTCAGTGCCAAGTAAAAAATAATTGCCCATTGTGCCAGCGATTTTTCATTTATCTTACCTTTTTAAGTACACAGAATATGTATCTTTAGTATGATTGATCCTCTGATGGTTGATAATCATGGGGCCTTTCACTGTGCTTCTGTGAGAACAAAAAATGTCACCGCAACTTACCTTTCACTTTGACATTGAAAACAACATGTCTGGCCAAAAATGCAGGGGGAAAAAAGTCACTCAACTTGCAACTCAAGTTACAGCTGATTCCCTGCACACGCTAACCAGTAAGCAGATAGAGCATAGAATGTTGTGATCACGTGATCTCTAAGTTTCTCTGCCTCAGAGCCTGAAATGGTGGCTCATTCGATGCGCAAGAGCGCCATCTAGTGGTAAACACTGAAAACACAGTTTGGACGTATTATCTGTCAATGGCACCCTGGGCTTTTGAAACATTGGACGGATTATATGTTTATGGCACTGAATGAGTTAAGTACAGGACTACACTACAATAGAATATTTTGTGAATTAGGCTTCGTCAATGAGGCCTGTTCCTGACTGTAAACACTCAGAACTCAAATTGTACAAAAGTTATTTTCAAATGCTGGTGTTCCTTCAGATTGTCTAACCGACTGAAACTCTTGTCACACTGTTTCCATTGTGGATACACTGGTGTGCTTTCAGGTGTCCTAACTCATTAAAATGCTTGTCACAACTGTTAACAGTGGAAAGGTTGTTCTCCAATGTGGATTCGCTGGTGTTTCTTCAGACTACCTAACTCATTGAAACTCTTGTAACACTGTTTACAGTGGAAAGGTTCTCCTCCAGAGTGGAGATGCTGGTGTGTCTTCAGGCTGCGTAAATTACTTAAACTCTTGTGGCACTGTATACAGTAGTAAGGCTTTTCCCCAGTGTGGACACGCTTGTGTCTCTTCAAATTGTCTAATTTAGAGAAGTTCTTGTCACACTCTTTGCAGTGGTAAGGTTTTCTCCAGTGTGGACACGCAGGTGTGTCTTCAAATCGCCTAAGTTATTGAAGCCCTTGACACACTACTGTTTACAGTAGAAAGGTTTTTCTCCAGTGTGTATAAGCAGGTGTGTCTTCAGGTGCGATAGCTGATTGAAACTCTTGTCACACTGTTTACAATGGAAAGGTTTCTCTCCAGTGTGTATAAGCAGGTGTTTCTTCAGGTTCCCTAACAGACTGAAACTCTTGTCACATTGTTTACAGTGGAAAGGTTTTTCTCCGGTGTGGACACGCAGGTGCGTCTTCAAATGCCTAAGATATTGAAGCTCTTGACACACTGTTTACAGTAGAAAGGTTTTTCTCCAGTGTGTCTAAGCAGGTGTGTCTTCAGGTGCGCTAACTGATTGAAACTCTTGTCACACTGTTTACAATGGAAAGGTTTTTCTCCAGTGTGTATAAGCAGGTGTTTCTTCAGGTTGCTTAACCATCTGAAACTCTTGTCACACAGCTTACAGAAGTGGGTTTTCGTTCCTGTGTACGTTAGATGATGAGTCTTCTTTTCTTCACCTGGTTGAGTGAAAGTCTTGGTAAGACTGTAAGATCTTGGTTGGTTTGTGTCTCCTTGTTTCTGTCTGGTTCCGGACCTCCTCACTCCTTCCAGGAGTTGTGGTTCATGATCACACATAGGCTGTGATGGGGACGGAGTTGTAGGTTCTGTTGGGGCTGGAAGAGCCATCCTTATGCTCTCTGTATTATTACCTCCCCTCGCTCTCTGTAGCTTTCTCTTAGCACCTACCCTATCGCTTTGCCTCGATGGGAAGAAGTGATACTGTAAAGTACCTTCACACCATATGTATGCTGAACAGAGCTGTGGTCTTGACCTCATCACGGACACAAACCGTTGCCACACATGCCTAACAACACCGATTTGTAGAGCCCGACCGATGCCAGTTTTTTAGAGTCCTAGAACACCAATTACCGATTCTGACTGATATTTCATCAAAAAGTGCAACAATTTTCTAATTAAATAGCCGAATAGCTGAAGTTTAAAAAAAAAACTGTACACATTGGCTTAAATAACTGCCGATGCTGCTGGCGTCAAAAAAAGGCAAATAATGGCCGATATAACGGTATCGTCCAGACCAATATATCGGTCGGGCTCTACTGATTGGTCCCTCAAATTTGGGGAGGACTGACATCATCAATATGACATCATCACCACGACGGCGGAGATACACATGGAAGCAACGCCGTTCTTGGACCCTGTCCGTTTTTCCTTTTCATGCATCTATCAGTTACTAATTGTGTTATTTTAGTGTTCACAATCTGGGAACCCAAAGTATATATATTTTTTTTAACTGCGCCCTCTGCTGTTTTTCTCCTTTGAATTTGACTCTGGGGGGACCTCCCACTAGAATGTGGATAACAGGATGTTGGC
The DNA here is from genome assembly GCF_963280865.1 of Gymnoscopelus braueri. Lineage (NCBI taxonomy): Eukaryota > Metazoa > Chordata > Actinopteri > Myctophiformes > Myctophidae > Gymnoscopelus > Gymnoscopelus braueri. The sequence goes on from NC_137614.1 coordinate 3,034,391, forward strand.
CGATAGGTCCACCCTCAGCCCTCCACTTCCGGTCCACGTGTCTTTGTTTACATTCCTAACATTCCTAACTATACACGTTGTAACAGGAGCGCCCGACAGATTCAGCTCTGAATCTGTTTTGAGAGATTATATTGCAGCATTTTTTTCCATTGAAAAACATGGTGCTGCAAACAGTACAGTCACAAAGCAAAGAGATGATTACTTACAGTAAACCAGAAAGACACTAGACGTTTGGGTTGTGTAGTTATCTTGGGCGTTGTGCTCAGTGTAACTGCACAACTAGATGCAACACTATCTCTTACCGGAAGATAATACAAAACTAGAAAAGAAAATGTCAAAGGTCACGCATGATTTATGTGAATTATGAACACTGCATGGCATTCACACCCATTGTATAACGAGAATCAGCTTTTTTGTCACGTCACAGATGTATGGGTGTACAAAAGCAGGTGAAATTCATTTTTGATCAACTCTCCATAGTTTCGAGAAGAGGGGGGGGGGGGGGGGCAGGGGGGTAACTGGGGGCTAAAATGGAGGGGGCTAAAATGAAAAACACTTCGGCAGCACCCGTCACCCCGCTGGTGAAGTGAACGTTATCTGCAGCACCCCCTGCTGACAAAACAGTCGCGGAGGACGACGACAACATAATGCGTCGTATTTCGGGGCACCACAAATGGTTAATCCGGCCCTGTTGCCTGGCCGAACAGTTTGTGGCTGGGGTGGTGGGCTGGTGCCTGTCCTTGATGATGGTTTGCCCTGAGCTTTGACTACACACCTCTTCTTGTTCACCTCCAGGAGCGAGGAAAGCCCGCCTCCCATCTGCCAACCGCACCACCCACTGTAAGTTTTTATTTTCTCGTGCAGTACAGGTACCGTTCCAAGCCGTAACACATTGTAGTGGAAAATAATCATATATTGTCCATGCAGAAGATGAATCCATGAGCCCAAGTTTATTCAGAAGAGTGTCACGCATGTCAACAGCATATTTCCCTCACAAGGCTTCAGCCTTGCTTGTCCTCTCACTCAGCCCATCTCATCCCATAGCTCCCCAAATGTCTCATTACTAGTGATGGGTCGTTCATGATTGATTCGTTCAAAAGAACTAGTTCATTGCCGTGAACGAATTTGTTCACTTCCTGAAACTGTTACATGCCCCCTATCCCCTCCCCCCGTACACAGGATGGGAGGGCGGGCTGTACGCGCGACGTAATAATAACACTCCCGGGTTAATGTTTTTCACTAGAAAATGGCACTACTGAACGAGAACGTGAACGAATCATTTGAACAAATCATTGCCGTGAACGTGAACGAAATTGTTCGTTCACTGAAATGAAATTTTTTTCCCACCACTACTCATTACAGTCACTTTATATACTCATACAAGCAGGACAACAGGCCAAAAGGACCTTGACAAACAAGACAATAGAAGGGTTGTTACAGTCAGACCCCCTGGCTGGGGCCACCCAGCTTTGTCACCAACAAACCAGCTGACACCTTGGTCAGAACAAAAGAATCACCTGAGGCCATTGATCAAAAGGGTTGATTGAATCGAGACAGGCCTTCAGGCCAAGGTGTTAACTCACACCCTTACTAGACGTGACCAGTCAGAACAGTAATTAACTGGACATGAAATATAAAAAAAACATGTTTCCCATTACACATATCCTGAGGATACGGAGGCCTACTCCGAACTTCTTCAGGCGGCGAAACCAGTGTAGTTGCTGCTGAGCCTTTTTCTTCACATGCGTGGTGTGTGTATCCCACTAGAGCTCCTCCTCGATGTGTGCTCAGAGATACTTGAACTTGTTGATACACCTGTGCATGAACACAAATCACGGCTGTAAACACTTGAATCTGAATATGACGTTGGTCGTAGGAGCAGGACAACACAAAAATTGAAATTTAAGACGTTTCATGAATCTGGCTTTGTCGATGAGGCCGTTCTTGACTCTAAACAGATTGTCTAACCGACTGAAACGCTTGTCCCATTGTTTCCAGTGTGGATTCGCTGATGTTTCTTCAGAGTACCTAACTCATTGAAACTCTTGTTACACTGTTTACAGCAGTAAGGTTTTTCCCCAGTGTGGACACGCTCGTGTCTCTTCAAAACACTTGAGGCAGTGAAGCTCTTGTCACACTCTTTGCAGTGGTAAGGTCTTTCTCCAGTGTGGACACGCAGGTGAGTCTTCAAATCACTTAAGTAAGTGAAGCTCTTGTCACACTGTTTACAGTAGAAATGTTTTTCTCCAGTGTGAACAAACTGGTGTTTCTGAAGGCTACCGATTTGACTGAAACTCTTGCCACACCGTTTACAGTGGAAGGGTTTTTCTCCGGTGTGGACACGCTGGTGTACCCGTAGGTCTTTTAACCGACTGAACCTTTTGTCACACTGTTCACAGTGGAAAGGTGTTCCTATCGCGTGGAGACGTAGGTGATAATTCAGATCCTCTGACGCTTGAAACTCTTGTCACACTGGTTACAATGGAAAGGTGTTTCTCCAGTGTGGATTCGAAGTTGGTGTCGCTTAAGGCTCCTTAAGCTACTGAAACCCTTGTCACATGGTTTACAATGGAAAGGTTTCTCTCCAGTGTGTGTAAGCAGGTGTGTCTTCAGGTGCACTAACAGACTGAAACTCTTATAACACTGTTTACAGAGGAAAGGTTTTTATCCGGTGTGGACAAGTTGATGTCTGTTCAGTTCAGTTGACCTAACAGTCTGAAACTCTTGTCACACAGCTTACAGAAGTGGGTTTTCGTTCCTCTGTACTCCAGATGATGAGTCTGCTTTTCTTCACGTGGTTGAGTGAAAGTCTTGCTAAGACTGTAAGATCTTGGTTGGTTTGTGTCTCCTTGTTTCTGGCTGGTTCCAGAGCTGGTGACTTCCTGACAGGCTGCAGTGGTAATCTGTCTGTTCCTCAGCATTTGGCAGTAGAGGTCGTTGTGGCTCCTCTGCAGGTGTTTATGGAGGACGGCCTGAGACGGGAAGGTGTATGGACACCCAGGACATAACACCTTAGTCTGGGAAGACTGGGACTTCTTCACTCCTTCCAGGATTTGTGGTTCATGGTCAAAGTTTCCGCTACACATAGGCTGTGATGGGGACGGAGTTGTAGGTTGTTCCGTTGTGTCTGGAAAAGCCATCCTTATGCTCTCCGTATTATTGTCCTCTTTTGTTCTCTGTAGCTTTCTCTTGGCACTTTCTCTATCTCTTGGTCTCAGTGGGAAGAAGTGATGCTGTAAAGTACCTTCACATCTTATGTATGCTGAGCAGAGCTGAGGTCTTGACCTCATCACAAACCGTTGCCACACATGCCTAACGACACCGATTTATAGAGCCCGACCGATGTAGAGTCCGATGCCAGTCACCATTTAATAGAGTCCTAGAACACTGATTACAGATTCGGACTGATATTTTGTCGAAAAGTGCAAAATAGCCGAATAGCTGAATGTTTTTAAAGAATCGGTACACATTGGCTTAAATAACTGCTGATGCTGATGGCATCAAAAAAGGCAAATAATGGCCAATATAACAGTATATATCGGCCAGGATATATCAGTCGGGCTCTACTGATTGGTGCAGGCCGCCGTACCTCCATATTTGGGGAGGACTGACATAATCAGTATTTCAAATGCGTACATTTATGGGAAATATCAGATCTACAAGCTCTCAATGAGTTGCATCGCGACGCATTGTGAGCTTGTAGATCGGCTATTTTCAAATGGCCGAAATGTATTCAGGGCTGAAGTGGTTAGTGTATGTTTTGTAATAATAATCAACATCTACAAAGTAACGAGTAACTAAAGTTTTCACATAAATGTTGCGGAGTAAAAGTACAATATTTGTATTCGAGATGTAGTGGAGTAGAAGTAAAAGTATTGTAAATTGGAAATACTCAAGTAAAGTAAAATTCCTCAAAATTGTACTTAAGTACAGTACTTAAGTAAATGTACTTAGTTACTTTCCACCACTGATTACTACTACGGTAAATCAGAAAGACACTAGATGTCTGGGTTGTGTAGTTATCTTGGGCGTTGTGCTCAGTGTAACTGCACAACTAGATGCAACACTTTCTCTTACCGGAAGATAATATGAAACTAGAAAAGAAAATGTCAACGGTCACGCATGATTTATGTGAATTATGAACACTGGGATTCACACCCATTGTATAACGAGAATCAGCTTTTTTTGTCACATCACAGGTATGGTGTACAAAACCCGGTGAAATTCATTTTTGTGCAAATCTCCATAGCTTCGAGAAGAGGGGGTTCAGGGGGGAAACTGCGGGAAAAAGACAAATAAAAATAATAATATATATACATACATATATATATATATATATATATATATATATATATATATACACAAGGCATATCCATTTCGGTACAGTATGTACATGAGGTTAGATGTAAGGTGCATCTACATAGCCGTATATACTGTACATGATGTTAGACATTAAAGGAGTATTTCACTTTCAAAAAAACTTTTGGTCATTTTATCATCTACTCAGGCCTTTGTGAGCCCTCCAGACAGTTTTTAAGTTGCTTGATTAATTATTTAGATATTTGATATTCATTTTATCAGACACGCCCCCTTCCTATACAAACCCACTGTAACTTCAAACTTCATTTTAACCATGTTAGATTCATCAGAAACACCCGTCCTTGGTTCTGGTGACTCACCCTGCCCTCCTAATGCGTGAGGGGGCCGTGTTTTTCTGATTACTTTTTTCATTTATTTTATTACATTTTTTTATTGTATTAAATTTCTTTCATTTCCCCAAAAAAATATTAAAAATAAATGAAAAAAGTAATTGAAAAAACACGGCCCCCTCACGCATTAGGAGGGCAGGGTGAGTCACCAGAACCAAGGACGGGTGTTTTTGATGAATCTAACATGGTTAAAATGAAGTTTGAAGTTACAATGGGTTTGTATAGGAAGGGGGCGTGTCTGATAAAATGAATATCAAATATCTAAATAATGAATCAAGCAACTTAAAAACTGTCTGGGGGCTCACAAAAGCCTGAGTAGATGATAAAATGACCAAAAGTTTTTTTGAAAGTGAAATATCCCTTTAAGGTGCCAAAATAATATCATCGTGTTGTACACAAGAATAAAGTGCAAAGAGTGTCAGCCCATGTTACCTTCAAACCACATAGTCCACTAAAAGGTACCTTTCACTGGTACAATCCACATGGTAAAAAAATTATGAAAAGGAAAAAGTCCATGGTCATGCCTTGTTCAACAGTCTAATGGTAGCCTTTTGGCAGCTGTTTATTAACCTGGTGGTCTTGCCCTTGATAAAGAAGTTTGGCCTGCTTGCCTGGAAACACCGGCTTAATGCACCATAAAGGTAGCCTACTGTGTTCCTGGACAAAAGACAGATAGTGTTAGCACCAAATTTAAGTATAAAAATATATATATATGTATGGTCCTAGACAAAGGACAGATAGGTCAATTAACACGTTTTAGTTTGAGTAGAAGATGCAAATAGTGTGCTACAGCTACTATTCATGAAGTTAATAGTAGTTAAAGACATGGTTGGAAATCGATAGTCATGTGAGTGTACTGACTTGGGCTGCTTTGTATAAAATTATTATTATTATAAATAATTATCGACAAATAAAAATAACTTTACATTATATATTGCAGTAATTTATTACTTCTATACATTATATTACAAAGAAGATGGTGCAATTCGATCGTGAATGACAGTTCTGTGTTTCTGTGAAGACTGTGCAGTGATGTCAGTGGGATCAGATGCACACAGTTGCATGCAGTTAGCGTAGCGCATACGCTCCGCTGGGACCGGAAGCGCTACTGAACGAGAACGTGAACGAATCATTTGAACGAATCATTGCCGTGAACGTGAACGAAATCGTTTGTTTACCGAAATGAACAGTTTTTCCCACCACTACAGCCCTGGGCACCACGCTCGGGGGCGAGTGGGGGGCTAAAAGGGTGTAAAAAAACACATCGGCAGCACCCTTCACCTCGCTGTGAAGCGAACGTTTTCTGCAGCACCCCCTCCTGACAAAAGGGTTGAACCCGCGGGGTGGGCAAAACGGGTCGTATTTCCGGGCACCACGAATGGTTAATCCGGTCCTGTTGCCTGGCCATTGTCGCTGTAGGGGTATGAACAGTTTGTGGCTGGGGTGGTGGGCTGGTGCCTGTCCTTGATTATGCGCTGAACTTTGACTACACACCTCTACCTTACCAAGCAATAACACGTTGCAGTGGAAAATAATCATATATTGTGCATGAAGATGAATGCATGAGCCCAAGTTTATTCAGAAGAGTGTCACGCAAGCCAACAGTATATTCCTCTCACAAGGCTTCAGCCTTGCATGTCCTGGCACTCAGCCCATCTCATCCCAATACTCCCCACATGTCTCTTACAGTCACGTTATATACTCATACAAGCAGGACAAGAGGCCAAAAGGACCTTAACGAAAAAGACAATATAAGTGTTGTTACAGTCAGACCCCCTGGCTGGGGCCACCCAGCTTTGTCACCAACCAACCAACCAACCAGCCGACACCTTGGTCAGAACAAAAGAATCACCTGAGGCCATTGATCAAAAGGGTTGATTGAATCGAGACAGGCCTTCAGGCCAAGGTGTTAACTCACACCCTTACTAGACGCGACCAGTCAGAACAGTCATTTACTGTAAATGAAATATAAAAATTAACAACTTATTATATCCCATTACACATATCCTGACGGAGCGCTTTCAATGGAGCTGTTGAGGTGCAGCGTGAGGATACGGGGGCCTACTCCAAACTTCTTCAGGCGACGAAACCAGTATAGTCGCTGCTGAGCCTTTTTCCTCACATGCGTGGTGTGTGTATATCCCACCTGAGCTCCTCAGGTGGGATCGATGTGTGCTCAGAGAAACTTCAACTCGTTGATACATCTGTGCAGAGTGCTGTATTGGCCATGGGACGCTATGACACGCCGTCCCACCAGTCTTTAGAGCAGGAGCATGTGCACGCCCATGCATAGATTAAAAACAACCCTGAAGTTCACACCTCAACAACGTTTACAAAGGCTGCTGACTGCCGGGTGTCACGCCAGGTGAATTAACAGAGAAATGAGCCTAGATGCCTATCAAAAGTCCATTGTGTGTAGGTGTTAAGCGACATGTGCGTGACGTCTTTAAAATAGCGTCCCAGCAGAGATTCACCAAATCAACACTGCCTGTGCATGAACACAAATCAAGGCTTTAAGGTTTCATGACATTCAGCTTTACAACACATTAAAAGTCTTTGTCATGGTACTTCAAACGTGTATAACTGAAAATTCCACTCCAGTCAGCCATTGCAGGTGTTTTTCTCTCACATTTCTAAAGCCTTTTCAACTGCAATGTCAAAAGTAATCTTTGCCTGCGGGTGTCGCTGTTGAGGGATTTTGCCTGACAATCATCGCCTCTGCTCCACCCCCCCAAAGGAAGGGATAGGGGAGGGGAGGGGCGGGAGGAGAGGAGAGGGGGTGGGATTAATGGGCTGTGACATCAAAGTCAAGGGGCCAATCCCAGATTACTTTTCAGCCTAATTATTCAAAAAACCCAGACCACAGAAAATCCACTGAATGTTCAAAGTTCAGCCTTTTTGGGTGTAATTGAGGTCATAAAACCCCCCCTAAAAACATGAAAAATTAAATAAGTGAAAATGAATGTGATAGAACCTTTAAACACTTTCATGAAGGAGTAGAACCACACTAAAAGAAATGTAAGATGTTTCATGAATGTGGCTTAGTCAAAGAGGCCCGTTCTTGACTGTAAACACTTACATTGTCTAACCGACTGAAACTCTTGTCACACTGTTTCCATTGTGGATACACTGGTGTGCTTTCAGGTGTCCTAACTCATTAAAATGCTTGTCACAACTGTTAACAGTGGAAAGGTTGTTCTCCAATGTGGATTCGCTGGTGTTTCTTCAGACTACCTAACTCATTGAAACTCTTGTAACACTGTTTACTGTGGAAAGGTTCTCCTCCAGAGTGGAGATGCTGGTGTGTCTTCAGGCTGTGTAAACTACTTAAATTCTTGTCACACTGCATACAGTAGTAAGGCTTTTCCCCAGTGTGGACACGCTCGTGTCTCTTCAAATTGTCTAATTTAGAGAAGTTCTCGTCTCCAGTGTGGACAAACTGGTGTTGTTGAAGAATACCCATAGTACTGAATCTATTGCCAAACTGTTTACAGTGGAAGGGTTTTTCTCCGGTGTGGACACGCTGATGCACCTGTAGGTCTTGTAACCCACTGAACCTTTCGTCACACTGTTCACAGTGGAAAGGTTTTCCTATCGCGTGGAGACGCAGGTGTCTATTCCGAGCAGCTGAATACTTGAAACTCTTGTCACACTGGTTACAATGGAAAGGTGTTTCTCCATTGTGGATTCGAAGCTGGTGTCGCGTAAGGCTCCTTAAGTCACTGAAATTATTGCCACATGTTTCACAATGGAAAGGTTTCTCTCCAGTGTGTATAAGTAGGTGTGTCTTCGGGTTCCCTAACAGACTGAAACTCTTGTCACACTGTTTACAGTGGAAAGGTTTTTCTCCGGTGTGGACAGGTTGGTGTGTCTTCAGGTTGCTTGACCATCTGAAACTGTGTGACACCATCTTGTCACACAGCTTACAGAAGTGGGTTTTTGTTCCTCTGTACTCCAGATGATGAGTCTGCTTTTCTTCACCTGGTTGAGTGAAAGTCTTAGTAAGACTGTAAGATCTTGGTTGGTTTGTGTCTCCTTGTTTCCGGCTGGTTCCAGAGCTGGTGACTTCCTGACAGGCTGCAGTGCTAATCTGTCTGTTCCTCAGCATTTGGCAGTAGAGGTCGTTGTGGCAGCTCTGCAGGTGTTTATGGAGGACGACCTGAGACGGGAAGGTGTATGGACACCCAGGACATAACACCTTAGTCTGGGAAGACTGGGACCACCCCACTCCTTCCAGGAGTTCTGGTTCATGGTCAAAGTTTCCACTACACGGGGACGGAGTCATAGGTTCTGTTGTGGCTGGAAAAGCCATCCTTATGCTCTCTGTATTATTATCTCCCTTTGTTCTCTCTTGGTCTCAGTGGGAAGAAGTGATGCTGTAAAGTACCTTCACACCTTATGTATGCTGAGCAGAGCTGTGGTCTTGACCTCATCACGACACAAACCGTTGCCACACATGCCTAACGACACCGATTTTTAGAGCCCGACCGATGCCATCATTTTGTGTCCGACGCCAATCAGCATTTTGGAGAGTCCTAATAATAATAACTAGATGTCACATCTAGTTTTCCGTCGTCACATCATCTTTCCGTCGCGGCCCTCACATCTAGGCCCTAGATCTGAGGCCTGATCTGAGGTTGGTCCAGTCCAAAACTCATCAGATGTCAGGGTGTTCTAACTCTCCAAACTTTCCTCTGTCATCCCTTCTAAGACACCACCGCTATTGCACCATTGTTTAAAGTTAAACCACCACTCGTCATAGTCTCCAAACATTTCCTCTGTCATCCCTTCTAAATAGTCAATTTCCTCCTCGTGCTTTAGTGGTGTGTGTAACAGATTCACATCATCATCCTCTTTATCCTTGCCCACATTGTATTGTTCCAGTTCTTCCCTATTTACTTACTTGGCCTAGTCACTCTGCACACACGTCATGCGAAGTCCGGCCCCTCTGGCATCTACTCTCCTCTCGGCTCCTCTCATCCCCTCTCCTCCCTCCCCGCTTTGCTTTGCGGCCCTAACCTCTAGTCCCAACCTCCCAACCTCGGTCATGTGACAAACAGGTCAGACTTCCTGTATATGGTTGCTATGGCAACCTGCCAGATCAGACTGAGGGTCTGATAGGCAAATCAGAGAATCAATCAAGCCGAGAGTCTGATCACAGATCGAGGTGGGGTAAGATGCCTAAAATATAGCCAAAGCTCTGATCAACAGTCTGTGGCAAGTTTCGGGGCAAATGGAGTGATCCTGTGCTTGCTTACCCCGGACGAACTTTCTGAGCTTTTGTCAATTATAGAGTAGTAAGAAGATAGTAAGATAAGATAATATAAGATAAGATACAAAAAAACATTTGCATAAAATAGTAAAACAAAAGTTATTTTTAATTCGTTTTTTTATAGCAAGGGGGGCAAAGAAAACCTTGGGGTTAAAACCTGAATAGCTAACCCAATGTTGTATTAAGGGAAGGGGGGGCATTACCGTGGATGCATTGGTGGGTTAAACAGGGAGATCTTGCATTCTGTCCGGGAGGAGATGGGAAGCCAGTGCAGTGAGTGGAGGATGGGTGTGATGTGCTCATATTTATGCACTCTCATCAGGATCATAGCAGAGCTGTTGTTGCTGGATGTATTGGAGCTTTTGAAGGCTCTTGCTTGGGATCCCGATGAGAAGTGCGTTACAGTAGTCCAGCCTGGAGGAGACAAAGGCATTGACTAGCTTTTCAGCATCAGCCAGACTGAGTGTCGACGCCAAACACACAATTAAATCGTTAATCGCAATTATTTGAGTGACAATTAATCGTCAACTTAAATATGTAATCGTGACAGCCCTGAGAAAGTGGTCCTGTCTAGACATGGGGGGAGATCAAAAATAACTACATGGGTGAATTAATCTTGTGATACTGACGACTATTGCAAGTTCAACTATACAGTCATTTGCATTGTCTTCGTGTCATCATCACTATTTCTTACAAAAAATACATATTTTCATGACCACAACATTCGATTATACCCAACTTCCAATCGCATGTTGAGGGCCCTCTATTGCAATGGTTCCTAAACTTTTCCGGCTGCGACCGAACCCCCCAAAATAATTATATTTGAACTGGGGACACCCCACCCTGACAAGCTCTTGGAATTGTAGGCATTACATTTAGTTTGACTCGGTTCCACAGATAAACATTGTGAAAATAGCAGAACTACAAGCTCACAACGCCTCGCACTGCGAGGCGTTGTAAGCTTGTAGATCTGCTATTTTCACAATGTTTGCCTCTTTCTGACATAATATTAAAAACATTGGCCAATTGTGTATTAAAAAGGTCTTAAAAGTCATTAAATTGTCTCTTTAGAATTGTGCAGATACCCTGTATACACTTATACTGTTTGTTGGTTTGTTTACTGTTGAGTGAGAAAACAATGTTGCACATTAAGCTAATCATCTGGGGACCCCCAGTTTGGGAACCACCGCTCTATAGCACGCACCTCCAAAAGCACTTTCACAGCCCACAGGAGGAGTCACAAACGCACACGATCTAACTGATTGTCGCACGCACTCTATATTTCACCCCCGCAACGCTCTCGCTGCACCCCCCACGACTCACACAGCCCTGAGATAGGGCCACCCATCCTGGCGCAGATCTGTGCTCAGTGAAGTGTGCTTTTCTAGTTCTCTGTGTTTTGGTTATTGTGTCGTGACCCGTTTTCCAAAACATAGAGTTCCACTCTGCTTGCCAAGTGCTAATGCAGAAATGGAATGTTGTGTTGACCTCGTACATTTAAATGTTGGCTCTGATGTAACAGTCAAAACAGTATGTTTTGACTGTTACATCTGAGCCGACATTTAAATGTACGACATTTAAACCACTCACTTCATTCTGTCCTTCACCGGGCCGGCGGGGACCGGGCTCCTGGAGGAGGGAGATCCTGAGGTCGAGGAAGACAAAAAGTTGCCAAAGAGAAACACATAAACAGCCTCTCAGAAAGCCTGACCATGTCTATGTCTATTTTTATTTATGTTGTTTCATTTTATTCATGTTTTTTTAGTTTTTAGTTTTTAGTTTTTAGTTTGTTCTGAAATGCCTGTCATTATGTTTTCATTTCATTGGTCAATGTCACTAACATAAGGGTACTGTGGATATTATTGCCAAAAATATCTATACTATTACTATTCTGCAGACAATTGGACTCGAGTCATAGTGACTCGACTCGAGTCTGACTCGAGTCGCATATTTGACGACTTGCGACTCAACTCGGACTTTGAATGTAAAGACTTGCGACTCGACTCGACTTAGAAGGTAAAAGACCAACGAGACTTGAGACTCGACTCCGACTTGCTAGCCAATGACACTCGACTCGACTCGAGACAAGATGACTCGGATGACTCGTTTTGTTTTTTTCCCTGTGAATGATCTGTGTGTGAAATGCGCTCTCTCTTTATACAAACCCATGCTCACTCTACCGCAAATGCGCTCTCTCTCTTTATACAAACCCATGCTCACTCTACGGCAAATGCGCTCTCTCTCTTTATACAAACCCATGCTCACTCTACCGCAAATGCGCTCTCTCTCTTTATACAAACCCATGCATACTCTACCGCAAATGCGCTCTCTCTCTTTATACAAACCCATGCTCACTCTACCGCAAACGCCACCGCCACCCCCAGCGGGGTCATTTTGATTCTACGACGGCTGCCGTCCAGTTATCATCAGTGCCAGTGTTGTGAGGAAAAACAAGCAACCAGGTCTAGGAAAACCAGCCCAAAAGAAGCGAGTCAAGCGACTATGGGCCACATGAGCACTCTAACATATACATCAGCTATTTGAAAATAGCAGATCTACAAGCTCACAATGCGTCCCGATGCAACTATAGTCGTTCGTGTTTTGTTTATGACCCCAGCCTGCAGCCACCACCCCAACAACAACAGTAGCACCAGCCAGCGAGATATACGTACTTGTAAACATGAAAGTCACTCACCACTGTCGAATTTACTTTATCCATGGTAACAGCAATAAAGTCTCTGCGTAATCCATCACTTTCTCACGTCGCCACTTTTCCATTTGTCCGCAGGTTTAATAACTTTAACTTCACCAAATCACTCCCACCAAACTTGAATTCCTTCCTTATTTTTCTTAAGTTTCTCTCTGCTATATATATATATATATATATATAAGCTTAAAGAGATGCCTTTATTCCACTGTTGTAGTTTTTTTTTTTTTTTTACCAAGGACCCCTTTGCAAAAACAAAATAAAAACACGTGTAGTGTTGCCAGATCTGCTTATTATGCCAGATCTGCTTATCATCATTTCCCCGCAAGATTTTATTTGAAAATAGCAGATCTACAAGCTCACAGCGCGTCGCGAGCTTGTAGATCTACTATTTTCAAATAGCTGATGTATATGTTAAAGTGCTCATGTGGCCCATAGTCGCTTCTTTTGGGGTGATTTTGGGCTGGTTTTCATAGACCTGGTTGCTTGTTTCTCTCACAGAATCTGGCAACACTTCATGTGTCCTGTAGTACTAGATGGCTAAACTGTGCCTGATGGAAAATCAGGCACAGTATAAAAAATATAATATTAAAATACTACAAAACAAACACAGACACGCCAAGATTATAGGCCTAATAGGCCTATAGATAAATGCCATTAATGTATTTCCTTTCCTGCATCATTTCAACCACAGTTTATCCAATATTCATTAATAATTAATATAATTGTAGGCTATTTGTCTTTGATTGACCCAACTGCACCCAAACTGCAAAATGTACTGTCAGTAAATTATAATTATGTGTGTGTGTGTGTGTGTGTGTGTGTGTGTGTGTGTGTGTGTGTGTGTGTGTGTGTGTGTGTGTGTGTGTGTGTGTGTGTGTGTGTGTGTGTGTGTGTGTGTGTGTGTGTGTGTGCAGTTTTATGTCTGCTACACAGAAATGTCACACTACTCAGAAAGGCAGTGCCAGTTTGAGCCTGCCAAATGTTTAAAAATAAACAATTTTGTATCAAACATGCCATTTCTTTAGTGTAATTTGGCCTTTCCCTAGTTCTAACTAAATGATCAGACATGTAATGTTGTAATGGATAAATGAACAGCTTTATGCTGGTTTAATTCTTGATTTTAAGATACAGTTTCTCTCTTCAAGATATAAACCTGAGTGCTTTGTGGGTGGGCTGGGGAACAATAGTAGTGAGGGACTTGACACAACCTTGTGACTCGACTTGACAACCTTGTGACTCGACTTGTGACTCGGCTTGACTTGCCCACAACAGAAAGACTTGGGACTTGGACTTGGGACCAAATGACTTGGGACTCGACTTGGACTCGGACCGGAGGGTTGGATTGACTTGGGACTCGACTTGGACTTGGGACCAAATGACTTGGGACTCGGACCTGAGGGTTGGATTGACTTGGGACTCGACTTGGACTTGGGACCAAATGACTTGGACTTGGGACCAAATGACTTGGGACTCGACTTGGACTTGGGACCAAACGACTTGGGACTCGACTTGGACTCGGACCGGAGCGACTTGAACAATTGTCTGCTATTCTGTGCCTACGGGTCTACAGACCTTGGGAAGGGTGGGAAGGGGAAGGGGGAGAAAAAAGAAAGAAAAAAAGGCGCCAAACAAATGTATTAAAAAAAAAAGTCATTTACAATGTACATGGAATTTTTTCAATTTGTTCTTATTTACTTTTTTTTTCTCTCTGCTCGTTTGCAATGCAAATATGGTGCTCAATAAACACAAGTTATTTAAAAAAAACATTGTCCTTCAACTCTGTCCCCTTTTCACACAAAACCTTTGTTTATTTGATCTTTTACTGCAGGAGTCCCTGAACCAGTCCAGTCCGGAGGAGCCGGGCGATGGTGTCGACAGTTAGGCGTAGAGAAGAGAAGAGAAGAGATGGGTGAATCTCCTTGAGCTCTCCTTTTTATCTGTTGTCCTGGAATACCTCTGTCTGTTGTTCTCTGTTGCTCTATCCACACATATCCAGCTACTATATCCACACACATACTGTAGTACAGAAGGTAGGTACTTTATTAATCTCCGGGGGGATATAGGCTCTATGCACAGCAGCCATTTTGGAAAGAAATTGGACGTCTTCCTTACCTTCCTTCATAGGTTTTTCCAATGATACTAATGAAGCAGTGTTGATTTTGTCAACTAAAACTAAGACCAAAAATGTTCGGCGACTACCTTTCTTCACTGACAAAAACTACATAAAAACTAAGCTATGATGACTAAAACTAAGACTAAATATATTGACAATTTTGTCAACAAATAAAAACTAGACTAAAATGTTAGTGAGGGACTAGTGGAGAAGAGATCCAGTAGAACTAAAAGACAAGTCATTTTATGTTTGGTTGCGCTCGGGTGTTGTGCTCTGAGCATGCAACTAAGTGTAAAATCAGCCATTACGACGCCATCAAGGCACCGCCAAAATACATTTTAGTCGACTAAATCAAAGTGTAGATTTTGTCGACTATAATCTTATAATCGACTAAAACTAGTAAAACAGTAAAACATTTCAGATGACTGAAATATGAAAACTAAAAACTAAAACTAAATGGAATTTGATTCAAAAGACTATGACTCAAACTAAATCCAACACTAATGAAGGCTCTGTTCCATTCTGGTCAAACAGACCTCACTGTAAACACTCTGCTACACCAGTGGGTCTCAAAGTGTGGTCCAGGGACCCTCATGGTTCATTGAGGGGGTTCGAAATGGTCCCTTACGGGTGTGTAACTCTGAGATGTACAATATTGTACTTTCTGAGTTATAGGGGTCCTTTTGGTTTGGGAACCACTGTGCTACACTAAATGGAACAGAGCTTTCATTAGTATAATTGGTAAGACCTGTGAAGGAAGTAAGGAAGAGGCCCAATTTATTTCATATATGGCTGCTGTGCATAGAGCCTATTAAGGTGTTACAGTTCTCATAAACAGACACAAAAAAAGAGACATCAATAAAATACCATTTTAATAAAAACCTCTCAAATTGGCATCTAAGAATATGTCAACCTACAGTATTGAAAGACAGACCAAATACTATTAATATAAGCTTCGAATTCAAAAATCCATCCAAGAGATTTTGTGTAGAGGGGGGGAAAGGAGGGGACCAAGTCCAGAACCCTGGGTGTAAGATGTTTAAATATGGGGGGGTATGCATATCGCGGATGTTTAGGAATTGTAATGTAAGAAAACCGGACCACACTGTGAAATTTCTGAACGGAAGCCAGAACCAGACCAAGTGGTCTGTATGCAGTTAACTGACAGTTAATTGAGTTGACTTGATTTAAAGAAGTACGTTTAGGCCTGTCACAATTATTACATAAACGTCTAATCGCAATAATATTATGCATAATCGTCATAATCGTTTCCATGTTGAACATTTTTCACACATTTTCAAATATATAAAAAAAGCAGAAATAACAGATTTACAAGCTTACAACGCGTTGTAAGCTTGTAGAACAGCTATTTCTGCGATTTGTACATGTATAAAATTATTGAATATCAATCATTTCTGTTTATATATTTAAGTTATTTGTCATCTGCCCTATGCAACTTTTGATTACGTAGCATAAAAGGCAAACAGAAATGATTCATGTGTTCAATGCCAAACACACCATTACATTTTGTGACAATTAATCGTCAACTTAAATTTGTAATCGTGACAGTAAGTTGAGATCATTTGCTTTGTATTTTGAGTTATTCCCCTGTGAACGGCACCAGTAACCTGCCCCCTATAGACAGGGAGCGGGACTGCATTTATTTATTTGACTTCATCTCAATCATCCATCCATCCACTCAGAGTGTACAATTGGACCAGTTTTTTGTACACTCTCAGAGTTACAGATCTGGAAACATCCATTTGGTTCCTATGATGTTTTTATTGTTGTAAAGTAAACTTAGCGTAGCGTGCACACACTACGTATACATATATCTAAGCTTTGTTTGTGCACGTATACATATAATATCTAAGCTTTATGCAACGTAGAGTAACATGTATATATCTAAGCGGAATGCCTTTGCACAACAGTCTTAAATCCGCAATGAATTTACTTCAAATGAAAATCAGCGTTATTGAATAGTTTACTTGCATGGCTGGATATCAAAGAGGCGGTGATTAATGTCTGATGAGAACATAATGAGAAAACCCAGCCATTATATATATATTTATATCTCAATGCTAGACTATTTTAAATGTAGAATGTGTTGGTGATTGTGAATTGTGTACACTGCCTATTGAAACGTGCCTTTTAAAGGCAGTTATGTCTCTTAAAGAAATCCCCAAATCCTACTTCTTTTATGTTACTGTGTTGGGACTATTTTTAAATATATTGTACACTTGATGGTCTGGTTGAATTACATCATATTGTTTAAGAAAATATAATCAGGAAACACAAATGAAACAGTAAAATGTGATTAACACAATACCCTGCCTTGATATTAAACATCGTTTTTAGCCACGTTGTGTACAGAATAAAAAAATCCCCGTGGCTAGGCGGAGGGATCCGTGTATCCACTGGGACAATAACATTCCAACTGCGAGCAGCCATTTTGGAAAACAGGTGGTTTTCAATGCAAAAAAAAGAAACTGAGTTAGGAGTGTCGTTTATCAAAAATGTGATAATAGAACGCAGATCTGCGTTCTTGGCGGGCAAGTGATTAATTAAATAGAACGCAGATCTGCGTCTTTGGCGGGTAATGTGTTAACAGGCTCTATGCACGGCAGCCATATTGGAAAGAAATCGGGCCTCTTCCTTACTTCCTTCACAGGTGCTACCAATGATACTAATGGAGGCTCTGTTCCATTCTGGTCAAACAGAGTCAGGGTGCTGATGTTGTACATGTTGGCTCACTGGAAACACTCTGCTACCAGTGGGTCTCAAAGTGTGGTCCAGGGACCCTCATGGTTCCTTGAGGGGGTTCCAAATGGCCCCTTACGGGTGTGTAACTCTGAGAGTGTACAAATGGAACCAAATGGACCCGTAAGGGTCCATTTGTACACTGTGAGTTATGGGGGTCCTTGAAATTAAAAGGTTTGAGAACCACTGTGCTACACTAAATGGAACAGAGCCTTCATTAGTACTTGGTAAGACCTGTGATGGAAGTAAGGAAGAGGCCCAATTTCGATCCAATATGGCTGTTGTGTATAGATCTATTGTGCCCTAATTTAAACTGTGATTTTTTAAATATAAAATATATATATATATATATATATATATATATATATATATATATATATATATATATATATATATGAAGTTATATTTGTCTTTTTTGTTCTTTATTATTGTTGTTATTGTTTTAAGCTTTGTCTTCAAAGATGAAGATGAAAGAATGGAAAAATGTGTTATAGCTACTGGTAACGTGGCACATATATGTGTGGTAAACTTAACCCATTCAAACCGGGAAAGCATTTTAGATTGTTTAGTTGGCTATTCAAAAATAAGAGATCTACAAGCTTGCAGCGCGTCACTTCTCATTTAGAAGCCATTTGTAGAATGGGGCCTCAGGTCTTAATGGGTTAACACAAGCCATCCACCATGATAGGCATCCACATGTCATAAGTATTGTTGTTAGAGGTACTGTACAGTAGGTGTGTTAACGTCAGTCATACCTACTTGTACCTCAAACAACACTGCTTAACTGATGTTATTTTCAGAAGTGCCTTCATGTTGCATTATTTACACGAGGCTGTAACAAGCAATAAGAACACTGAAGGTATGTATGTGCGTGTACTGTATATCTCTGCTGTCGGGCAGAAACCACGTAAAGGGTGTTCAATAGCACTGATTCATGAAAAAAAATGGAAAAGCTCAAAAATTGAGTTAGCTCGTTTCCGCCCGACAGCAACGATACAATATTATGTTGCAAACTGATCCGAATGAATATCAGTATGCTGGTTTGTCTTTAACTCTAATATTATTGTACTCTATCTACATGGTGTAATAAATGTACATTTTGTGGTGTTTTGAAATCATACTTAATGTTTCTCAGTATATTGGCAACAAAAAGTCAAATAATTTGACTTGAAATATTGTCTTAGTTCTGGCAGGACACTCTTATGCTTAATTTAGACTGTCTTACAGATATGCCATGCTCACAACGTGGGGTGTTACACTATGCCAGTGGTTCTCAAACTGTGGGTCGATTAAGCAAGACATTTATTTGCCTTTATTTGATAGTATACAGTAGGCTGACAGGAAATGGGGAGAGAGAGACGGGGAGTGACACGCAGCAAAGGTCGTCAGGATCGGGATTCGAACGGAACCCGCAACAAGCTCTCAGGCTGAATTAGCAGCCTAGGTGCCCGGACCGCTACGCCAGCCGTCCGGGCCTATTTTCAATTTTTGTATCTGTAGAACTGAGTCAAGCAAAATGTAATGCCTCAACTCCTACAATTCCAAGTGCTTGTCAGGGTTGGGGGTCCCCAGTTCAAATATGATTATTTTGGGGGGGTCACGGCCTGAAAACTTTTAGAACCACTGGGTTAGGCTATGCATGGTATTACATTTCTGTGTATTCTGAATGTGCTATTGCTGCAGAAGGGAGCGTCCAGCTCCATGTCAAACTACTGCCATCTCCATAATGCAATAAATGGTTAAACAGGTGTTTCCTGACAGAACTGTGTTTGTATGCTTGTCATCCTGTGTAACCAAAGAGTTTGAGATGGCCTTCCTGTTTAAAATCCACATTCCACTAAAAAAGGGAATAATAAATAAAACACATTTGGTACAGAGGGAAACAAGTAGGCAGCCTAGTATAAACCCCTGGTGGACACCGGTCAACAAAGTATGGACAAGAGTATTGACAAGAAGTATATCAATGCTGTCGGGCAGAAACCGCTTAGCTCCATATTTTAACTTTTAGTTTTTTTCATAAATTAATGCCCCTACTTGATCATACCACAGCGTCACACAAAAGCATCAAAGTAGCAGATCTACAAGCTCGAGAGTTTTGAGCTTGTAGATCTGTAGAATCCTTGTAGAATCCTCATTTCAGATCACCTTTGTATATTCTGTTTTTGAAACGACATAGCAGTACACTGACAAATATTTGAACAACAAATTTCAAATACGATATTTTATGACAAATGCCTACATAGTCATACCAAGTATAATTTTTACTTCCAATCTTCTGTGTTTTGTTTGAGTTTTAAGCTCCTGGATGAGGAAAATTCCACGACTTGACAGCATGATAAGAAAACATTCTTTAGCAGTTCATCGGGTCAAGTAAGTCAAGTCAAGTCAAGTTTATTTATTTAGTACATTATTTATGTAGGCGTAGACTCAATGGGCAAAGCTCATACAGTACATGACAAAAGTCTGAGGAAATCAATCATCAATAATAATAAAACACCTCGGGACACAAAGACAATATAATGCACTTCCACGATTATTCCACTTGTAGTTTTCAAATAATTTCAAGTTGACAATTGTGCTAATAATAATGCTAGTTAATGAGTGAATAAAGTAATGGCATGCATGGTTAAAGATCTCTAGAATACATGCAATGTCATCGTCTCCCAGATGTTATCTTATGATAATAATAATAATAATTAAAAGGGGAATGTACTGTAAATGATTGTTGAGTCTTTTTCCCACTCTGAAACTGTTGTAATCACTTAACTGGTATCATTCTCAGTGTGCCACTTTACTCCCATTCTTTCCCCAGAGTTTAGGTAATAAAAGTCACACAACTCTCCATATTGTACGATAACTATGCTTAAGTTAAACGACAATGTTATACAACAATTATTCGTAATGAAGTGGATAGTGTAACACTACAGCAGTGGGGTCCGGGGACCCCAAGGGGTCCTTGAGGTTCAGTTAAATTATAGTTGATATTGCCAACAAATCAGTTTAACCACTTTAACCCTATATACATGAGCTTGTAGATCTGCAATTTTCAAACAATCTTGAGAAAACAAATATAGAAATAATAATAAAAATAATATTTTAATAACACAAATCGTGTATGTGGGGCTAAGAAAGGAAAACCGGTGCGCTTCCTCTGGATGCCTTCTTAATTTAGGCAGTGGGTGCTCAGCTATGTAAATAACTCAAAAGAAAACCACCTAAGTGGAAAAAAGCGGCACTCCAAAATAAAGATGGCAAGACAGTGGCTCAGATGTGGTTTCTCATTTTATTGAGAACATGCTAACATGTTTCGGCCGCAGCCTTCCTCAGAGCAGATTAGGGTAAAAAGTGATACTGGGGGTGCATGTCCTTCTTTTAAACAAACACAAATCATCCCCACCTGTGTAGGGGGGAGGTACTAGCTTGTCAATCAATCAATTATACAATATCACTGTCATAGTCAGAACAGCAGTTCACAACAATATCAGTGCAAAAGTCACAGATCATGGAGGAATCACAGACATCAATTACATTTCTTTTTTGCGACATCACACTAGGAATGAGGAGTTCATCCAAAAAGCACTGAAAGGCCACAACAGGGACTCACACATCAGGGAGACTTAGGACATAAGGAAAGAAAAAAATATTAATTTCAGATTATAATCAGGTTGACAGTACACATTGTTTATCTATAAAAGGTTGACAGTACACATTGTTTATCTATAAAAAGGGTTTGTAGGAGAAATCATCATTTAGGCCATTTGGTTGCATGGTGTTAAGTTGATAGATCCAAAACATTTCTCTCTGAGATAGCAATTTGGGGAGGTTACCCCCTCTAGGGGTAGTAACCACTTGTTCAATCCCTACAAAGCGCAAAGATGAGGGTGAACCATGTTTAGCCTCAAGATAGTGTTTAGCCATGGCATATTCAATGTTGCCTGTGCGTATAGCAGTTTTGTGTTCAGAGATCCTCAGTTTTAGGCATCTTTTTGTTTGGCCAATATAAGCCTTACCACAAGGACAGGTCAACATGTAGACCACACTGGTGGAGTTACAGTTGATGAAACTCTTTTGTTTATACTTTTTACCTGTCAAAGGATGTGAGAAGAATTTACAATTGGTAGTATTGTTGCATTGTGCACACCGTCCACATCTATAGTTGCCCTGGAGGGACAGCCAGGTGGAACAGTCAGGATTAGAAAATGAGTGAACCAATTTGTCTCTGAGAGTTGGGGCTCTTCTGTGTGCAAAAAAAGGAGAATTAGTTGTTAGGTTGTTGAGCATAGGTTCCATCTGTAAAATCGGCCAATGTTTTAATATTATTTGTTTGATCTGTTTAGAACAGTAGTTGAAATCTGACACAAAACACAATCTTGGAGGTTTCACATCTTTTTTACGCTTTGTTAACAAATCTTTCCTAGGAGTCTGTTGAGCTTGATTCACAGATTGATCGAGGATATTTTGTGGGTATCCTCTATGTAAAAAACGATTCCTCATGACAGGGACTTGGTCATTAAAAGTTTCTAGTGAGGAACAGTTCCGTCTGAGACGTAAGAATTGTCCTGTTGGAATGTTGTGTTTCAGGTGACTGGGATGGTTTGAGCCAAAATGTAATAGAGTATTTCTTTCCATAGGTTTTCTATAGATAGTAGTTTGAATTTGGTTAAGAGGGTCTTTGGAAACGACCACATCGAGAAAGTTGACAGAGGTTAAGCTGCTGTCTGCAGTAAACTTGAGAAAGGTAGTAGTATTGTTTACATAAGAAATGAACTCAGGGAGATTGTCATTCTCTGGTTCGAAAAAACTGATTATATCATCAATGTATCGTTTCCAAAGTTTGATATTGGAAAAAAATGGGTTTCTCTCATTTAGCACAAATTGATTTTCCCAGTCACCAACAACAATATTGGCATAGCTTGGGGCCACAGAAGTGCCCATGGCTGTGCCAAGTGTTTGAATGTAGAATTTGTTTTCATGCATGAAATAATTTTTTGATAAAACCAAGTTAAGCAACTCACAGAGAAAGGGGTTTGGAGGAATCTCTGTGTCAGCACGAGTTTTAAGTGCTTTTGTGGTTGCTGACAGGCCAATGTCATGAGGAATACACGTATACAGGCTGGTTACATCTAGGGTGACAAGAAGAGTGTTAGGGTTGACAGTACAATTATTTAGACAGTTTAGCAAGTCTGTAGTGTCCCTTAAGTAAGAGGGCAAAATTGTAACAATGTCCTTAAGAAAGAAATCCACAAATTTGGACAGAGTGTCAGTGACTGATCCAATGCTGCTGATAATAGGTCTGAGTGGGGGTTTGGTGGGATTTTTTTATAGATTACAGGTGTGACTGGATAGGCAACTGTGAGATATTCAAATTCACCTTTTGAGATCCAATTATTGTCTAGGCCGTGTTTCAGAAGACTGTCGATCTCAGACTTAATGGTCATTATAGGATTATGTTGTAATACATTGTATGAACCCGATTGTTCTAGGTGATTAGTAATCTCTGAGTTGTAGTATACCTTGTCTAAAATGCAAATCGATCCCCCTTTGTCAGCAGGTTTTATGATGATGTCCTTGTGGTCCTGGAGCTCCTTCAGTGCATGTTGTTCTTCTGTAGACAGATTATGGTAGTTAGGACCTTTGTCATTTTTGATCAAAAGATCCAAGTCTCTGTCAATCAATTTACCAAAGGTAGTGACGACGGGGCTGATATGTGTAGGCGGCATGAAACTAGATTTCTTATAGAAGCTTCTCTTGTTGTCCTCCTGGATAACTGGAGTTTCCACCGGTGGTGGTGTTGGTAGGCTTAGGTGAGGGGTAGTCCATGACGTTCTGTTTAGAGGGGAGAAGAAGCATTTTAGGTTTATCTGCCTCATGAATTTGAATGTGTCCACCTTCAGTTTGAACGCATTCAGTTTTTGTGTGGTTGAAAAAGATAGCCCCTTACTTAGAAGCGTCGTCTGTTCCGGTGTAAGGGAGGCACTCGAGAGGTTTATGATGGGAATCTGACTGGCTTCTTTGTCGTCCGGTTTGGACGCGTTCTTTCCTCGCCTGCCCCGTCTGGTCCTTTTTGGTGGTCTCTGTCTCCTGTTGGTCGTTGATCTAAAAAAGGCTGCTGTGTGCTGGTGGTCTCAGCATCCGTGTCGCTCTGAGCGCTGGTGTCATCGGTGGAGGAGAAGATGGCTCCAGTTCCAGAACGCTGTGGGCGTCTCCTGTGCGTTTAGTATGTCTGTCTGACTCAGTCCATCTTCGCAGAATTGAACAAAATCACAGACTCAAGATCGGAGACCTTCTCCTTTTCCGACCAACAACTTGAAGACATCCTTCTACCAAGCTCATGCTTTGAGGACCTGATCACCACTGAGCCCACAGGTATACCTCTTGAATCTATATACAAGGATTTGGAATATCTGAAACAACAAGAAATCCGCTTACTATGGCATGCAATAACTTTGTCTGAGTACAGACGACAAAATCTCATTCCCCGTGGTCTGCGTCTCTACAAGATGCCATCTTTTGGCTTAGACGATCCTGAATTCATGAAAAAATGGGAACAGATTCTGAATAAGTGTTCTTTTGATTTAGAGGTACTGGTTATCGAGAAAACCAAAAACCTGAGACTAAATTCACTGGAACAAATACAGAACCTGGAAACAAAGGTCCAATCCCACGGCGACCAGGTCATTGTGGCCCAGTTCCAGCATCAGATGAACGATGCCCTGGAAACGTTCAAACAATCACTAAAAATAAAAAAAGTGAGAAAATATGAACGTGACATGAATGATTATAAAAAGAACAAAGTCTATGACTGGACCAACAAACGACATACTAAACGCCCAAACAGGAGACGCCCACAGCGTTCTGGAACTGGAGCCATCTTCTCCTCCACCGATGACACCAGCGCTCAGAGCGACACGGATGCTGAGACCACCAGCACACAGCAGCCTTTTTTAGATCAACGACCAACAGGAGACAGAGACCACCAAAAAGGACCAGACGGGGCAGGCGAGGAAAGAACGCGTCCAAACCGGACGACAAAGAAGCCAGTCAGATTCCCATCATAAACCTCTCGAGTGCCTCCCTTACACCGGAACAGACGACGCTTCTAAGTAAGGGGCTATCTTTTTCAACCACACAAAAACTGAATGCGTTCAAACTGAAGGTGGACACATTCAAATTCATGAGGCAGATAAACCTAAAATGCTTCTTCTCCCCTCTAAACAGAACGTCATGGACTACCCCTCACCTAAGCCTACCAACACCACCACCGGTGGAAACTCCAGTTATCCAGGAGGACAACAAGAGAAGCTTCTATAAGAAATCTAGTTTCATGCCGCCTACACATATCAGCCCGTCGTCACTACCTTTGGTAAATTGATTGACAGAGACTTGGATCTTTTGATCAAAAATGACAAAGGTCCTAACTACCATAATCTATCTACAGAAGAACAACATGCACTGAAGGAGCTCCAGGACCACAAGGACATCATCATAAAACCTGCTGACAAAGGGGGATCGATTTGCATTTTAGACAAGGTATACTACAACTCAGAGATTACTAATCACCTAGAACAATCGGGTTCATACAATGTATTACAACATAATCCTATAATGACCATTAAGTCTGAGATCGACAGTCTTCTGAAACACGGCCTAGACAATAATTGGATCTCAAAAGGTGAATTTGAATATCTCACAGTTGCCTATCCAGTCACACCTGTAATCTATAAAAAAATCCCACCAAACCCCCACTCAGACCTATTATCAGCAGCATTGGATCAGTCACTGACACTCTGTCCAAATTTGTGGATTTCTTTCTTAAGGACATTGTTACAATTTTG
Organism: Gymnoscopelus braueri; assembly: GCF_963280865.1. Taxonomy (NCBI): domain Eukaryota; kingdom Metazoa; phylum Chordata; class Actinopteri; order Myctophiformes; family Myctophidae; genus Gymnoscopelus; species Gymnoscopelus braueri. Next base: position 3,059,790 of record NC_137614.1, read on the forward strand.
CCCTCTTACTTAAGGGACACTACAGACTTGCTAAACTGTCTAAATAATTGTACTGTCAACCCTAACACTCTTCTTGTCACCCTAGATGTAACCAGCCTGTATACGTGTATTCCTCATGACATTGGCCTGTCAGCAACCACAAAAGCACTTAAAACTCGTGCTGACACAGAGATTCCTCCAAACCCCTTTCTCTGTGAGTTGCTTAACTTGGTTTTATCAAAAAATTATTTCATGCATGAAAACAAATTCTACATTCAAACACTTGGCACAGCCATGGGCACTTCTGTGGCCCCAAGCTATGCCAATATTGTTGTTGGTGACTGGGAAAATCAATTTGTGCTAAATGAGAGAAACCCATTTTTTTCCAATATCAAACTTTGGAAACGATACATTGATGATATAATCTGTTTTTTCGAACCAGAGAATGACAATCTCCCTGAGTTCATTTCTTATGTAAACAATACTACTACCTTTCTCAAGTTTACTGCAGACAGCAGCTTAACCTCTGTCAACTTTCTCGATGTGGTCGTTTCCAAAGACCCTCTTAACCTAATTCAAACTACTATCTATAGAAAACCTATGGAAAGAAATACTCTATTACATTTTGGCTCAAACCATCCCAGTCACCTGAAACACAACATTCCAACAGGACAATTCTTACGTCTCAGACGGAACTGTTCCTCACTAGAAACTTTTAATGACCAAGTCCCTGTCATGAGGAATCGTTTTTTACATAGAGGATACCCACAAAATATCCTCGATCAATCTGTGAATCAAGCTCAACAGACTCCTAGGAAAGATTTGTTAACAAAGCGTAAAAAAGATGTGAAACCTCCAAGATTGTGTTTTGTGTCAGATTTCAACTACTGTTCTAAACAGATCAAACAAATAATATTAAAACATTGGCCGATTTTACAGATGGAACCTATGCTCAACAACCTAACAACTAATTCTCCTCTTTTTGCACACAGAAGAGCCCCAACTCTCAGAGACAAATTGGTTCACTCATTTTCTAATCCTGACTGTTCCACCTGGCTGTCCCTCCAGGGCAACTATAGATGTGGACGGTGTGCACAATGCAACAATACTACCAATTGTAAATTCTTCTCACATCCTTTGACAGGTAAAAAGTATAAACAAAAGAGTTTCATCAACTGTAACTCCACCAGTGTGGTCTACATGTTGACCTGTCCTTGTGGTAAGGCTTATATTGGCCAAACAAAAAGATGCCTAAAACTGAGGATCTCTGAACACAAAACTGCTATACGCACAGGCAACATTGAATATGCCATGGCTAAACACTATCTTGAGGCTAAACATGGTTCACCCTCATCTTTGCGCTTTGTAGGGATTGAACAAGTGGTTACTACCCCTAGAGGGGGTAACCTCCCCAAATTGCTATCTCAGAGAGAAATGTTTTGGATCTATCAACTTAACACCATGCAACCAAATGGCCTAAATGATGATTTCTCCTACAAACCCTTTTTATAGATAAACAATGTGTACTGTCAACCTTTTATAGATAAACAATGTGTACTGTCAACCTGATTATAATCTGAAATTAATAATTTTTTCTTTCCTTATGTCCTAAGTCTCCCTGATGTGTGAGTCCCTGTTGTGGCCTTTCAGTGCTTTTTGGATGAACTCCTCATTCCTAGTGTGATGTCGCAAAAAAGAAATGTAATTGATGTCTGTGATTCCTCCATGATCTGTGACTTTTGCACTGATATTGTTGTGAACTGCTGTTCTGACTATGACAGTGATATTGTATAATTGATTGATTGACAAGCTAGTACCTCCCCCCTACACAGGTGGGGATGATTTGTGTTTGTTTAAAAGAAGGACATGCACCCCCAGTATCACTTTTTACCCTAATCTGCTCTGAGGAAGGCTGCGGCCGAAACATGTTAGCATGTTCTCATTAAAATGAGAAACCACATCTGAGCCACTGTCTTGCAATCTTTATTTTGGAGTGCCGCTTTTTTCCACTTAGGTGGTTTTCTTTCGTGTATGTGGGGCTCTCTGGTACAACATATTTTCAGATGGAGGTCCGCGGCCAAATACACATTCATTTGAGGGTCCTTATGAAAAGGTTTGGGAACCACTGGACTACAGGATAAGCACTTAAACCCCAGCATCGATATTGTGGGGAAAGCTTTCACAGAAAAAAGCAGATCGACAAGCTCACAACGCGACGCGTTGCATCGCGTTGTGAGCTTGTCGATCTGCTATTTTCAGCGAAAGCTCTCCCCACAATAACAGAAAACAGAAAATACACTAGTATTGAGCCCTGAGGGACTCAGTCACCCATATGGGGTTTTGAGTGGATACGTTTGTTTTCTAAGAGTAAATCAGGCCGGCAGTCAACAAGACATCAGGGTCCTTGCGTGCGCGTCTGGACTGAATGTCCCCATCATATCCCAAAACAAACCAAAGCAGAGATAATCTTCAGGGAAGAACATTTTATTTGTTAGTTCTAATCAGGGTTGCCATGTCCGCTTATTATAAGCGACGTTGGGCTTGTTTTTCATTAAAGTTGCTTGAAAATATTGGTGGTTGCATTTTTTTGGGCTTGTTTCTAAAGTGTAGCTGCTTATTTTGGGACTTTGCTTCCTAATGAATCAGAATCAGGTTTATTGTCACATCACAGGTTTACAAGGTAAAGAAGTGGGTGAAATTTTCGTACATCGTTCCCATCGCAACGTTATTTCCATAGAAAGAAGAGGGGGAGGAAGAAGAGGGGGGGGGGGGGACAAGTAGTCCATGAGCCAGAGCCCCAAAATTGAGCAATGATTATCGAAAGAGTGGGCAAAACCAAACCTATATTAAATTGTTCATAGGGTCAATACGAGTAAATAAATATATGATAACCTTTCCACAGGAGCAGCTTTTTCATGGTTATCACACATTTTGTTATTTTCCCCATACGTACATGACAGGTGAAAAAATGACAAAATTTAAAAAAGAGTTATCATAATGAAACTTCCTGAGTTGATTACTTACATGAAGACAATGATTAATCGCATTACACGTTTTCTGAAATTGTATTTTTAAATATGCAAATTAGGCATTAGGAAAATATGCCCAAATTTGCATAACTTTCCAGAATCAACATTGGAACATTGGACAAAGCCAGAGTCAACATACTTATTTCATTTTGTTAAGATGTTGGAGTCAAAGGTTTTTAACGAGGGAATATTCAATATCTGGCTCAATTTTGGGGCTCTGGCTCATGGACTAAATACCTAATTTGCATATTTAAATATACAATTTCAGAAAACTTGTAATACGATAAATCATTGTCTTCATGTAAGTAATCAACTCAGGAAGTTTCATTATGATAACTCTTTTTTAAATTTTGTCATTTTTTTCACCTGTCATGTACGTATGGGGAAAATAACAAAATGTGTGATAACCATGAAAAAGCTGCTCCTGTGGAGAGGTTATCATATATTTATTTACTCGTATTGACCCTATGAACAATTTAATATAGGTATGGTTTTGCCCACTCTTTCGATAATGAAATCTTGTCTGGCTCATGGACTAAGTGAGAAGGGAGATCAAACAAGAGAACAACAAAAAGGTCAAACAAGTTATCTACATATTTACACTAGTAGGCTACCTGAGATAAAAAAAATATGACGAAGGTGCCTGAGCATAGCAGCAATGTATACCGTGCATGATATACTTATGGACGTTAAGGTGCTTAGAGAAAAAAAGAAAAGCACAATAAAAGACAAAAAAAAGTCAGTGCGTTATACATGGGATTAAGGTGCAAAAAAAGTCAGTGTGTGTAATGTTGTTTAAACCAAACATTCTCAAACATTTTCAAGTCAAGGACCCCCCCCCAAAAATTATGTATTTGTCCACAGACCCCCATCTGAAAATGTTTTATGCCAGGGACCCCCCCCCCCATACAACATTTTTGTTAAAAAATGTTAAAAAAAATATTCCACATTTGTCACTTTATAAAAACAATTTGGGGGGGGAATAGCAGATCTACAAGCTCACAATGCATCGCAATGCGTTGTGAGCTTGTAGATTGGCTATTTTCAAATATCTGATGTATGTATAGGTTTAAAGTGCTCATGTGGCCTAAAGTCACTTCTTTTTGGCTTGTTTTCATACACCTGATGATTTTTTTCATGCACCTGCGTGGTTGCTTATTTGTCTCGCAAAATTTGGCAACGCTGGTTCTAATCCATTCCACAGAGATAGGGGGTGGATTATATTACTCATATGGGCATGGTGGCATCATGACAGCATCATGTCCTAATTACATAACAGCATGGAGATCTGTGCCAACCACAAAGCTCTGATAGGGTGGTGGAAAGTAACCAATTACATCTACTCAAGTACTGTGAATATACTTTTGAGGTATTTTTTTTACAATTTTTGTTTTACAATCTTTTGTACTCCATTACATCTCAGAGGTAAAACAATTGTTTTACTCCACTTCAATTATTTGACAGCTTTAGTTACTAGTTACTTTGCAGATTTGGATTATTAAGACAAACAACTCTACAAGCTCACAACGCGAGGCATTGTGATTTAGTAGATAGGCTATTTTCAAACGATTGTCTTACATTTTGAAACCTGAAATGGGACTCTCTGGACAATGAGTACTTTTACTTTTGGTACTTTAAGTACAATTTGATGTCAACACTTCTGTACTTTTATTCAAGTAAAATGTGAATACAGAACTTTCACTCGTAATGGAATATTTCTATAGGCCTATTGTGGTATTGGTACTTTAAGACCGGAAACGTGTCTGTGTGTCATTTTTAGATTTCTTTGGCTATTAAAAAATAGCAGATCTACAAGCTCATATAGCACGGCACCGAATGCCGCGCTATATGAGCTTGTAGATCTGCTTTTTTTTATCTGGAAAATGTGTGCAAATCTTTGAATATATATATTTGTATAGTGATTTTTTTTTACTCAAATCTTTGTAGGGGGGTTCTACAAATGCCTTCTAAATCTGAACTTTTATTTTTGGGCGGTGAAACCGCCCCTATAAGTGAGGTTTGGATATTTGTACAATTTTGTACAATTTTATTTGTACAATTTGTACAATGCACCGTGATTGGCCAATCACAGTCTATTCAGGACTGTGATTGGCCAGTGTCACATGACACATGTGCATAGCCCTATATAAGAAACCATAACTTGAAAAAAAACATAAATTTGTTTTTTTCAAGTTATGGTTTCTTCCATCATAAAGAGTGTTTCAATAAATGTATTTATTTTTTGTACTTGATTGGTTGACTCCATTCAGTATTGTGATTAGCTAGCAAGACACCGCCCACTTCACACAGGGTGTGATTTTTATTTTTTTACTTGCTATAATATCAGTGGTTCTCAAACTTTTTTCATGTCAAGGACCCCCAAAATTGTATGTATTTGCCCGCGGACCCCCCCCCCCTCCCCCCCCCCCCCCAATGTGCACACATTTTCACGATTTATTTTCAAAAATAGCAGATCTACAAGCTCATAGCACGGCACCGAGTGCCGCGCTATGAGCTTGTATATCTAGTATTTTTTAATAGCCCAAAGAAATAAAAAAATTACACACAGATGCGTTCCCGGTCTTAATGGGTTAAGTTAAAAATGTGAGTATACCTCTTCCACCACTGAGCGTGACTGACGTGTGAAACTGCTTTTGTAGACACCGGACAGGTTTAATCCCCTGCTCCGCATTTCAACACCATTTGGAAACACAATAATTCCTATGAAGTACATTCATAAATTCCACCACACCCTCTAATCCTGTCCATGATACACGTATGGAAACCGTACAGTCAGAGACGCTTTGTAATGAATCTAAACTCACAATACCAGAAATACTTGACACCAAGCCAATATATTAAAATGACAATACAGGACTTCTTTTAATGAACCAATATGGTGGAATGTGTTAATAACTAACACAACTGCAGTGATTGGAGTTGGTCTCCCTGCTCTTCCATGGAGACATTTAGACTCTGGTGTCAGGTAGTGGTAAATGATGGCAATAAAGTTATTTGAAGAAGACAGTGCACAGGATTGGCTCACGAGAAGCACTGCCATCTTTATCGTTGCTCGTGGACAACGTCGCAATGACATCTTTCTCTCCGGAGAGAGAGAAACAACGGATGTAAAATGTATGGATTGTAGCTTTGTTTAAAGGGATAGTTCACCCCCAAAATGACTTTTTTTTCTATCGATTAGTCACCCCATGGAGACTTGAATTCATGAATATTTTTTTGTTTTTGTCTCATTCCTAAGCCAATAATATGATGACCGGCAGCGGTTCCGGCAGCGGTTTGTGTCTCCTACCGGAACCGCTGCCTACTGGTCCGCTGGTCATCAAATTATTGGCTTAGGAATGCGACAAAAACTACAAAATGGGGTGACTAATCGATAGAAGAAAAGTCATTTTGGGGGTGAACTATCCCTTTAACCACTTTAACATGCAGGGTTAACTTTAACCCCAGCATCCGTATTGTGGGGTAAGCTTTCGCTGAAATTAGTAGATCGACAAGCTCACAACGCAACGCAGCGCGTTGCGTTGTGAGCTTGTCGCTCTGCTATTTTCAGCAAGCGAAAGCTTTTCCCCACAGTAAAAGAAAACAGAATAGACACTAGTATAGACTCCTCTCAACCATAATTTACGTGGTTAAATAATAGTGAGAAACACAACACTCGTGATGAAGCATAGCCTGATATGTTTAAAATGAACACGGTTTCAACGTTCATAATGAAAGTACTTGTACCAGTGTTTCTCCCAGTGTGTGTCCCTGTCTGTCCCTCCCCTGTCCTTTATGTTATGTTATGTTTATTTATTTGACATGGACATCACAATCACATTGGACGAACCAGGTGCATTGTTTAAGGTGTTATAGTATGAGTGCTAATTTTCAACACCTGTCCACACAGGAGGATTTTCTAAAAAATAATAACACTAATCTAAAACCCAATCAAGTACAAAAAATGATATATATATAGTGTAGAGTAATAATGGACATCATCAAAGTCAGACCCACTACATTAACTTGTGAAACAAAAATAGACACAATCATTCCAATAAACAGTCATAAACTATTCATGTGTGCAGAGTTTTGATTTTGATTTCAACCATAGTTTAAGTTTTTGGTGACGGCTGGAGGAATGAGTCCTACTCTCCTGGTTCCAGGCTCTCCAGACACACCTGCTCTCTGTGAACTCACAGCCTCCCTCAGTCGACACTCCTTCCATTCATCACACTAACCATCATCTGTCCTTTAAGACCACTGCTCTCCTAACCCACTGCTTCTCAAACTTGTTTTTAATTTCAAGGACCCCCATACCTACATACATATTGTACAAATATAAACAAATGGACCCGTAAGGGGGTTACCGGTTCAATTCCTGGCTCCCCATGTTACCTGTTGAAGTGTCCTTGAGCAAGACACTGAACCCCCTATTGCTCCCGATGATGAGCGTGATGATGTGTGTGTGTGTGTGTGTGTGTGTGTGTGTGTGTGTGTGTGTGTGTGTGTGTGTGTGTGTGTGTGTGTGTGTGTGTGTGTGTGTGTGTGTGTGTGTGTGTGTGTGTGTGTGTGTGTGTGTGTGTGTGTGTGAGATATATGTACTGTATATATGTATGTATATAAATATATATATTTATATAACAGGGATTTTTTCAGTTTAACCACTATTAACCTTTACAGTGGATATTTGAAAAGAGCAGATCTACAAGCTCACAACGCATTGTGACGATGACGTGTTGTGAGCTCTGCTATTTTCAAAAGATCTTGGGAAGAAAAAAAAAATGCAAATCCTGTATGTGGGTCCCTGGCACAAAAATATTTTCAGATGGGGGTTCGCAGCCAAATAGCCTACATATGAATTTGGGGGTCCTTGACAACGTTTAAGAACCACAGACAGCTGATCCATCAAAAATAGCTGTCTGTCTGTCTGTCTGTCTGTCTGTCTATCTGTCTGTGGTGGAAAAAGTACTCACATTTCTTACTTAAGTAAAAGTATCAATACTGCAATGTAGAAATACTCTGTTACAAGTAAAAGTACAAAAGTATTGGTATAAAAATGTACTTAAAGTACCAAAGTAAAAGTACTCATTATGCAGAATTTCCCATTTCACAAGTTTCAAATGTATACAAATATTTTGAAAATAGCAGATCTACAAGCTCACAATGTGTCGCATCGCGAAGCATTGTGAGCTTGTAGACCGGCTATTTTCAAATGGCCGAAAAGTTTATAGGGCTGAAGTGGTTAATGTATGTTTTGTAATAATCAAAATCTACAAAGTAACTAGTAACTAAAGTTTTCAAATAATTGTAGTGTAGTGAAAGTAGAATATTTGCATCCGAGATGTATAGTGGAGTAGAATTAGCTAAAAGTATTGAATTGGAAATACTCAAGTAAAGTAAAAATGCCTCAACATTTTACTCAAGTAGGCCCTACAGTAACTGAGTACATGTACTTATAGTTACTTTCCACCACTGGTATCTGTCAGCGCATCATGGAAACCCATTGGTTTAAAAAAAAATCACTGTCACTGATGTGTGTAGAGATTAGTCATCATATTCTAATCTGTGTGAATTGAAATCTGGTGCGTAAATCCAGTTGATCCCACCTCCTCCTCCTGTATTAAAGTCCAGCACCCTGCAGCTGTCACAACAGTCAGAGACTGGATAAACAGTCTCTTCTTTACGCACAAACAGCTTGATAACAGAACAACATGTTGGACATTCGATGGATCTTCGTTTTTCTCTCGTTTACGATGCATTCTTTGGGTAAGTGGAAACGATCCAGCATTTTGCAAATGTCGCTTACTCTATAGCTATATTTTCCCGTTTTATCTGATAGACATAGCCATGGATCTCATGACGTCTGTCATGACAGTCATGGACGAACTTTAACCTGGTGTTTGCACTTTCTCCCTTTGTGGTCCGTACATCTACATAAACGTTTGGATTTCAAATATAAAGTACTGACCTCATGGCCACGGATGTTACAATTATATACGGGCCCTCAGAAGTACCCGTTTCCTCCGTATTGTTCAATGAAAAGCATTTTAATCCGATCGGTGGCTATTTTCTCCGTACGCTTTCAACTGCGCGACCCTATCGGTTGGGAGGTGTATTGCACTCTGATATGTTATAATTTATATGAGAAATTGGCCACCAATCGGATTAAAATGCTTTTTATTGAACAATACGGAATATGCGGGTACTTATGAGGGCCCGTACATAATTGTAACATCCGTGGCCATGGGGTAAGAACTTTATATTTGAAAGTTTCTATAGATGTAGCGTTAAAAATAGAGACAGTGCAAACACCAGGTTGAAGTTCATCCATGACTGTCATGATATGACATCATGTTATAATCCCTGCATCTTTCCATCCACAGCTCAGATGCCTTCAAAGTCCTGTGGACCTCCACAGATCTTCTACAAGAACACCAAGATAATAAGCCCCGGCTCCATAAGAAACAAATACGCTCCTGCAGAGAAAGTATTTTATGAATGCAAGGAGGGATTCACTAGCACTGGAGGACACTTTGTTTCTGCTTGTACAAAGGCTGGAAAATGGACACCTGCGTCACTAACGTGTGAAAGTAAGTGAGATTTTGTCAGTAGGCCTATAGCCTAGTCACCACTGGTTCCTAAACGTTTTAGAGATCGAGACCCTAAAGATAATTTTTGACTTTTCCCCATGGGAGACCCAAGCTAGTGAAAATAGCAGATCTACAAGCCCACAGCGGATGCATTGTGAGCTAGTAGATCTGCAATTTTCACTACTTCTTGATCATTTGTTCTACTTTATGTAATTTCTTAGATTTTTTATTTATTCATGCCATTATTTTTGAAAAATCATTGAATTTGTTTTTAATTCATGAAACATTTTTGCATTTTTTTTTAAAAATAATAATAAATAAAAAAATAAATAAAAATTGTGGACCCACAAATGGGTCCCGACCCAGTGTTTGGGAAACGGTGGCCTATTACTAGTATAAAGTTCTGTGGTGAAAGTGAAAAAAACGTTATGTTGACAAGTGGTCAGAGTAGTCTGTTGAACCTAAATAGGCTGCTCCGCGCGCAATAGCAGTAGAGCCTACAACGGTGCCGCTTGCCGAAAATCGTAAATACCACAGCCTACCCAGCCTACCCAGGTACATTCTACAAGCCAACAGACCGTTCTTTTCGGCCAGCGACAGACGCATACCGCGCTATATCGTGTTTGTTTGGTATGAGCAGTGTTGCCAGATTCAGCGAGAGAAATAGGCAACCAGGCCTATGAAAACAAGCCCAAAAGAAGCGACTAGGCTATGGCTATTTGAAAATGGCAGACCTACAAGCTCACAACGCGAGCCTATAGATCTGCTATTAAAAGGTACATTTGGAAAAAAAATTAAACATTCTAACACAAATCTTGTATGGGGTCCTTGGTGGCACAACATTTTTTCACATGGGGGTCCGTCCGTGGACAAATGCATATTAATTTTGAAGGTCCTTGACATGAAAATGTTCGAGAACCACTGGTTTAAACAACATTAGGAAACAAGCCCAAATAAGCAACTAGAAACCAGCCTAAAAACCGCAACCCGCATACCAACATTTACAAGCGACTTTACAGAAAAACAAGCCCAAAGTCGCTTATAATAAGCGGACATGGCAACCCTGAGGATGACAACGACAGTGGTAGTAGATTGGGTTAAATTTAGACTGGATGTGTGTTTGGATGATGACGTGCACGGTGCACACTGCACAGTGTTTTACGTAATATTTTGGAAAACCTACTTAGAAATGATCAAAAACAGGTGTTTCTGGTCTGCTCATATTTAGGCTACATAATACCAGTAGTCTACTGGTCAGACATTACGAACCAGATATAGTAACATAAATGTCAAACGTTTTGTCCCTTTATACCAGGGGTAGGCACGGTTCAACCTTTATAGGCACGGGTGCCAACATTGCCACAGGGGAGGGTGATCACTGGCATAAGTGTGAGAGTACTTTTGGTGTCAAATCAAGTACTTTAATTTTTTTTTGTATTAAATTAAGTCTCCTATAAAAATGACATCCTGCACATAATTCTACATTTATTCAAACTGAACTCTGACTGGGAGGGAGTCTGGGAGATAGGTGGGTTATGTTACAATGTCCTGTGAAAGACAATATTTCAGAAGAAGAAAAACAAATAAGGTTGTTACATATATGGACAATCAAAATCTGTTGGAAATCATTTCTTTTGATGTTTCAAAATGTAACTTGATGTTAATATGGTAGCCTACACTGACTATCAAGAAAATGAAAACATGGCACTTCATGGGGGAAAATAAATAAATAAAAAAATCATTACAATTCTTATATTATACAGTAGACCTAAACTCATGGCGTATGTGGGCACTATTAACGCCCACTTTGTATTAGTGCCCAGTTCACTGATGTACTTGTGAGTCATGTGCCCACTCTGGATCCAAGTTTTTTTTCCTGACTGAGCTCACTTATATAGTGCCCATGTGTTTTTCTTATATATTTGTTTTAATTGGGCTTAAGTGCTTAAGGGGAATAATTATGAAGATGGGTAGTTTTTGCCAGAAGCGTCTGAGATCCCTGTGGCAAACCTGTTGACTTTAGTGGGCTTGATGATGATGTCTTGTGGTTGTTTTGCAGCGCATTGTGAAATAAATAAATGGTTTGACTTCATCTCACCCTATTTTCATCTTGACTGATAATGGTTTCCCACTCTTTTATGTTTACTTTTGTTTAGAGAAGTCAACGTGGGGTCGAAAATAACAGATCTACAAGCTCACAACACGTGTGAGCGTGTAGATCGGCTATTTACAAAGTATATAAGTGGTTAATGTATTGTGCCTCTTGAAGGATGAGTCATTTTTTTAATCCTATTTATTATGAGTCATTTAAATCAGGATATTGTGACTCTTGAAGGCTGAGCAGCCTGTTATTTGATACGCCTCTGTCCATGTCATTAACCAGTGGTGGGAGAAGTGCTCAGATATTTTACTCAAGTAAAAGTAGCAATACCACAATATCAAAATATTCTGAAAAGGCCTGTGCACAAAATGTTACTTGGGTAAAAGTACAAAAGTAATGGCATCAAAATATACTTAAGTACTAAAATGTTTGAGAATAGCAGATCTACAAGCTCACAGCAAGTGTGTAGATCGGCTATTTTCAAATAGCCTATGTTTTGAATAGGGCTAAAGTGGTTAATGTCTGTTTTATAATATAACTATTTATTAAGAGTAACTAGTAACTAAAGTGTTCAAATAATCGCCTCTGAACGCCTCTATTTGCCTCTGAGATGGAGTAAAAGTATAGACAATCGGAAATACTCCAGTAAAGTGAAAATTCCTCAAAATTGTACTTAAGTACAGTACTTGAGTAAATGTACTTAGTTACTTTCCACCACTGTCATTAACCCACTAGACGACACCAGGAATCATCTGACTGCAACACATGAAACAGCAGACAGAGTGCTATTTAGCCGAGGACTGAGGTCTGTCATTGAGTGTGAAAGGCGAGTACAGACAGTGCCTGACCACAGGGTTAGGGTGTATCACAGGGTTAGGGTGTAGATAGATATGTATGAGTGCATGGTGGTGCAGTAGGCAGTGGGTTGTACTACTAGTCTCATTACACAAGACTGGCAGTGATTCCAAGTAAACAAAGACAAACATGGTAGAACTGGGTGTGAATGTTTTTCTTTGAGTGGAAATGTTTATGATGTAATGCAGCTGAACGATGCACCGCGTCAAGCTGCATTCTGATTTAAGCAATCTGTATTGTTTAAAAGGAGGTCGCACAGCTCGTATAGCCACGATGCAATACTGTTTTATTTTAAAAGATAACCGCTAACGTTTTGACAGTAAGCAATCTGTATCGTACAGAGTATGTTAATACACTTTGACAGTATTCCATATACATGTGCAGTGGTTGGAGGTGGTCTCCCTACTCTTCCACAGTGGTGGAAAAACTACTCACATTTGTTACTTAAGTAAAAGTATCGATGCTTGCAATGTAGAAATACAAAAAATAGTGCAGACTTCAAAATTTACTTGAGTAAAAGAACAAAAGTATTGGTTTCAAAATGTACTTAAAGTACTCATTATGCAGACTGTCCCATTGCACACGTTTTCAAATGTGTAAAAGGTAGACTAATCTTTTGAAAATAGCAGATCTACAAGCTCACAATGCGTTGCGACGCGTTGTGAGCTTGTAGATCTGCACTCAACCCATTAAGACCCATTACAAATGGCAGAACTGTGAGCTTGTACATCTACTATTTTTAATAGCAGATGTACTAATTGCCAACGCAAAAACCTAAAATGACAGGGACAGCTTTCTCGGTTGTAATGGGTTAAGTAAATGCAGATGTGTTGTGAGCTTGTAGATCTGCTACAGTCTTTTCGGTGCAAGACACAGGGGTTGTCAACTAAGTATAAGACTTTAGGAGAGTGTGTGTGTGTGTGTGTGTGTGTGTGTGTGTGTGGGGGGGGGGGGGGGGGGGGGGGGGGTTGAACACAGATCTTATAGATCTACACGCTCAAAACACATCTGCGTTTACTTAAAGTTGTACAATGCAAATTCACAACTAACGATTTTTAGCAACCTCTGCTGGTCACTACCGTCACTGCATACAATTTCCATAGTCCTCGATTACCCAGAATTCCATTCGTTTTCACCGGAAGCCGGAAGCGTTTCAAAAAGCGATCTTTTAATTGTTTTATACTATCTACGGATCGTTTCTCTTAAACAGTGGAGCATTAGTTACCATGAGCTGTGCTTTCTTTTTCTGTTCTTTTTCGATCTTCTAATCCTAAATTCTCTTAAAATCAGCGTGAGGTTCCTTTTTGTTATTAGCGCGGAGTTCCTGGCCAAACAGGAAACCGTTGCGGTAGTTCCTGGCCAAACAGGAAACCAGTGCATTTCCACCTCCGTTTTCCGGCCAGATGACGTCATTTCCCCGGGAAAGTCCCCCCAGTCCATGTTCAATAGAAAATATATAAATAAAAGGCTTCCGGGGGTGAAATTCATGGAGTGGGTGTTGTGAAACTTTTGCCACTCACAAAAGATATACAATTTAACTTTAGTTTTGTTGAAAACGTTACCTAGTATGCCTTTAATAAGACAATGCACCTCAATGAACATTCTATACATACTGTAGAAACGTGACGTTAAAATGCCAGATTTAGCTAGAAGCTCGTTTCCATCCATAGGCCCCAAACATAACTAATCAGTTTTTATTTGAATAATATCAGTATAACATTCAACTACTAACATTGTGCTCCTTGTGTTTCCATAACAGAGGTTGGTGCAGTGAAGCTCTGCTCTGAGCCTGTGGTGTCCAACGGTGTTCCGAGCAGAGCAGGGTCTTCAGGGTCTTCAGGGTACAGAGAGGGGGACTCGGTCACCTTCACTTGCAGCCCAGGATTCATTCAGACCGTAGCCCACAGCGCCACCTGTGGTGCTGATGGCACATGGACGCCTCCGCTGCCACAGTGTCTGCCAGTGCCCCCTAGTGGCGACGAGGCCAAGGTTCCAGGTCAGTGTTTATAGGTTCTGGGTTAGGCTACTATAAGTCAGTGATTCTCAACCAGTAGTGTGGCCCCTTGAGGATGTTTATGCAAGTGGGCCCCCAAATAATTGCCAAAACAAGATGAATGTAGAAACAATTTCATGGCATTTTGTTTTCCTGTAAAACTTGGGAAAAAATTGTTTTCATTCTAATACCGGAGATTAAAGTATATATTAATTCAGTTGATCTAACAATCTAATCGATTGTTTGATTATTAAAATAAACATGCTCTGAAAATGCATGTGGCAAAAAATTCACTGCTTTCCCCCCCCTCCCCTTTGTTCTTAGTCGAAGACGTTACATGTAAAGGACCAAACCAGTTCACAAAGATCACAAAGATCCATGGATCAGATGTTGTTTACAGGCCTGGAGACTCGCTGTCCTTCTCTGGCTGTACGGACGGTCGTACGCTGAATGGATCCAACACGGTTACCTGTGGACCGGATGGAAAATGGTCTCCATCTCTTCCCAAGTGCATTTGTAAGTGTACAGTGCCGGGCGATATGACTTCAAAAATCTATATCACCATTATTTCACCACTACCATTATTTCACAACTTTTGCCTCCAATGATTATTTATAATTGATCTAATATATAGAAGAACATTGATTTAAATAAAATCATTGATTTTCATTAATGGTGAAAATGGCTGATCTACAATTTCACAACGCATCACGATGTAGATCAGCTATTTTTGCATCATTCATTGTGCAACAAATTGTTAATTGCCCAGCCCTAGACGATGTTACATTATGTTTTACTTACAGTATGTGGAATTCTGCAGTACACATACACAACATGCAGATTCATGCTTTAATTAGTTGAATCTGTCAAAATCTAGCCTTTACTGCACATCTTGTAAATGACTATTATGGGAGTTATTTGAAGAAGCTATATGCACACAGTATATCTTTCTCTTGTATTGGGTGTGAAAATATAATGTGTATTTCTAAAGTAGCTAATGTGTGATGGCAGCATTTTACTTCACTTTCTCAAATGAAAAGAAGAAATTCCTGCATGCTACGTTTTAGAATGAGAAGGGACATTGTGTTGTTTCATGTCTGAGGCAGTTGTAAGCTTTTATGTTCACCATCTGGTATCAGTCAGGTGACCAATGTAGTTACTTTGATTTCTTCAGACAGTAAAGCCGTAGAGCATGAAGGATTGTACAATGTTAAAAAAAAAGTACGCTTCAAATTCGTCTTGCAATAAGTCTTTTATAACTTTTCTTTTGTAGGGCTCAAGTGTCCCGAATTAAATGTACCAAATGGAAAGCTTTCCAACGGATACAAGAGGGTGAATTCTGAAGTCACCGTGACATGCCATGCTGGGCATCACCTCCAGGGGGCCGGCACAGTGACATGTTTAGAGTCTCAGAAGTGGAGCAACATTCCTCAATGCCAGCCAGGTAGGGAGAGATTGGTCTATACTGCACAGTGGTGGAAAAAGTACTCAAATGTTTTACTTAAGTAAAAGTTTCAATACTGCAATGCAGAAGTACTCTGTTGCAAGTAAAAGTCCGGAATTAAAAATTTACTTGAGTAAAATTACAAAAGTATTGGTATCAAAATGTACTTAAAAGTACCAAAAGTTAAATTACTAAAATGTTTGAAAATAGTAGCTCTACAAGCTCACAACGCGTCGCAATGTGACGCGTTGTGAGCTTGTAGATCGGCTAATTTCTTGCATGCTGATGAATATATCCCAACCTACATGTTATGAGTTTGTGGGTCGGCTATTTTCTATGAATCAAGCCTTTAAGATAAAGGTGATTTAATTTTTTCAGACACGATAGGTCCATATAAAAGCGGATATACATAACAGACAATAGCAACACAGAGATAGCCTGAGTTCACTCCATAATGCCCAGATCAGTTAAAAACATAAAAACATTGCCTCCAGTGTTTCCAGAAGCATGCACACTCTGTGGGATCCCTGTGAAGGCCTTAAGTTTAAGGGTGTGTCCACAGAAAGCGCTTTTTTGAGATGCCATCGCCTGCGTTCTTGACGTCAAGAGTTTTTGTTTTGGCAGAGCGCCCTGAGCGTTTCAAGCAGAAAGTAGTTCAACTTTCAGAGAGGAGTGCCGCTCAATGTCACTTTATTTATTTATTTATTATTTTATTATTTTTTAGACAGACTAAATCAAAATGGTGGAAAACTGTCCTCCAAACCCCCTCCCTTTTTACCCCCCCCCCCCATGTGGAAGATCAACAAACATTAGTTTGATCCTTCTGGGCCGTATCATTTACCACTTAACACTTCTTGAGTGTGTACTGGAGTCACGTTCATGTGCATATGTATGCCAGCGGTGTATACTGTACCAACATGCGTTTACTGGCCATATTTACATGAATAAAAGCATGTAGTTTTTCTTAACGCGTCATCTACTTTGTCCTCTAGGCCTATAGTGTGTGTATAATGTTTGTTCTGTTGATGTTTCCATTGTCAGATGCTAAACCGGTGGAGAAGACGTGCTCCAGGCCTGCTGTGGACAACGGTGTGTCCACTGGCAGGGCAGAGGCTTCATACAGGGTGGGAGAGACCCTGACCTTCACCTGCAAACAGAGCTTCCAGCTGGACGGACCCCCGCAGGTCACATGTGGTACTGCAGGCCAGTGGCAGCCTCGGCTTCCGAAGTGTCTGCTGTCTGTTAAACCGACTGTTCAACCCACAACGTCTGTTAAACCGGCTGTTCAACCCACAACGTCTGTTAAACCGTCTGTAAAACCGACTGTTAAACCCACGCCGTCTGTTACACCCAAACCACCAGGTGTGTCTTTGATGCTGCATCTTTAATACTTGAACCCTAGTGTCCCTATTCTGGGGCAAGCAGTAGGCAAAAATCGCCCGATTTACAAGCTCACAACTTGAGCTTTTGCGACACGTTGTGAGTTTGTAGATCTGCAGAAGAGATTTGGCTGGATATCCAAAATGAAACTGCACCTTTAAATGCCTTTCTTATGAAAGAAGAAACTGATATTGCTGTGATGCTTTGATATAGTATTTAAATAGCAGAAGTCCATCCCTTATTGTTACTCTACCATTACATGAGTTTACAACAGACAGTAAGTGCTGGTGATGTCCTTAATCATTTCTAGCTATAGGTGAGTGTGATGCACCGCGGCTTGACAACCAACCCAACATCCTCCTTCACGATGACTACATTACCCAGAAGTCCACTGCATTTCCTGCTGGCTCCAGAGTGCGCTACGTGTGTGAGTTGGGATATGTACCATCAGGGGGCAGCAGCTACCGCCACTGTGTCCAGGGAAAATGGACCAGAATCACACTGACATGTGAACGTAAGTATAGCTATTTACTGTACTTACTACTGTGTTTGGGTATAAGATTTTACCATGCAGCATCTTTTCATAGTGTGCCATTTTGGTATTGTCATGTCATACCAGTGTATCGAAGGCTATTTCATACCAGTGTATTGAAGGCTATTTCATACCAGCGTATTGAAGGCTATTTCATACCAGTGTATTGAAGGCTATTTCATACCAGTGTATTTTTTTTATTGTGCTCTTTTTTTCTCTAAGCACCTAACGTCCATAAGTATATCATGCACAGTATAAGTATATCATGCACAGTATACATACATTGCTGCTATGCTCAGGCACCTTAGTTTTTTATTATCTCAGGTACTTTGTAAATATGTAGATAACTTGTCTGGCCTTCTGTTGTTCTCTTGTTTTGATCTCCTTCCCACTTGCCCCCCACCCCTCTTCTTCTCCCCCCCCCCCCCCCCCCCCCCTCTTCTTTCTATGGAAATTAACGTTGCGATGGGAACGATGTACAAAAACGAATTTCACCCACTTTTTTACCTTGTAAACCTGTGATGTGACAATAAACCTGATTCTGATTCTTCTGAAGGATATTTCATACCAGTGTAATGAAGGCTATTTCATACCAGTGTATTGAAGGCTATTTCATACTAGTGTAATGAAGGATATTTCATGCCAGTGTATTAAAGGCTATTTCATACCAGTGTATTGAAGGCTATTTCATACCAGTGTATTGAAGGCTATTTCATACCAGTGTATTGAAGGCTATTTCATACCAGTATATCGAAGGATATTTCATGCCAGTGTAATGAAGGATATTTCATGCCAGTGTATTGAAGGCTATTTCATACTAGTGTAATGAAGGATATTTCATGCCAGTGTATTAAAGGCTATTTCATACCAGTGTATCAAAGGATATTTCATACCAGTATATTGAAGGATATTTCATGCCAGTGTAATGAAGGATATTTCATGCCAGTGTATTGAAGGCTATTTCATACCAGTGTAATGAAGGCTATTTCATACCAGTGTATTGAAGGATATTTCATACCAGTGTATTGAAGGCTATTTCATACCAGTGTATTGAAGGCTATTTCATACCAGTGTAATGAAGGATATTTCATGCCAGTGTATTGAAGGCTATTTCATACCAGTGTATTGAGGCTATTTCATACCAGTGTAATGAAGGATATTTCATACCAGTGTATTGAAGGCTATTTCATACCAGTGTATTGAGGCTATTTCATACCAGTGTAATGAAGGATATTCTTTCCCTTCCACAGGGAAGTCATGTGGCTCTGCTGGGGAAATCTCCAACGGTCAGTTTATGTACACCGGATCAGAGTTTGGAGACTCTGCTACAGGTGTCTGTGATGAAGGGTAAAAACATTATATACTATGATAAGAACATGATACTGTACATTGATACTGTACATTATACTGTGCAATGAAGGGTAAGGACATTACACACTATAGTATACTATACTACCGTTCCACGGACCCAGGGACAACCCCCAGAAGCAAAGATTTGTGTTGCAAATGTTCGCTTTAAAAAAATATAATAATGTATATTCAAAGATTTGCAAAAACAATCATGATTTTCCAAAAATAGCAGATCTACAAGCTCATGGCCCTCAGTGCCGGCCGCGCTATGAGCTTGTAGATCTGCTATTTTTGAATAGCCAAAGAAATGTTAAATGACACAAATGCATTCCCGGTCTTAATGGGTTTATCAGTAACTAGTGTAACATTCATTTGTACTTTGTTGTTGTCAGGTATGACATGGTCGGCCAGAAAACGAGGCGCTGCATGAGTTCTGGAGTCTGGGACGGCCGGGTTCCGGTCTGTGAAGGTCAGTGATCTAAAAGCATGTTGAGCTACCTTCTGCTCATGCACAAACTACTGTCAATGTGTGTATACTATAGTAGTTAGTATAAATACTAACAAAATAATCAAATAGAATTTTAAGAAGAAAAGTTAGACATAAAAATGATATAATCTAAAAAGAAAATAACAGAAAACTGTATTGTAGTTACAAAACTAACAAACTAAAATCATAGAACATGTCCTTCGTCCTAGGATCTCAGGAGGATATTAAATGTATCTTCCATATTTAGCTGTGCCAGTTTTAACTTTACAGTAAATACTGTGCATGTTTTGTAAATGTTTTTTGAGTCATTACAATAAACAAAAAACTGACACCGTTTTGACTTTGTTTGCTAGTTTAGTTCATCATTAGTTTCAAACTACAAATGGCCTTGACGGCTGGCCTTGCGTTCCGGGCACCTACAGTAGGCTGTAGTGTAGCCTGACAGTGAATCGCTGGTTCGAGTCCCGTTCCTGACGATCTTTACTGCATGTGTCTCTCTCTCTCTCTCTCTCTCTCTCCCTGTTTCCTGTCCATGTTCACTAATACCCTATAGATAAAGGGATCTCTTAAAGGGATAGTTCACCACCAGTTCACCAGTTAAAAAAACTACAAATAAATTCATGAAAAATGCTAAACTATATAGTAATCTTTTGGTGTCCTCCAGTGGTGCACTGCCCAGACCCGCCGGCGGTGATGGACGCGGTGATGTCGGGAGCGTTCGAGGCGCACACGTACCGCAGTGTGGTGAGCTACCGCTGCCGTAAGGGGACGCTCAGCGGGAACAAGCAGCTCTGGTGCACCAAGGACGGGACCTGGAGCGACCCGCCTCCCACATGCAAAGGTACGGTACCACATGATGTTGGCATGGATTTCATGTCAAATCCCATTTAACCAGGCATTATCATGGACGCATGCATGTGCCTGTCACAATTATTACATAATTGCATAATCACTATTATTTGAGATAATAGCTTCTCTCTCTTTTTTTTTGCATAATCGTCATCATTTCCATGTTGAAAAATCTTCTGCCATTTCCAAAAAAGATTTTTGAAAATATGATCTACAAGCTCAAAACCATGACGTGTTTTGAGCTTGTAGATCTGCGATTTCCACTATTCAGGTTTTTTATGTTGAGTTATTTGTCATAATTATCTGCCCTGTGCACCTGTTTACGAAGCCTAACAGAAATATATTTTTTATTCATAATGTTCAATGACAGCAAGCGTTAATCACCCAAAAAAAAATTGAGCGACATTTAATCGTCAAGAAAAACATTTCCTAACCGTGACAGCCCTATACTTATACAGTATGATGAATTAACGTTAACATTTTCCCAAGGTCATACCATTTGACGTGTTGGGACCACAATGACACTGAGGAATGCTTGTTGAATCTCTCCTCACAGACATATCCTGTCCTGTCCTCTCCAACGTGCCCAACTCCTCCAGGACGGGGGCGTTGAGAGCCCCCTACAAGCACAGAGACGCCGTGTCATTTCGCTGTGACAGGGGCTACGTGTTGGTGGGCTCCGTCACCGTTTCCTGTGGCATCGATGGACAATGGAGCCCTAAACTTCCCACGTGTAGAAGTAAGTAAAACATTGCCATAGCAAAATATGACGAGAAATCTCGTCATTGGCAGTCAGAGTTAATTTCGATACAAATAAAAGCTCACAGTAATTATATCGTGGCGATTTTAATTTATTGTAAAATAAATGTCCCCCCCTCCTCCAGAATATGGATGCTGGGGGATTCAAGCTTTCATCCCTAGCTTTATTACAACAGCTTAACATTTTATCTCATTTCTTGATGTTTTATTTTTGACACATTTTGTTTTTGTTTTTCAGGGGGGCGCAACCGTTACTGAAACAACTCAAACCCTCCCAAAAATCCATAATAATGCAGATATTTGATATGTTCAACTGGGGACATTTCAAATGTTATTTCACAGTAAGACTTTCACATCAATGCTGTGTAAAATAATAACTTTTTTAACAGTGTTGCATAAATATTTTTTCTATCTTTTGTAATGCACGTAAAAGAAGCTCATTGTAAAATGAGAAGCACTAAAAATAAGCTACATTGTGAAACAAGAAGCTTAAACGTATTCATTCACTAAACTGAAATGAGGTAAAACATGTATCAACGAATTAAAGGATGATTGAAAAGACTTCTGAAGTACAGTATATATTTTTTTTTAACCCATGTTCACAGTTTTTAAGTGGTATAGCACAAGTTGTTAGGGGAACATGACAACAACATGACAGTGACAGGTGCGACAGTCACCTATAACTGTACAACGTTGAGTGTGAACCTGTTTAACTCCCTCCATACAGCCATCTCTCCCATCATGAGTTTACCTGGCAATGCATTACTGTCTATATTCACACTATTAAATCACTGAGACTGCTAGTAGAGACCTCTGCTGGTCTCTGTCCTGTACTGCATCATATCTAGTCCATCCATCTGAATTTCTCTCTCTCTCGCTCACTCACTCACACACACACACACACACACACACACACACACACACACACACACACACACACACACACACACACACACACACACACACACACACACACACACACACACACACACACACACACACACACACGTTTGTATCGCTATAAAAAAAACATTTTTGGACGGCGATTTTATGAATGCCATCCATTTCTGGGCATTTTTGTCTGTGAGACTGATGCCGAAAAGTAGCAGAGCTATAAGCTTGTTGATCCGACTCTTTTGGCAAGACGGCAGCAAGCAACCAAGTATAACTCCAAACTCTAACCACCTAAATATCTAATCCCTAACTCTAAAAGGTTCTCAGGTTCATATTTAATGGTCAAACAACCATTTATGTTGCGAGGAGGACTAGGAAACTGTTCCTCTCAATGTCTTATTTCTCAAATTCTACTATACTTGTGAGGACATCCTCACAGTATAGTAGAATTTTATAGTTATACGCACAGACACACACACACACACGCACACACACGCACACACTTTTTCCCCAGCCATTTGGGTACCAATGTGGCTATAATTGGGATGGACTATCTTTCTCTATCTACCATCTTTGATATACTCTATGGTTATATATCTCCTACCTTGGAAGGTAGTGGGGCAGCTTAAATCAATATTCCATCCGAATCTTTCACTTGGTGATACAAGCACCACATTTGGCACAAATGATGTCCAGGATATACTATTTAAGAAAAGTATGTTATCCAGCTGAAACTCCAAGATGGCCGTCAGTTTTCAAGATGACCGCTTCATCAAATGCAAAATAAATGTTTTTGAAGTAGAACTTGAATGAACAGAAATGTATTAATGATCCAAAAATCAAAATGAATGTATTCTGACTGGAAGAACTCAATAGTGTCAATTGAATTCCAATATGGCCGCCAGTTTTCAAGATTCAAGATTTTATTACGTGACTCAAAATGAGCATTTTCGGAAGCTGTCTGATCACAGATATTGCATTAAGTTGAAGGGAAACATTCATGATCATTCATTGAAATGCTGTGGTCAAGCTCTATTGGTTTGTAATTTTTTTTATAAGATTGATGTCAAAGCAAAACCAGGGCACACTAGTGACATCACTGCTGTGAGACTCAGCATGGGGTTCAGTGTCGGCTTGTAGTGTACTAGCTGTAGTTGTAGTTTACTAACTGTTGTAGTGGTGTACTCACTGTAGTTTGTACTGTAGTATACTTTTGTGTCCCAAATGCTAATAAGCCCCTGTATATATCTCAACTACAAGTTTAGTTAGTTGTAGTTTTGTAGTTAGATTGTAGATAGCGCACCTGAATTGATAGGATGTGCCAGTGCGGGAGAGCCGAGCCAAGGGTAACGGGCCTTCAGTTACCTGGATGGCAGATGGCCTCTTTCAAACAAACTCATCAGCCTTGAAGGCTTAAGTCCTTGCAACCACGAAGAAGCTGACTCCAGCATCTTCACACATGCTCTCCATGCAGCTAAGCAACAAATGAAGTCTGTGTTGATTAAGGCATGTGATGGGGTTACACATATATGTTTTGTGGACCAGATTGATATGATCTGGAACTATCGATCTAACCAGTCAAATTAATATAGTGATGTCTTTTTGGGCCTGTACTTCAGTCTTTTAAACATGCTTTCTGTAACTCTACTATACTTTCCCTACCAAGGCCATGTAGCTGGCTCCATAGCTATCTGGTGCCGGCTCCATATGTTTCCAATCAGTAAAAACATGTCTTGGTCAACGCTTTGTGATCTAATGTCCTAATGACCTGTATCTCTGTACATGACCTATCTCTGTATGACCTGACATCGTCACTAATTTACTCTGTCAGCTGTCACCCTGTCACAGATAAACCTGCCACATGTCCTATGATATCGAAGGGATAACTTGTTTATGGAACCATAAGTTGTACACAAGGATACTATAAGATGAACAACAACTTATTATGATGACACCCTGATGCCTGACAGCTCATCAGATATGATCTGACGTCTAAGGGTCTTAACCAATCGTTAGGATCCACCTTATATCTGATGTCCGGACTCCAACTTGTGTATAAATACTAATGTCTATATTTGTAATATCAGAGAGATATTTTTGCTGTACGGTGCCTCGTGGATGGATTCTTTCTCTTAATACAATGTCAACCTTTTAATTTGAGAACCGGCCTGTGTCTGCCTTTGATTTCGTCTCATCCTTTTTACACTGGGTTTTCAGCTGTTTAACTACAAATAGTTTTAATTAACATAGAGCAGGATTTACGACCCTTTATCAACTCTATTAGCATGCAACACAGATATTCTTGTTGTTGCAGTCAGTGCAGGCTTAGAAATGATTTGGGTATAATTTGGCCAGGGTCAGTCCATTAGGTGATTGCCAATTCATGATATGGTGGTAATTGTTGGCCCAGAGAAATCCAGTGGCATGCTGTCCTTCCACGCCAGTGGAAAGACAGTTGTGTCAGCTTTTCATGGTAAAGGCAAGAAAACTGCATGTCAGGCAACAGTGTGCAAAATGCAAACTGAAAGCCCTGCCAACTGTGGCTGGCAAAAAGATGGAGAGGTCTGGCAAGTTCTCTGGACAATCCTTCCACCTATTGTTCAGACTTGTGAGCAGTTGACAAAATGTGTCTAAAAGACAATCCCGAGGACGATGTAAATGCTATCACTTCATGCTTAAGTGTACACAGTTGTGTGCCTGCAAATGTGAGGACTAAAAGAAGAACCAAACTGTCACGGTTTGGTTCCATATGACCAAAGTGCAGCACAGTCCAGTCCAGTCCAGAACAGCAATACAGTACAGTACAGTACAGTACTACAGTCCAATACAGTACAGTCTAATACAGTACAGTCCAGTATAATACAGTCCAGTCCGGTACAGTACAGTACAGTGCCGTACAGTGCCATACAGTGCAGTACAGCACAGCGCAGCACAGCATTTGTATCATCATTATATCCAATCATTTAGATTCTCTAAATGCAGAATTGGATATCTCATACTCAAAAACGTGCATTTTGATGTATAGACCATCAAAATAGGATTATTCAATCAAAATATACTTCAAACACTGTTTAAAACCACTTTGAATGGTGGCCATCTTGAAACATGCGGCCATTTTGTTTTTTTCAAGTGGATAACGTACTTTTCTGAGAGAGTAGGTTCTGAAGCACTTGTGTGCCAAATTTGGTGCTTGTATCACCAAGTGAAAGATCGTTTCAGCAATCTGCTCCACTTAGGAGCCTGTATTGGCCTTTATGCACAGAGCCTATTTCCGTCTAGTTCTGGGACTGCTAGTTAGCTACTAGTTAGCTTGTAGATCTGCTCTCTTCGGTGTACGACCAAGTATAAAGCAGGCTTTAGCGGTACTCTTTTAGTCAGCTGATGATGTGTATACAGATAGGTACATAGTCCGGTCATTATGATGATAAACTCTTGTATATGGTACATATTGGGGTCAGTTTGGTAAAACTCTAAGGGCAGTGGTT
This sequence comes from Gymnoscopelus braueri, assembly GCF_963280865.1. NCBI lineage: Eukaryota > Metazoa > Chordata > Actinopteri > Myctophiformes > Myctophidae > Gymnoscopelus > Gymnoscopelus braueri. Next base: position 3,085,520 of record NC_137614.1, read on the forward strand.
CTCAAGGCTTGGGTCCATTTTCAGAGCCACGTTCTGGGCTTGGAATGTCCTAGTCTAGAGATTGTGGGTTCAATTTCCATCTTGTATAAGTCAGAGCAGAGTGGCGCAGCGGAAGCGTGCTGGGCCTACAACCCAGAGGTCGATGGATTGAAACCATCCTCTGCTATCTGTAATGTCAATTTTATTTTTTCCTGATTTCAGCACTTACTCATCACAACATCAACCTGCTGTTCTGACGTTTCATGATGTGTCCCGATTGATGGCAAATCCCACACAATGCAGTTTCTATGTCAGTTTGAAAGAAAATGCTCCTTTGTCAAACAAACAAGATGATCAAATGACACACAAATCCCATCCAGTGAATGTAAAGCAGAGTGGCGCAGCGGAAGCGTGCTGGGCCCATAACCCAGAGGTCGATGGTCGAAACCATCCTCTGCTAAGCCCGTTGTCCAACAACTGCTTCGTCCTTTTAACGCTTCGTCGTCACAACATCAACATGCTGTCTTGGCATCATGCCAAGACAACGCGTTGAATCTGGGTATATCGTATTTCCTCACTTGTGGCCATGTCCACTTTGGTCTTTACGCCTGCTTCAAGTTAAGAGGAACAAGTAGGCATCAGCGAAACACAATGTTCTTAGGTAGTGTGGCCGAGTGGTCTAAGGCGCTGGATTAAGGCTCCAGTGTCTCTGGAGGCGTGGGTTCAAATCCCACCACTGCCACAAACATGTGTTTACAAACCTTGCTTTCATACGCCTGTGTCTTCTGCAGATGCCCGAGAGCTAGTCATGAAGTCACTATTCTCTGAAGATTCACCACTTTGCTCGTAATGGAGGTCTAAGGTGAGCTTTTCCTAGACTATACAACGCATTCTATCTGTACATGAATTATACGCATTGTGCATAATGTCCTAATCTAGAGATTGTGGGTTCAATTTCCATCTTGCATAAGTCAGAGCAGAGTGGCGCAGCGTAAGCGTGCTGGGCCCATAACCCAGAGGTCGATGGATCGAAACCATCCTCTGCTAAGCCCGTTGTCCAACAACTGCTTCCTCCTTTTAACGCTTCGTCGTCACAACATCAACATGCTGTCTTGGCATCATGCCAAGATAACGCGTTGAATCTGGGTATATCGTATTTCCTCACTTGTGGCCATGTGCACTTTGGTCTTTACGCCTGCTTCAAGTTAAGAAGAACAAGTAGGCATCAGCGAAACACAACGTTCATAGGTAGTGTGGCCGAGTGGTCTAAGGCTCCAGTCTCTCTGGAGGCGTGGGTTCAAATCCCACCACTGTCACAAACAATGTCTTTACAAACCTTGCTTTCATACGCCAGTGTCTTCTGCAGATGCCCGAGAGCTAGTCATGGAGTCACTATTCTCTGAAGATTCACCACTTTGCTCGTAATGGAGGTCTAAGCTGAGCTTTTCCTAGACTATACAACGCATTCTATCTGTACATGAATTATACGCATTGTGCATAATGTCCTAATCTAGAGATAGTGGGTTCAATTTCCATCTGGCATAAGTCAGAGCAGAGTGGCGCAGCGGAAGCGTGCTGGGCCCATAACCCAGAGGTCGATGGATCGAAACCATCCTCTGCTAAGCCCGTTGTCCAACAACTGCTTCCTCCTTTTAACGCTTCGTCGTCACAACATCAACCTGCTGTCTTGGCATCATGCCAAGACAACGCGTTGAATCTGGGTATATCGTATTTCCTCACTTGTGGCCATGTCAACTTTGTTCTTTACGCCTGCTTCAAGTGAAGAGGAACAACATGGCATCAGCGAAACACAACTTTCATAGGTAGTGTGGCCGAGTGGTCTAAGGCGCTGGATTAAGGCTCCAGTCTCTCTGGAGGCGTGGGTTCAAATCCCACCACTGCCACAAACATGTGTTTACAAACCTTGCTTTCATACGCCTGTGTCTTCTGCAGATGCCCGAGAGCTAGTCATGAAGTCACTATTCTCTGAAGATTCACCACTTTGCTCGTAATGGAGGTCTAAGCCGAGCCTTTCCTAGACTATATAATGCATTCTATCTGTACATGAATTATACGCATTGTGCATAATGTCCTAATCTAGAGACTGTGGGTTCAATTTCCATCTTGCATAAGTCAGAGCAGAGTGGCGCAGCAGAAGCGTGCTGAGCCTACAACCCAGAGGTCGATGGATTGAAACCATCCTCTGCTATCTGTAATGTCAATTTTCTTTTTTCCTGATTTCAGCACTTACTCATCACAACATCAACCTGCTGTTCTGACGTTTCATGATGTGTCCCGATTGATGGCAAATCCCACACAATGCAGTTTCTATGTCAGTTTGAAAGAAAATGCTCCTTTGTCAAACAAACATGATGATCAAATGACACACAAATCCCTTCCAGTGAATGTAAAGCAGAGTGGCGCAACGGAAGCGTGCTGGGCCCATAACCCAGAGGTCGATGGATCGAAACCGTCCTCTGCTAAGCCCGTTGTCCAACAACTGCTTCCTCCTTTTAACGCTTCGTCGTCACAACATCAACATGCTGTCTTGGCATCATGCCAAGATAACGCGTTGAATCTGGGTATATCGTATTTCCTCACTTGTGGCCATGTCCACTTTGGTCTTTACGCCTGCTTCAAGTTAAGAAGAACAAGTAGGCATCAGCGAAACACAACGTTCATAGGTAGTGTGGCTGAGTGGTCTAAGGCTCCAGTCTCTCTGGAGGCGTGGGTTCAAATCCCACCACTGTCACAAACATGTCTTTACAAACCTTGCTTTCATACGCCAGTGTCTTCTGCAGATGCCTGAGAGCTAGTCATGGAGTCACTATTCTCTGAAGATTCACCACTTTGCTCGTAATGGAGGTCTAAGCTGAGCTTTTCCTAGACTATACAACGCATTCTATCTGTACATGAATTATACGCATTGTGCATAATGTCCTAATCTAGAGATAGTGGGTTCAATTTCCATCTGGCATAAGTCAGAGCAGAGTGGCGCAGCGGAAGCGTGCTGGGCCCATAACCCAGAGGTCGATGGATCGAAACCATCCTCTGCTAAGCCCGTTGTCCAACAACTGCTTCCTCCTTTTAACGCTTCGTCGTCACAACATCAACCTGCTGTCTTGGCATCATGCCAAGACAACGCGTTGAATCTGGGTATATCGTATTTCCTCACTTGTGGCCATGTCAACTTTGGTCTTTACGCCTGCTTCAAGTTAAGAGGAACAAGTAGGCATCAGCGAAACACAACGTTCATAGGTAGTGTGGCCGAGTGGTCTAAGGCGCTGGCTTAAGGCTCCAGTCTCTCTGGAGGAGTGGGTTCAAATCCCACCACTGCCTCAAACATGTATTTACAAACCTTGCTTTCATACGCCTGTGTCTTCTGCAGATTCCCGAGAGCTAGTCATGAAGTCACTATTCTCTGAAGATTCACCACTTTGCTCGTAATGGAGGTCTAAGCTGAGCTTTTCCTAGACCATACAACGCATTCTATCTGTACATGAATTATACGCATTGTGCATAATGTCCTAATCTAGAGATTGTGGGTTCAATTTCCATCTTGCATAAGTCAGAGCAGAGTGGCGCAGCGGAAGCGTGCTGGGCCCATAACCCAGAGGTCGATGGATCGAAACCATCCTCTGATAAGCCCGTTGTCCAACAACTGCTTCCTCCTTTTAACGCTTCGTCGTCACAACATCAACATGCTGTCTTGGCATAATGCCAAGATAACGCGTTGAATCTGGGTATATCGTATTTCCTCACTTGTGGCCATGTCCACTTTGGTCTTTACGCCTGCTTCAAGTTAAGAGGAACAAGTAGGCATCAGCGAAACACAACGTTCATAGGTAGTGTGGCCGAGTGGTCTAAGGCGCTGGATTAAGGCTCCAGTCTCTCTGGAGGCGTGGGTTCAAATACCACCACTGCCACAAACATGTGTTTACAAACCTTGCTTTCATACGCCTGTGTCTTCTGCAGATGCCCGAGAGCTAGTCATGGAGTCACTATTCTCTGAAAATTCACCACTTTGCTCGTAATGGAGGTCTAAGCTGAGCTTTTCCTAGACTATACAACGCATTCTATCTGTACATGAATTATACGCATTGTGCATAATGTCCTAATCTAGAGATAGTGGGTTCAATTTCCATCTTGCATAAGTCAGAGCAGAGTGGCGCAGCGGAAGCGTGCTGGGCCCATAACCCAGAGGTCGATGGATCGAAACCATCCTCTGCTATCTGTAATGTCAATTTGATTTTTTCCTGATTTCAGCACTTACTCATCACAACATCAACCTGCTGTTCTGACGTTTCATGATGTGTCCCGATTGATGGCAAATCCCACACAATGCAGTTTCTATGTCAGTTTGAAAGAAAATGCTCCTTTGTCAAACAAACATGATGATCAAATGACACAGAAATCCCATCCAGTGAATGTAAAGCAGAGTGGCGCACCGGAAGCGTGCTGGGCCCATAACCCAGAGGTCGATAGATCGAAACCATCCTCTGCTAAGCCCGTTGTCCAACAACTGCTGCATCCTTTTAACGCTTCGTCGTCACAACATCAACATGCTGTCTTGGCATCATGCCAAGACAACGCGTTGAATCTGGGTATATCGTATTTCCTCACTTGTGGCCATGTCCACTTTGGTCTTTACGCCTGCTTCAAGTTAAAAGGAACAAGTAGGCATCAGCGAAACACAACGTTCATAGGTAGTGTGGCCGAGTGGTCTAAGGCGCTGGATTAAGACTCCAGTCTCTCTGGAGGCGTGGGTCGAAATCCCACCACTGCCACAAACATGTGTTTACAAACCTTGCTTTCATACGCCTGTGTCTTCTGCAGATGCCCGAGAGCTAGTCATGAAGTCACTATTCTCTGAAGATTCACCACTTTGCTCGTAATGGTGGTCTAAGCTGAGCTTTTCCTAGACTATATAATGCATTCTATCTGTACATGAATTATACGTATTGTGCATAATGTCCTAATCTAGAGATTGTGGGTTCAATTTCCATCTTGCATAAGTCAGAGCAGAGTGGCGCAGCGGAAGCGTGATGGGCCTACAACCCAGAGGTCGATGGATTGAAACCATCCTCTGCTATCTGTAATGTCAATTTTATTTTTTCCTGATTTCAGCACTTACTCATCACAACATCAACCTGCTGTTCTGACGTTTCATGATGTGTCCCGATTTATGGCAAATCCCACACAATGCAGTTTCTATGTCAGTTTGAAAGAAAATGCTCCTTTGTCAAACAAACATGATGATCAAATGACACACAAATCCCATCCAGGTAATGTAAAGCAGAGTGGCGCAGCGGAAGCGTGCTGGGCCCATAACCCAGAGGTCGATGGATCGAAACCATCCTCTGCTAAGCCCGTTGTCCAACAACTGCTTCTTCCTTTTAACGCTTCGTCGTCACAACATTAACATGCTGTCGTGGCATCATGCCAAGTCAACACGTTGAATCTGGGTATATCGTATTTCCTCACTTGTGGCCATGTCAACTTTGGTCTTTACGCCTGCTTCAAGTTAAGAGGAACAAGTAGGCATCAGCGAAACACAATGTTCATAGGTAATGTGGCCGAGTGGTCTAAGGCGCTGGATTAAGGCTCCAGTCTCTCTGGAGGTGTGGGTTCAAATCCCACCACTGCTGTAAACATGTGTTTACAAACCTTGCTTTCATACGCCTGTGTCTTCTGCAGATGCCCGAGAGCTAGTCATGAAGTCACTATTCTCTGAAGATTCACCACTTTGCTCGTAATGGAGGTCTAAGGTGAGCTTTTCCTAGACTATACAACGCATTCTATCTGTACATGAATTATACGCATTGTGCATAATGTCCTAATCTAGAGATTGTGGGTTCAATTTCCATCTTGCATAAGTCAGAGCAGAGTGGCGCAGCGGAAGCGTGCTGGGCCCATAACCCAGAGGTCGATGGATCGAAACCATCCTCTGCTAAGCCCGTTGTCCAACAACTGCTTCCTCCTTTTAACGCTTCGTCGTCACAACATCAACATGCTGTCTTGGCATCATGCCAAGATAACGCGTTGAATCTGGGTATATCGTATTTCCTCACTTGTGGCCATGTCCACTTTGGTCTTTACGCCTGCTTCAAGTTAAGAAGAACAAGTAGGCATCAGCGAAACACAACGTTCATAGGTAGTGTGGCCGAGTGGTCTAAGGCTCCAGTCTCTCTGGAGGCGTGGGTTCAAATCCCACCACTGTCACAAACATGTCTTTACAAACCTTGCTTTCATACGCCAGTGTCTTCTGCAGATGCCCGAGAGCTAGTCATGGAGTCACTATTCTCTGAAGATTCACCACTTTGCTCGTAATGGAGGTCTAAGCTGAGCTTTTCCTAGACTATACAACGCATTCTATCTGTACATGAATTATACGCATTGTGCATAATGTCCTAATCTAGAGATAGTGGGTTCAATTTCCATCTGGCATAAGTCAGAGCAGAGTGGCACAGCGGAAGCGTGCTGGGCCCATAACCCAGAGATCGATGGATCGAAACCATCCTCTGCTAAGCCCGTTGTCCAACAACTGCTTCCTCCTTTTAACGCTTCGTCGTCACAACATCAACCTGCTGTCTTGGCATCATGCCAAGACAACGCGTTGAATCTGGGTATATCGTATTTCCTCACTTGTGGCCATGTCAACTTTGTTCTTTACGCCTGCTTCAAGTGAAGAGGAACAACATGGCATCAGCGAAACACAACTTTCATAGGTAGTGTGGCCGAGTGGTCTAAGGCGCTGGATTAAGGCTCCAGTCTCTCTGGAGGCGTGGGTTCAAATCCCACCACTGCCACAAACATGTGTTTACAAACCTTGCTTTCATACGCCTGTGTCTTCTGCAGATGCCCGAGAGCTAGTCATGAAGTCACTATTCTCTGAAGATTCACCACTTTGCTCGTAATGGAGGTCTAAGCCGAGCCTTTCCTAGACTATATAATGCATTCTATCTGTACATGAATTATACGCATTGTGCATAATGTCCTAATCTAGAGACTGTGGGTTCAATTTCCATCTTGCATAAGTCAGAGCAGAGTGGCGCAGCAGAAGCGTGCTGAGCCTACAACCCAGAGGTCGATGGATTGAAACCATCCTCTGCTATCTGTAATGTCAATTTTCTTTTTTCCTGATTTCAGCACTTACTCATCACAACATCAACCTGCTGTTCTGACGTTTCATGATGTGTCCCGATTGATGGCAAATCCCACACAATGCAGTTTCTATGTCAGTTTGAAAGAAAATGCTCCTTTGTCAAACAAACATGATGATCAAATGACACACAAATCCCTTCCAGTGAATGTAAAGCAGAGTGGCGCAACGGAAGCGTGCTGGGCCCATAACCCAGAGGTCGATGGATCGAAACCGTCCTCTGCTAAGCCCGTTGTCCAACAACTGCTTCCTCCTTTTAACGCTTCGTCGTCACAACATCAACATGCTGTCTTGGCATCATGCCAAGATAACGCGTTGAATCTGGGTATATCGTATTTCCTCACTTGTGGCCATGTCCACTTTGGTCTTTACGCCTGCTTCAAGTTAAGAAGAACAAGTAGGCATCAGCGAAACACAACGTTCATAGGTAGTGTGGCTGAGTGGTCTAAGGCTCCAGTCTCTCTGGAGGCGTGGGTTCAAATCCCACCACTGTCACAAACATGTCTTTACAAACCTTGCTTTCATACGCCAGTGTCTTCTGCAGATGCCTGAGAGCTAGTCATGGAGTCACTATTCTCTGAAGATTCACCACTTTGCTCGTAATGGAGGTCTAAGCTGAGCTTTTCCTAGACTATACAACGCATTCTATCTGTACATGAATTATACGCATTGTGCATAATGTCCTAATCTAGAGATAGTGGGTTCAATTTCCATCTGGCATAAGTCAGAGCAGAGTGGCGCAGCGGAAGCGTGCTGGGCCCATAACCCAGAGGTCGATGGATCGAAACCATCCTCTGCTAAGCCCGTTGTCCAACAACTGCTTCCTCCTTTTAACGCTTCGTCGTCACAACATCAACCTGCTGTCTTGGCATCATGCCAAGACAACGCGTTGAATCTGGGTATATCGTATTTCCTCACTTGTGGCCATGTCAACTTTGGTCTTTACGCCTGCTTCAAGTTAAGAGGAACAAGTAGGCATCAGCGAAACACAACGTTCATAGGTAGTGTGGCCGAGTGGTCTAAGGCGCTGGATTAAGGCTCCAGTCTCTCTGGAGGAGTGGGTTCAAATCCCACCACTGCCTCAAACATGTATTTACAAACCTTGCTTTCATACGCCTGTGTCTTCTGCAGATTCCCGAGAGCTAGTCATGAAGTCACTATTCTCTGAAGATTCACCACTTTGCTCGTAATGGAGGTCTAAGCTGAGCTTTTCCTAGACCATACAACGCATTCTATCTGTACATGAATTATACGCATTGTGCATAATGTCCTAATCTAGAGATTGTGGGTTCAATTTCCATCTTGCATAAGTCAGAGCAGAGTGGCGCAGCGGAAGCGTGCTGGGCCCATAACCCAGAGGTCGATGGATCGAAACCATCCTCTGATAAGCCCGTTGTCCAACAACTGCTTCCTCCTTTTAACGCTTCGTCGTCACAACATCAACATGCTGTCTTGGCATAATGCCAAGATAACGCGTTGAATCTGGGTATATCGTATTTCCTCACTTGTGGCCATGTCCACTTTGGTCTTTACGCCTGCTTCAAGTTAAGAGGAACAAGTAGGCATCAGCGAAACACAACGTTCATAGGTAGTGTGGCCGAGTGGTCTAAGGCGCTGGATTAAGGCTCCAGTCTCTCTGGAGGCGTGGGTTCAAATACCACCACTGCCACAAACATGTGTTTACAAACCTTGCTTTCATACGCCTGTGTCTTCTGCAGATGCCCGAGAGCTAGTCATGGAGTCACTATTCTCTGAAAATTCACCACTTTGCTCGTAATGGAGGTCTAAGCTGAGCTTTTCCTAGACTATACAACGCATTCTATCTGTACATGAATTATACGCATTGTGCATAATGTCCTAATCTAGAGATAGTGGGTTCAATTTCCATCTTGCATAAGTCAGAGCAGAGTGGCGCAGCGGAAGCGTGCTGGGCCCATAACCCAGAGGTCGATGGATCGAAACCATCCTCTGCTATCTGTAATGTCAATTTGATTTTTTCCTGATTTCAGCACTTACTCATCACAACATCAACCTGCTGTTCTGACGTTTCATGATGTGTCCCGATTGATGGCAAATCCCACACAATGCAGTTTCTATGTCAGTTTGAAAGAAAATGCTCCTTTGTCAAACAAACATGATGATCAAATGACACAGAAATCCCATCCAGTGAATGTAAAGCAGAGTGGCGCACCGGAAGCGTGCTGGGCCCATAACCCAGAGGTCGATAGATCGAAACCATCCTCTGCTAAGCCCGTTGTCCAACAACTGCTGCATCCTTTTAACGCTTCGTCGTCACAACATCAACATGCTGTCTTGGCATCATGCCAAGACAACGCGTTGAATCTGGGTATATCGTATTTCCTCACTTGTGGCCATGTCCACTTTGGTCTTTACGCCTGCTTCAAGTTAAAAGGAACAAGTAGGCATCAGCGAAACACAACGTTCATAGGTAGTGTGGCCGAGTGGTCTAAGGCGCTGGATTAAGACTCCAGTCTCTCTGGAGGCGTGGGTCGAAATCCCACCACTGCCACAAACATGTGTTTACAAACCTTGCTTTCATACGCCTGTGTCTTCTGCAGATGCCCGAGAGCTAGTCATGAAGTCACTATTCTCTGAAGATTCACCACTTTGCTCGTAATGGTGGTCTAAGCTGAGCTTTTCCTAGACTATATAATGCATTCTATCTGTACATGAATTATACGTATTGTGCATAATGTCCTAATCTAGAGATTGTGGGTTCAATTTCCATCTTGCATAAGTCAGAGCAGAGTGGCGCAGCGGAAGCGTGATGGGCCTACAACCCAGAGGTCGATGGATTGAAACCATCCTCTGCTATCTGTAATGTCAATTTTATTTTTTCCTGATTTCAGCACTTACTCATCACAACATCAACCTGCTGTTCTGACGTTTCATGATGTGTCCCGATTTATGGCAAATCCCACACAATGCAGTTTCTATGTCAGTTTGAAAGAAAATGCTCCTTTGTCAAACAAACATGATGATCAAATGACACACAAATCCCATCCAGGTAATGTAAAGCAGAGTGGCGCAGCGGAAGCGTGCTGGGCCCATAACCCAGAGGTCGATGGATCGAAACCATCCTCTGCTAAGCCCGTTGTCCAACAACTGCTTCTTCCTTTTAACGCTTCGTCGTCACAACATTAACATGCTGTCGTGGCATCATGCCAAGTCAACACGTTGAATCTGGGTATATCGTATTTCCTCACTTGTGGCCATGTCAACTTTGGTCTTTACGCCTGCTTCAAGTTAAGAGGAACAAGTAGGCATCAGCGAAACACAATGTTCATAGGTAGTGTGGCCGAGTGGTCTAAGGCGCTGGATTAAGGCTCCAGTCTCTCTGGAGGTGTGGGTTCAAATCCCACCACTGCTGTAAACATGTGTTTACAAACCTTGCTTTCATACGCCTGTGTCTTCTGCAGATGCCCGAGAGCTAGTCATGAAGTCACTATTCTCTGAAGATTCACCACTTTGCTCGTAATGGAGGTCTAAGGTGAGCTTTTCCTAGACTATACAACGCATTCTATCTGTACATGAATTATACGCATTGTGCATAATGTCCTAATCTAGAGATTGTGGGTTCAATTTCCATCTTGCATAAGTCAGAGCAGAGTGGCGCAGCGGAAGCGTGCTGGGCCCATAACCCAGAGGTCGATGGATCGAAACCATCCTCTGCTAAGCCCGTTGTCCAACAACTGCTTCCTCCTTTTAACGCTTCGTCGTCACAACATCAACATGCTGTCTTGGCATCATGCCAAGATAACGCGTTGAATCTGGGTATATCGTATTTCCTCACTTGTGGCCATGTCCACTTTGGTCTTTACGCCTGCTTCAAGTTAAGAAGAACAAGTAGGCATCAGCGAAACACAACGTTCATAGGTAGTGTGGCCGAGTGGTCTAAGGCTCCAGTCTCTCTGGAGGCGTGGGTTCAAATCCCACCACTGTCACAAACATGTCTTTACAAACCTTGCTTTCATACGCCAGTGTCTTCTGCAGATGCCCGAGAGCTAGTCATGGAGTCACTATTCTCTGAAGATTCACCACTTTGCTCGTAATGGAGGTCTAAGCTGAGCTTTTCCTAGACTATACAACGCATTCTATCTGTACATGAATTATACGCATTGTGCATAATGTCCTAATCTAGAGATAGTGGGTTCAATTTCCATCTGGCATAAGTCAGAGCAGAGTGGCGCAGCGGAAGCGTGCTGGGCCCATAACCCAGAGATCAATGGATCGAAACCATCCTCTGCTAAGCCCGTTGTCCAACAACTGCTTCCTCCTTTTAACGCTTCGTCGTCACAACATCAACCTGCTGTCTTGGCATCATGCCAAGACAACGCGTTGAATCTGGGTATATCGTATTTCCTCACTTGTGGCCATGTCAACTTTGGTCTTTACGCCTGCTTCAAGTTAAGAGGAACAACATGGCATCAGCGAAACACAACTTCCATAGGTAGTGTGGCCGAGTGGTCTAAGGCGCTGGATTAAGGCTCCAGTCTCTCTGGAGGCGTGGGTTCAAATCCCACCACTGCCACAAACATGTGTTTACAAACCTTGCTTTCATACGCCTGTGTCTTCTGCAGATGCCCGAGAGCTAGTCATGAAGTCACTATTCTCTGAAGATTCACCACTTTGCTCGTAATGGAGGTCTAAGCCGAGCTTTTCCTAGACTATATAATGCATTCTATCTGTACATGAATTATACGCATTGTGCATAATGTCCTAATCTAGAGACTGTGGGTTCAATTTCCATCTTGCATAAGTCAGAGCAGAGTGGCGCAGCAGAAGCGTGCTGAGCCTACAACCCAGAGGTCGATGGATTGAAACCATCCTCTGCTATCTGTAATGTCAATTTTCTTTTTTCCTGATTTCAGCACTTACTCATCACAACATCAACCTGCTGTTCTGACGTTTCATGATGTGTCCCGATTGATGGCAAATCCCACACAATGCAGTTTCTATGTCAGTTTGAAAGAAAATGCTCCTTTGTCAAACAAACATGATGATCAAATGACACACAAATCCCTTCCAGTGAATGTAAAGCAGAGTGGCGCAGCGGAAGCGTGCTGGGCCCGTAACCCAGAGGTCGATGGATCGAAACCGTCCACTGCTAAGCCCGTTGTCCAACAACTGCTTCGTCGTTTTAACGCTTCGTCGTCACAACATCAACATGCTGTCTTGGCATCATGCCAAGACAACGCGTTGAATCTGGGTATATCGTATTTCCTCACTTGTGGCCATGTCCACTTTAGTCTTTACGCCTGCTTCAAGTTAAGAGGAACAAGTAGGCATCAGCGAAACACAACGTTCATAGGTAGTGTGGCCGAGTGGTCTAAGGCGCTGGATTAAGGCTCCAGTCTCTCTGGAGGCGTGGGTTCAAATCCCACCACTGTCACAAACATGTCTTTACAAACCTTGCTTTCATACGCCAGTGTCTTCTGCAGATGCCCGAGAGCTAGTCATGGAGTCACTATTCTCTGAAGATTCACCACTTTGCTCGTAATGGAGGTCTAAGCTGAGCTTTTCCTAGACTATACAACGCATTCTATCTGTACATGAATTATACGCATTGTGCATAATGTCCTAATCTAGAGATAGTGGGTTCAATTTCCATCTGGCATAAGTCAGAGCAGAGTGGCGCAGCGGAAGCGTGCTGGGCCCATAACCCAGAGATCGATGGATCGAAACCATCCTCTGCTAAGCCCGTTGTCCAACAACTGCTTCCTCCTTTTAACGCTTCGTCGTCACAACATCAACCTGCTGTCTTGGCATCATGCCAAGACAACGCGTTGAATCTGGGTATATCGTATTTCCTCACTTGTGGCCATGTCAACTTTGGTCTTTACGCCTGCTTCAAGTTAAGAGGAACAACATGGCATCAGCGAAACACAACTTCCATAGGTAGTGTGGCAGAGTGGTCTAAGGCGCTGGATTAAGGCTCCAGTCTCTCTGGAGGCGTGGGTTCAAATCCCACCACTGCCACAAACATGTGTTTACAAACCTTGCTTTCATATGCCTGTGTCTTCTGCAGATGCCTGAGAGCTAGTCATGAAGTCACTATTCTCTGAAGATTCACCACTTTGCTCGTAATGGAGGTCTAAGCCGAGCTTTTCCTAGACTATATAATGCATTCTATCTGTACATGAATTATACGCATTGTGCATAATGTCCTAATCTAGAGACTGTGGGTTCAATTTCCATCTTGCATAAGTCAGAGCAGAGTGGCGCAGCAGAAGCGTGCTGAGCCTACAACCCAGAGGTCGATGGATTGAAACCATCCTCTGCTATCTGTAATGTCAATTTTCTTTTTTCCTGATTTCAGCACTTACTCATCACAACATCAACCTGCTGTTCTGACGTTTCATGATGTGTCCCGATTGATGGCAAATCCCACACAATGCAGTTTCTATGTCAGTTTGAAAGAAAATGCTCCTTTGTCAAACAAACATGATGATCAAATGACACACAAATCCCTTCCAGTGAATGTAAAGCAGAGTGGCGCAGCGGAAGCGTGCTGGGCCCGTAACCCAGAGGTCGATGGATCGAAACCATCCACTGCTAAGCCCGTTGTCCAACAACTGCTTCGTCGTTTTAACGCTTCGTCGTCACAACATCAACATGCTGTCTTGGCATCATGCCAAGACAACGCGTTGAATCTGGGTATATCGTATTTCCTCACTTGTGGCCATGTCCACTTTAGTCTTTACGCCTGCTTCAAGTTAAGAGGAACAAGTAGGCATCAGCGAAACACAACGTTCATAGGTAGTGTGGCCAAGTGGTCTAAGGCGCTGGATTAAGGCTCCAGTCTCTCTGGAGGCGTGGGTTCAAATCCCACCACTGCCACAAACATGTGTTTACAAACCTTGCTTTCATACGCCTGTGTCTTCTGCAGATGCCTGAGAGCTAGTCATGAAGTCACTATTCTCTGAAGTTTCACCACTTTGCTCGTAATGGAGGTCTAAGCTGAGCTTTTCCTAGACCATACAACGCATTCTATCTGTACATGAATTATACGCATTGTGCATAATGTCCTAATCTAGAGATTGTGGGTTCAATTTCCATCTTGCATAAGTCAGAGCAGAGTGGCACAGCGGAAGCGTGCTGGGCCCATAACCCAGAGGTCGATGGATCGAAACCATCCTCTGCTAAGCCTGTTGTCCAACGACTGCTTCCTCCTTTTAACGCTTCGTCGTCACAACATCAACATGCTGTCTTGGCATAATGCCAAGATAACGCGTTGAATCTGGGTATATCGTATTTCCTCACTTGTGGCCATGTCCACTTTGGTCTTTAACGCCTGCTTCAAGTTAAGAGGAACAAGTAGGCATCAGCGAAACACAACGTTCATAGGTAGTGTGGCCGAGTGGTCTAAGGCGCTGGATTAAGGCTCCAGTCTCTCTGGAGGCGTGGGGTCAAATCCCACCACTGCCACAAACATGTGTTTACAAACCTTGCTTTCATACGCCTGTGTCTTCTGCAGATGCCTGAGAGCTAGTCATGGAGTCACTATTCTCTGAAAATTCACCACTTTGCTCGTAATGGAGGTCTAAGCTGAGCTTTTCCTAGACTATACAACGCATTCTATCTGTACATGAATTATACGCATTGTGCATAATGTCCTAATCTAGAGATAGTGGGTTCAATTTCCATCTTGCATAAGTCAGAGCAGAGTGGTGCAGCGGAAGCGTGCTGGGCCCATAACCCAGAGGTCGATGGATCGAAACCATCCTCTGCTATCTGTAATGTCAATTTGATTTTTTCCTGATTTCAGCACTTACTCATCACAACATCAACCTGCTGTTCTGACGTTTCATGATGTGTCCCGATTGATGGCAAATCCCACACAATGCAGTTTCTATGTCAGTTTGAAAGAAAATGCTCCTTTGTCAAACAAACATGATGATCAAATGACACACAAATACCATCCAGTGAATGTAAAGCAGAGTGGCGCAGCGGAAGCGTGCTGGGCCCATAACCCAGAGGTCGATAGATCGAAACCATCCTCTGCTAAGCCCGTTGTCCAACAACTGCTTCATCCTTTTAACGCTTCGTCGTCACAACATCAACATGCTGTCTTGGCATCATGCCAAGACAACGCGTTGAATCTGGGTATATCGTATTTCCTCACTTGTGGCCATGTCCACTTTGGTCTTTACGCCTGCTTCAAGTTAAAAGGAACAAGTAGGCATCAGCGAAACACAACGTTCATAGGTAGTGTGGCCAAGTGGTCTAAGGCGCTGGATTAAGGCTCCAGTCTCTCTGGAGGCGTGGGTTCAAATCCCACCACTGCCACAAACATGTGTTTACAAACCTTGCTTTCATATGCCTGTGTCTTCTGCAGATGCCTGAGAGCTAGTCATGAAGTCACTATTCTCTGAAGATTCACCACTTTGCTCGTAATGGAGGTCTAAGCCGAGCTTTTCCTAGACTATATAATGCATTCTATCTGTACATGAATTATACGCATTGTGCATAATGTCCTAATCTAGAGACTGTGGGTTCAATTTCCATCTTGCATAAGTCAGAGCAGAGTGGCGCAGCAGAAGCGTGCTGAGCCTACAACCCAGAGGTCGATGGATTGAAACCATCCTCTGCTATCTGTAATGTCAATTTTCTTTTTTCCTGATTTCAGCACTTACTCATCACAACATCAACCTGCTGTTCTGACGTTTCATGATGTGTCCCGATTGATGGCAAATCCCACACAATGCAGTTTCTATGTCAGTTTGAAAGAAAATGCTCCTTTGTCAAACAAACATGATGATCAAATGACACACAAATCCCTTCCAGTGAATGTAAAGCAGAGTGGCGCAGCGGAAGCGTGCTGGGCCCGTAACCCAGAGGTCGATGGATCGAAACCATCCACTGCTAAGCCCGTTGTCCAACAACTGCTTCGTCGTTTTAACGCTTCGTCGTCACAACATCAACATGCTGTCTTGGCATCATGCCAAGACAACGCGTTGAATCTGGGTATATCGTATTTCCTCACTTGTGGCCATGTCCACTTTAGTCTTTACGCCTGCTTCAAGTTAAGAGGAACAAGTAGGCATCAGCGAAACACAACGTTCATAGGTAGTGTGGCCAAGTGGTCTAAGGCGCTGGATTAAGGCTCCAGTCTCTCTGGAGGCGTGGGTTCAAATCCCACCACTGCCACAAACATGTGTTTACAAACCTTGCTTTCATACGCCTGTGTCTTCTGCAGATGCCCGAGAGCTAGTCATGAAGTCACTATTCTCTGAAGTTTCACCACTTTGCTCGTAATGGAGGTCTAAGCTGAGCTTTTCCTAGACCATACAACGCATTCTATCTGTACATGAATTATACGCATTGTGCATAATGTCCTAATCTAGAGATTGTGGGTTCAATTTCCATCTTGCATAAGTCAGAGCAGAGTGGCACAGCGGAAGCGTGCTGGGCCCATAACCCAGAGGTCGATGGATCGAAACCATCCTCTGCTAAGCCTGTTGTCCAACGACTGCTTCCTCCTTTTAACGCTTCGTCGTCACAACATCAACATGCTGTCTTGGCATAATGCCAAGATAACGCGTTGAATCTGGGTATATCGTATTTCCTCACTTGTGGCCATGTCCACTTTGGTCTTTAACGCCTGCTTCAAGTTAAGAGGAACAAGTAGGCATCAGCGAAACACAACGTTCATAGGTAGTGTGGCCGAGTGGTCTAAGGCGCTGGATTAAGGCTCCAGTCTCTCTGGAGGCGTGGGGTCAAATCCCACCACTGCCACAAACATGTGTTTACAAACCTTGCTTTCATACGCCTGTGTCTTCTGCAGATGCCTGAGAGCTAGTCATGGAGTCACTATTCTCTGAAAATTCACCACTTTGCTCGTAATGGAGGTCTAAGCTGAGCTTTTCCTAGACTATACAACGCATTCTATCTGTACATGAATTATACGCATTGTGCATAATGTCCTAATCTAGAGATAGTGGGTTCAATTTCCATCTTGCATAAGTCAGAGCAGAGTGGTGCAGCGGAAGCGTGCTGGGCCCATAACCCAGAGGTCGATGGATCGAAACCATCCTCTGCTATCTGTAATGTCAATTTGATTTTTTCCTGATTTCAGCACTTACTCATCACAACATCAACCTGCTGTTCTGACGTTTCATGATGTGTCCCGATTGATGGCAAATCCCACACAATGCAGTTTCTATGTCAGTTTGAAAGAAAATGCTCCTTTGTCAAACAAACATGATGATCAAATGACACACAAATACCATCCAGTGAATGTAAAGCAGAGTGGCGCAGCGGAAGCGTGCTGGGCCCATAACCCAGAGGTCGATAGATCGAAACCATCCTCTGCTAAGCCCGTTGTCCAACAACTGCTTCATCCTTTTAACGCTTCGTCGTCACAACATCAACATGCTGTCTTGGCATCATGCCAAGACAACGCGTTGAATCTGGGTATATCGTATTTCCTCACTTGTGGCCATGTCCACTTTGGTCTTTACGCCTGCTTCAAGTTAAAAGGAACAAGTAGGCATCAGCGAAACACAACGTTCATAGGTAGTGTGGCCGAGTGGTCTAAGGCGCTGGATTAAGACTCCAGTCTCTCTGGAGGCGTGGGTTGAAATCCCACCACTGCCACAAACATGTGTTTACAAACCTTGCTTTCATACGCCTGTGTCTTCTGCAGATGCCCGAGAGCTAGTCATGAAGTCACTATTCTCTGAAGATTCACCACTTTGCTCGTAATGGAGGTCTAAGCCGAGCTTTTCCTAGACTATATAATGCATTCTATCTGTACATGAATTATACGCATTGTGCATAATGTCCTAATCTAGAGACTGTGGGTTCAATTTCCATCTTGCATAAGTCAGAGCAGAGTGGCGCAGCAGAAGCGTGCTGAGCCTACAACCCAGAGGTCGATGGATTGAAACCATCCTCTGCTATCTGTAATGTCAATTTTCTTTTTTCCTGATTTCAGCACTTACTCATCACAACATCAACCTGCTGTTCTGACGTTTCATGATGTGTCCCGATTGATGGCAAATCCCACACAATGCAGTTTCTATGTCAGTTTGAAAGAAAATGCTCCTTTGTCAAACAAACATGATGATCAAATGACACAAAAATCCCTTCCAGTGAATGTAAAGCAGAGTGGCGCAGCGGAAGCGTGCTGGGCCCATAACCCAGAGGTCGATGGATCGAAACCATCCTCTAAGCCCATTGTCCAACAACTGCTTCGTCGTTTTAACGCTTCGTCGTCACAACATCAACATGCTGTCTTGGCATCATGCCAAGACAACGCGTTGAATCTGGGTATATCGTATTTCCTCACTTGTGGCCATGTCCACTTTGGTCTTTACGCCTGCTTCAAGTTAAGAGGAACAAGTAGGCATCAGCGAAACACAACGTTCATAAGTAGTGTGGCCGAGTGGTCTAAGGCGCTGGATTAAAGCTCCAGTCTCTCTGGAGGCGTGGGTTCAAATCCCACCACTGCCACAAACATGTGTTTACAAACCTTGCTTTCATACGCCTGTGTCTTCTGCAGATGCCCGAGAGCTAGTCATGAAGTCACTATTCTCTGAAGATTCACCACTTTGCTCGTAATGGAGGTCTAAGCTGAGCTTTTCCTAGACCATACAACGCATTCTATCTGTACATGAATTATCCGCATTGTGCATAATGTCCTAATCTAGAGATTGTGGGTTCAATTTCCATCTTGCTTAAGTCAGAGCAGAGTGGCGCAGCGGAAGCGTGCTGGGCCCATAACCCAGAGGTCGATGGATCGAAACCATCCTCTGCTAAGCCTGTTGTCCAACAACTGCTTCCTCCTTTTAACGCTTCGTCGTCACAACATCAACATGCTGTCTTGGCATAATGCCAAGATAACGCGTTGAATCTGGGTATATCGTATTTCCTCACTTGTGGCCATGTCCACTTTGGTCTTTACGCCTGCTTCAAGTTAAGAGGAACAAGTAGGCATCAGCGAAACACAACGTTCATAGGTAGTGTGGCCGAGTGGTCTAAGGCGCTGGATTAAGGCTCCAGTCTCTCTGGAGGCGTGGGGTCAAATCCCACCACTGCCACAAACATGTGTTTACAAACCTTGCTTTCATACGCCTGTGTCTTCTGCAGATGCCCGAGAGCTAGTCATGGAGTCACTATTCTCTGAAAATTCACCACTTTGCTCGTAATGGAGGTCTAAGCTGAGCTTTTCCTAGACTATACAACGCATTCTATCTGTACATGAATTATACGCATTGTGCATAATGTCCTAATCTAGAGATAGTGGGTTCAATTTCCATCTTGCATAAGTCAGAGCAGAGTGGCGCAGCGGAAGCGTGCTGGGCCCATAACCCAGAGGTCGATGGATCGAAACCATCCTCTGCTATCTGTAATGTCAATTTTATTTTTTCCTGATTTCAGCACTTACTCATCACAACATCAACCTGCTGTTCTGACGTTTCATGATGTGTCCCGATTGATGGCAAATCCCACACAATGCAGTTTCTATGTCAGTTTGAAAGAAAATGCTCCTTTGTCAAACAAACATGATGATCAAATGACACACAAATCCCATCCAGTGAATGTAAAGCAGAGTGGCGCAGCGGAAGCGTGCTGGGCCCATAACCCAGAGGTCGATAGATCGAAACCATCCTCTGCTAAGCCCGTTGTCCAACAACTGCTTCATCCTTTTAACGCTTCGTCGTCACAACATCAACATGCTGTCTTGGCATCATGCCAAGACAACGCGTTGAATCTGGGTATATCGTATTTCCTCACTTGTGGCCATGTCCACTTTGGTCTTTACGCCTGCTTCAAGTTAAAAGGAACAAGTAGGCATCAGCGAAACACAACGTTCATAGGTAGTGTGGCCGAGTGGTCTAAGGCGCTGGATTAAGACTCCAGTCTCTCTGGAGGCGTGGGTTGAAATCCCACCACTGCCACAAACATGTGTTTACAAACCTTGCTTTCATACGCCTGTGTCTTCTGCAGATGCCCGAGAGCTAGTCATGAAGTCACTATTCTCTGAAGATTCACCACTTTGCTCGTAATGGAGGTCTAAGCTAAGCTTTTCCTAGACTATATAATGCATTCCATCTGTACATGAATTATACGCATTGTACATAATGTCCTAATCTAGAGATTGTGGGTTCAATTTCCATCTTGCATAAGTCAGAGCAGAGTGTCGCAGCGGAAGCGTGCTGAGCCTACAACCCAGAGGTCGATGGATTGAAACCATCCTCTGCTATCTGTAATGTACATTTTCTTTTTTCCTGATTTCAGCACTTACTCATCACAACATCAACCTGCTGTTCTGACGTTTCATGATGTGTCCCGATTGATGGCAGATCCCACACAATGCAGTTTCTATGTCAGTTTGAAAGAAAATGCTCCTTTGTCAAACAAACATGATGATCAAATGACACACAAATCCCATCCAATGAATGTAAAGCAGAGTGGCGCAGCGGAATCGTGCTGGGCCCATAACCCAGAGGTCGATGGATCGAAACCATCCTCTGCTAAGCCCGTTGTCCAACAACTGCTTCATCCTTTTAACGCTTCGTCGTCACAACATCAACATGCTGTCTTGGCATCATGCCAAGACAACACGTTGAATCTGGGTATATCGTATTTCCTCACTTGTGGCCATGTCCACTTTGGTCTTTACGCCTGCTTCAAGTTAAAAGGAACAAGTAGGCATCAGCGAAACACAACGTTCATAGGTAGTGTGGCCGAGTGGTCTACGGCGCTGGATTAAGGCTCCAGTCTCTCTGGAGGCGTGGGTTCAAATCCCACAACTGCCACAAACATGTGTTTACAAACCTTGCTTTCATACGCCTGTGTCTTCTGCAGATGCCCGAGAGCTAGTCATGAAGTCACTATTCTCTGAAGATTCACCACTTTGCTCGTAATGGAGGTCTAAGCTGAGCTTTTCCTAGACTATACAACGCATTCTATCTGTACATGAATTATACGCATTGTGCATAATGTCCTAATCTAGAGATTGTGGGTTCAATTTCCATCTTGCATAAGTCAGAGCAGAGTGGCGCAACGGAAGCGTGCTGGGCCCATAACCCAGAGGTCGATGGATCGAAACCTTCTTCTGCTAAGCCCGTTGTCCAACAACTGCGTCCTCCTTTTAACGCTTCGTCGTCACAACATCAACATGCTGTCTTGGCATCATGCCAAGATAACGCGTTGAATCTGGGTATATCATATATCCTCACTTGTGGCCATGTCCACTTTGGTCTTTACGCCTGCTTCAAGTTAAGAAGAACAAGTAGGCATCAGCGAAACACAACGTTCATAGGTAGTGTGGCCGAGTTGTCTAAGGCGCTGGATTAAGGCTCCAGTCTCTCTGGAGGCGTGGGTTCAAATCCCACCACTGCCACAAACATGTGTTTACAAACCTTGCTTTCATACGCCTGTGTCTTCTGCAGATGCCCGAGAGCTAGTCATGAAGTCACTATTCTCTGAAGATTCACCACTTTGCTCGTAATGGAGGTCTAAGCTGATAGTCAGGGCTGTTAACAAAAAAAGGGGGACACGGCTGACAAAAGCGCCACATTTTTTCTACATGCTCTCCATCACCATAAGTTTCATTTTGGACGGGGAGCCACGTCATCAAGATGGCAGAAGGCGGCCATCTTGGATTTCAAAGATGGCCACCATGTAATATCTATAAGTGCCAATATCTCGGCTTCAAAGCCACTTAGAAGGTCAATCTTGGTGTCAAAATATACATTTTCTAGGTCAAGGAATGCAATAAAGCTATTGAGAATTACACTAGATGTTTATTTGTGCCACGATCAAATAAATATGGTCATTCTAGCAACATATTTACATACTTTTCAACTCGGTTAGCAGTCAGACACAGAAAATGGAGCATGAAGTGAATTGACATTAAAATTATTAGTCACATTGACAACTGCAAAGCTCTGTGCAATTCCAGTGTGCCTTCTCGCATGAGCACCTTGCACCACAACCACGTTTACAACCGCACTTGACCAGTTCATTGCAGGCTTTTGACGCCATCGGTAGAATGCTCCACACAGGAAGCCAGACCTGGTTGTTGTCATCCAATGTCCATCCCCATCCTTCTGGACTGGGTGTTGGCTGCTGGGCCAGTTCAGACGTGGACCAGATCCCAGACTGGTAGGCAACTCGCTTCACGTGCTGCAACAGTGAATCTTGCGTTGGTGGAATGTGTTCCATCGTTTTGTTCTTCTGGCAGAACAACTCTCGCCGTGCTTCATTGACAGATTCCAAATCACTTGTCTTATCATACATGATGACTGTGAAACGCTCAAGAAGCTGAAAGTGTTGGGCATCTATGGTCACTGAAGTGTATGGATTTTCTGCCATGTAGTTGAAGGCCTGGGTGACCTCAGGGTAGGACTTCCATGCCACCCATGCTGACTTCTTTCCTTTCCCGCAGAATGCTGATGTTTTGTCACAGCCTGTGTAACAGTGGAAGATGGGAAGTGCTGTGGACTTGTCTTTGCCCAGAGCATGGCAGATGGTGTTTATATGAACATAGGTGTAGTTCTTGCCAGTGCCAAAAGCAACCCAGATGTCTGCAGCTGGATACTTGGTGAGCAGGGCATGGAACTTGCCGATGAGGATAACGACAACATCCGTATCCACAGTGCGTATCAAGCAGGTAGAACAGCCATGTTCCAGGGCATCAAGCAGGTGAATCAATATCCTGGTGTCGGCCTCTTCGTGGTTACATGGCAGCATGGAGTGGCTGGTGTCTGTGCCGACCACTGTGATGCCAGATGTGATGAAGACCAGCTTGCCCTCTGGCCAGGCGGTGGATGCAATCTTCCCAGAGAGAAAGGTAAAGAGTTCCTGCTTGTTTATAGGATCACGCAGGAAATCTGGCCAATTCCCCGGCAGCTTGTTCTGACCAGCCACCTTCCGTCGTATCCCTTTGCCTCGCTTCTCCCTTGTTGACTCTTTTATGCTGCTGGTGATGTAAGTATCCCAGACCACATCAACTCTTTTGGAGATCTACAAAGCCCAATCCATTGTGTGCAAGAGACGAGATTGGCAAGGGGCAGGCAAAAATCTAAACTGTGTAAGGCAAGGGGTCGAAAACCAAAGGGGCAGTCAGAGAAGGCAGAGGTACCGGCAATACAAGGGCTGGGCAAAAACGTAGTATAGAAAACAGAACAGAGATCAGTTAGGGCAAAAAACTTGATTTTGAACAATGCTTGAGAGCTTGGGTAAACACAAGGCAATCTGGCAAGAGACTGGAGAGAGACTGAGGCTTAAGTACTGTAGGCATGATTGCAGGTGAGTTAATGCAGGTGGTCACACTGGCAGGAACCAGATCCAGACACACCCACACCCTAGGGACTAACAGGACACAGGTGGAGATAACTAATAATCACAGGGAGGAGAGACAAGGCAGGTAAACAGTAACTAGGCAGACAGGAAACAATAGGAACGATACTACAAAATAGATAGGAAAAATAGGAAATAACAAGAGTCAGATCTGTCAAAGTTTAATAAACACACACACACACACACACACACACACACACACACACACACACACACACACACACACACACACACACACACACACACTGAGATGTTGTGCATAATCTAGACGAAGCATGCATAATTGTGTACATATATTGCCAGAATTTACCAAATTATCTAATATTGGCTGAATTAGTCACTTATTGACATTCCCTATAGTTTTATTGCATTCCTTGTCCCAGAAAATGTATATTTTGACACCAAGATTGACCTTCTAAGTGGCTTGGAAGCCGAGATATTGGCTTTTATAGATATTGCATGGTGGCCATCTTTGTAATCCAAGATGGCCGCCTTCTGCCATCTTGATGGTGTGGCTCCCCGTCCAAAATGAAACTTATGGTGATGGAGAACACGTAAAAAAAAATTGGCGCTTTTGTCAGCCGTGTCCCCCTTTTTCAAAAATCTGGTCTTAAGCAACCGGGCTATGAGCTTTTCCTAGACTATATAATGCATTCTATCTGTACATGAATTATACGCATTGTGCATAATGTCCTAATCTAGAGATTGTGGGTTCAATTTCCATCTTGCATAAGTCAGAGCAGAGTGGCGCAGCGGAAGCGTACTGAGCCTACAACCCAGAGGTCGATGGATTGAAACCATCCTCTGCTATCTGTAATGTCAATTTTATTTTTTCCTGATTTCAGCACTTACTCATCACAACATCAACCTGCTGTTCTGACGTTTCATGATGTGTCCCGATTGATGGCAAATCCCACACAATGCAGTTTCTATGTCAGTTTGAAAGAAAATGCTCCTTTGTCAAACAAACATGATGATCAAATGACACACAAATCCCATCCAGTGAATGTAAAGCAGAGTGGCGCAGCGGAAGCGTGCTGGGCCCATAACCCAGAGGTCGATAGATCGAAACCATCCTCTGCTAAGCCAGTTGTCCAACAACTGCTTCATCCTTTTAACGCTTCGTCGTCACAACATCAACATGCTGTCTTGGCATCATGCCAAGACAACGCGTTGAATCTGGGTATATCGTATTTCCTCACTTGTGGCCATGTCCACTTTGGTCTTTACGCCTGCTTCAAGTTAAAAGGAACAAGTAGGCATCAGCGAAACACAACGTTCATAGGTAGTGTGGCCGAGTGGTCTAAGGCGCTGGATTAAGACTCCAGTCTCTCTGGAGGCCTGGGTTGAAATCCCACCACTGCCACAAACATGTGTTTACAAACCTTGCTTTCATACGCCTGTGTCTTCTGCAGATGCCCGAGAGCTAGTCATGAAGTCACTATTCTCTGAAGATTCACCACTTTGCTCGTAATGGAGGTCTAAGCTGAGCTTTTCCTAGACTATATAATGCATTCTATCTGTACATGAATTATACGCATTGTACATAATGTCCTAATCTAGAGATTGTGGGTTCAATTTCCAACTTGCATAAGTCAGAGCAGAGTGTCGCAGCGGAAGCGTGCTGAGCCTACAACCCAGAGGTCGATGGATTGAAACCATCCTCTGCTATCTGTAATGTAAATTTTCTTTTTTCCTGATTTCAGCACTTACTCATCACAACATCAACCTGCTGTTCTGACGTTTCATGATGTGTCCCGATTGATGGCAGATCCCACACAATGCAGTTTCTATGTCAGTTTGAAAGAAAATGCTCCTTTGTCAAACAAACATGATGATCAAATGACACACAAATCCCATCCAATGAATGTAAAGCAGAGTGGCGCAGCGGAATCGTGCTGGGCCCATAACCCAGAGGTCGATGGATCGAAACCATCCTCTGCTAAGCCCGTTGTCCAACAACTGCTTCATCCTTTTAACGCTTCGTCGTCACAACATCAACATGCTGTCTTGGCATCATGCCAAGACAACGCGTTGAATCTGGGTATATCGTATTTCCTCACTTGTGGCCATGTCCACTTTGGTCTTTACGCCTGCTTCAAGTTAAAAGGAACAAGTAGGCATCAGCGAAACACAACGTTCATAGGTAGTGTGGCCGAGTGGTCTAAGGCGCTGGATTAAAACTCCAGTCTCTCTGGAGGCGTTGGTTGAAATCCCACCACTGCCACAAACATGTGTTTACAAACCTTGCTTTCATACGCCTGTGTCTTCTGCAGATGCCCGAGAGCTAGTCATGAAGTCACTATTCTCTGAAGATTCACCACTTTGCTCGTAATGGAGGTCTAAGCTGAGCTTTTCCTAGACTATATAATGCATTCTATCTGTACATGAATTATACGCATTGTACATAATGTCCTAATCTAGAGATTGTGGGTTCAATTTCCATCTTGCATAAGTCAGAGCAGAGTGTCGCAGCGGAAGCGTGCTGAGCCTACAACCCAGAGGTCGATGGATTGAAACCATCCTCTGCTATCTGTAATGTAAATTTTCTTTTTTCCTGATTTCAGCACTTACTCATCACAACATCAACCTGCTGTTCTGACGTTTCATGATGTGTCCCGATTGATGGCAGATCCCACACAATGCAGTTTCTATGTCAGTTTGAAAGAAAATGCTCCTTTGTCAAACAAACATGATGATCAAATGACACACAAATCCCATCCAATGAATGTAAAGCAGAGTGGCGCAGCGTAATCGTGCTGGGCCCATAACCCAGAGGTCGATGGATCGAAACCATCCTCTGCTAAGCCCGTTGTCCAACAACTGCTTCGTCCTTTTAACGCTTCGTCGTCACAACATCAACATGCTGTCTTGGCATCATGCCAAGACAACGCGTTGAATCTGGGTATATCGTATTTCCTCACTTGTGGCCATGTCCACTTTGGTCTTTACGCCTGCTTCAAGTTAAGAGGAACAAGTAGGCATCAGCGAAACACAACGTTCATAGGTAGTGTGGCCGAGTGGTCTACGGCGCTGGATTAAGGCTCCAGTCTCTCTGGAGGCGTGGGTTCAAATCCCACCACTGCCACAAACATGTGTTTACAAACCTTGCTTTCATACGCCTGTGTCTTCTGCAGATGCCCGAGAGCTAGTCATGAAGTCACTATTCTCTGAAGATTCACCACTTTGCTCGTAATGGAGGTCTAAGCTGAGCTTTTCCTAGACTATACAACGCATTCTATCTGTACATGAAATATACGCATTGTGCATAATGTCCTAATCTAGAGATTGTGGGTTCAATTTCCATCTTGCATAAGTCAGAGCAGAGTGGCGCAACGGAAGCGTGCTGGGCCCATAACCCAGAGGTCGATGGATCGAAACCTTCTTCTGCTAAGCCCGTTGTCCAACAACTGCTTCCTCCTTTTAACGCTTCGTCGTCACAACATCAACATGCTGTCTTGGCATCATGCCAAGATAACGCGTTGAATCTGGGTATATCGTATTTCCTCACTTGTGGCCATGTCCACTTTGGTCTTTACGCCTGCTTCAAGTTAAGAAGAACAAGTAGGCATCAGCGAAACTCAACGTTCATAGGTAGTCTGGCCGAGTGGTCTAAGGCGTTGGATTAAGGCTCCTGTCTCTCTGGAGGCGTGGGTTCAAATCCCACCACTGCCACAAACATGTGTTTACAAACCTTGCTTTCATACGCCTGTGTCTTCTGCAGATGCCCGAGAGCTAGTCATGGAGTCACTATTCTCTGAAGATTCACCACTTTGCTCGTAATGGAGGTCTTAGCTGAGCTTTTCCTAGACTATACAACGCATTCTATCTGTACATGAATTATACGCATTGTGCATAATGTCCTAATCTAGAGATAGTGGGTTCAATTTCCATCTTCTATAAGTCAGAGCAGAGTGGCGCAGCGGAAGCGTGCTGGGCCCATAACCCAGAGGTCGATGGATCGAAACCATCCTCTGCTAAGCCCGTTGTCCAACAACTGCTTCCTCCTTTTAACGCTTCGTCGTCACAACATCAACCTGCTGTCTTGGCATCATGCCAAGACAACGCGTTGAATCTGGGTATATCGTATTTCCTCACTTGTGGCCATGTCCACTTTGGTCTTTACGCCTGCTTCAAGTTAAGAGGAACAAGTAGGAAGTAGGCATCAGCGAAACACAACGTTCATAGGTAGTGTGGCCGAGTGGTCTACGGCGCTGGATCAGCGGAAGCGTGCTGGGCCTTCAACCCAGAGGTCGATGGATTGAAACCATCCTCTGCTATCTGTAATGTCAATTTTATTTTTTCCTGATTTCAGCACTTACTCATCACAACATCAACCTGCTGTTCTGACGTTTCATGATGTGTCCCGATTGATGGCAAATCCCACACAATGCAGTTTCTATGTCAGTTTGAAAGAAAATGCTCCTTTGTCAAATAAACATGATGATCAAATAACACACAAATCCCATTCAGTTAATGTGAAGCAGAGTGGCGCAGCTGAAGCGTGCTGGGCCCATAACCCAGAGGTCGATGGATCGAAACCATCCTCTGCTAAGCCCGTTGTCCAACAACTGCTTCTTCCTTTTAACGCTTCGTCGTCACAACATCAACATGCTGTCTTGGCATCATGCCAAGTCAACGCGTTGAATCTGGGTATATCGTATTTCCTCACTTGTGGCCATGTCAACTTTGGTCTTTACGCCTGCTTCAAGTTAAGAGGAACAAGTAGGCATCAGTGAAACACAACGTTCATAGGTAGTGTGGCCGAGTGGTCTAAGGCGCTGGATTAAGGCTCCAGTGTCTCTGGAGGCGTGGGTTCAAATCCCACCACTGCCACAAACATGTGCTTACAAACCTTGCTTTCATACGCCTGTGTCTTCTGCAGATGCCCGACAGCTAGTCATGAAGTCACTATTCTCTGAAGATTCACCACTTTGCTCGTAATGGAGGTCTAAGCTGAGCTTTTCCTAGACTATACAACGCATTCTATCTGTACATGAATTATACGCATTGTGCATAATGTCCTAATCTAGAGATTGTGGGTTCAATTTCCATCTTGCATAAGTCAGAGCAGAGTGGCGCAGCGGAAGCGTGCTGGGCCCATAACCCAGAGGTCGATGGATCGAAACCATCCTCTGCTAAGCCCGTTGTCCAACAACTGCTTCCTCCTTTTAACGCTTCGTCGTCACAACATCAACATGCTGTCTTGGCATCATGCCAAGATAACGCGTTGAATCTGGGTATATCGTATTTCCTCACTTGTGGCCATGTCCACTTTGGTCTTTACGCCTGCTTCAAGTTAAGAGGAACAAGTAGGCATCAGCGAAACACAACGTTCATAGGTAGTGTGGCCGAGTGGTCTAAGGCGCTGGTTTAAGACTCCAGGCTCTCTGGAGGCGTGGGTTGAAATCCCACCACTGCCACAAACATGTGTTTACAAACCTTGCTTTCATACGCCTGTGTCTTCTGCAGATGCCCGAGAGCTAGTCATGAAGTCACTATTTTCTGAAGATTCACCACTTTGCTCGTAATGGAGGTCTAAGCTGAGCTTTTCCTAGACTATATAATGCATTCTATCGGTACATGAATTATACGCATTGTGCATAATGTCCTAATCTAGAGATTGTGGGTTCAATTTCCATCTTGCATAATTCAGAGCAGAGTGGTGCAGCGGAAGCGTGCTGAGCCTACAACCCAGAGGTCGATGGATTGAAACCATCCTCTGCTATCTGTAATGTCAATTTTCTTTTTTCCTGATTTCAGAACTTACTCATCACAACATCAACCTGCTGTTCTGACGTTTCATGATGTGTCCCGATTGATGGCAAATCCCACACAATGCAGTTTCTATGTCAGTTTGAAAGAAAATGCTCCTTTGTCAAACAAACATGATGATCAAATGACACACAAATCCCATCCAGTGAATGTAAAGCAGAGTGGCGCAGCGGAAGCGTGCTGGGCCCATAACCCAGAGGTCGATGGATCGAAACCATCCTCTGCTAAGCCCATTGTCCAACAACTGCTTCGTCCTTTTAACGCTTCGTCGTCACAACATCAACATGCTGTATTGGCATCATGCCAAGACAACGCGTTGAATCTGGGTATATCGTATTTCCTCACTTGTGGCCATGTCCACTTTGGTCTTTACGCCTGCTTCAAGTTAAGAGGAACAAGTAGGCATCAGCGAAACACAACGTTCATAGGTAGTGTGGCCGAGTGGTCTAAGGCGCTGGATTAAGGCTCCAGTCTCTTTGGAGATGTGGGTTCAAATCCCACCACTGCCACAAACATGTGTTTACAAACCTTGCTTTCATACGCCTGTGTCTTCTGCAGATGCCCGAGAGCTCGTCATGAAGTCACTATTCTCTGAAGATTCACCACTTTGCTCGTAATGGAGGTCTAAGCTGAGCTTTTCCTAGACTATACAACGCATTCTATCTGTACATGAATTATACGCATTGTGCATATTGTCCCAATCTAGAGATTGTGGGTTCAATTTCCATCTTGCATAAGTCAGAGCAGAGTGGCGCAGCGGAAGCGTGCTGTACCCATAACCCAGAGGTCGATGGATCGAAACCATCCTCTGCTAAGCCCGTTGTCCAACAACTGCTTCGTCCTTTTAACGCTTCGTCGTCACAACATCAACATGCTGTCTTGGCATCATGCCAAGACAACGCGTTGAATCTGGGTATATCGTATTTCCTCACTTGTGGCCATGTCCACTTTGGTCTTTACGCCTGCTTCAAGTTAAGAGGAACAAGTAGGCATCAGCGAAACACAACGTTCATAGGTGTTGTGGCCGAGTGGTCTAAGGCGCTGGATTAAGGCTCCAGTCTCTCTGGAGGCATGGGTTGAAATCCCACCACTGCCACAAACATGTGTTTACAAACCTTGCTTTCATACGCCTGTGTCTTCTGCAGATGCCCGAGAGCTAGTCATGAAGTCACTATTCTCTGAAGATTCACCACTTTGCTTGTAATGGAGGTCTAAGCTGAGCTTTTCCTAGACTATACAACGCATTCTATCTGTACATGAATTATACGCATTGTGCATAATGTCCTAATCTAGAGATTGTGGGTTCAATTTCCATCTTGCATAAGTCAGAGCAGAGTGGCGCAGCGGAAGCGTGCTGGGCCCATAACCCAGAGGTCGATGGATCGAAACCATCCTCTGCTAAGCCCGTTGTCCAACAACTGCTTCCTCCTTTTAACGCTTCGTCATCACAACATCAACCTGCTGTCTTGGCATCATGCCAAGACAACGCGTTGAATCTGGGTATATCGTATTTCCTCACTTGTGGCCATGTCCACTTTGGTCTTTACGCCTGCTTCAAGTTAAGAAGAACAAGTAGATATCAGCGAAACACAATGTTTATAGGTAGTGTGGCCGAGTGGTCTAAGGCGCTGGATTAAGGTTCCAGTCTCTCTGGAGGTGTGGGTTCAAATCCCACCACTGCCACAAACATGTGTTTACAAACCTTGCTTTCATACGCCTGTGTCTTCTGCAGATGCCCGAGAGCTAGTCATGAAGTCACTATTCTCTGAAGATTCACCACTTTGCTCGTAATGGAGGTCTAAGCTGAGCTTTTCCTAGACTATACAACGCATTCTATCTGTACATGAATTATACGCATTGTGCATATTGTCCCAATCTAGAGATTGTGGGTTCAATTTCCATCTTGCATAAGTCAGAGCAGAGTGGCGCAGCGGAAGCGTGATGGGCCTACAACCCAGAGGTCGATGGATTGAAACCATCCTCTGCTATCTGTAATGTCAATTTTATTTTTTCCTGATTTCAGCACTTACTCATCACAACATCAACCTGCTGTTCTGACGTTTCATGATGTGTCCCGATTTATGGCAAATCCCACACAATGCAGTTTCTATGTCAGTTTGAAAGAAAATGCTCCTTTGTCAAACAAACATGATGATCAAATGACACACAAATCCCATCCAGTGAATGTAAAGCAGAGTGGTGCAGCGGAAGCGTGCTGGGCCCATAACCCAGAGGTCGATGGATCGAAACCATCCTCTGCTAAGCCCGTTGTCCAACAACTGCTTCGTCCTTTTAAAGCTTCGTCGTCACAACATCAACATGCTGTCTTGGCATCATGCCAAGACAACGCGTTGAATCTGGGTATATCGTATTTCCTCACTTGTGGCCATGTCCACTTTGGTCTTTACGCCTGCTTCAAGTTAAGAGGAACAAGTAGGCATCAGCGAAACACAACGTTCATAGGTAGTGTGGCCGAGTGGTCTAAGGCGCTGGATTAAGGCTCCAGTGTCTCTGGAGGCGTGGGTTCAAATCCCACCACTGCCACAAACATGTGTTTACAAACCTTTCTTTCATACGCCTGTGTCTTCTGCAGATGCCCGAGAGCTCGTCATGAAGTCACTATTCTCTGAAGATTCACCACTTTGCTCGTAATGGAGGTCTAAGCTGAGCTTTTCCTGGACTATACAACGCATTCTATCTGTACATGAATTATACGCATTGTGCATAATGTCCTAATCTAGAGATTGTGGGTTCAATTTCCATCTTGCATAAGTCAGAGCAGAGTGGCGCAGCGGAAGCGTGCTGGGCCCATAACCCAGAAGTCGATGGATTGAAACCGTCCTCTGCTATCTGTAATGTCATTTTAATTTTTTCCAGATTTCAGCACTTACTCATCACAACATCAACCTGCTGTTCTGACGTTTCATGATGTGTCCCGATTGATGGCAAATCCCACACAATGCAGTTTCTATGTCAGTTTGAAAGAAAATGCTCCTTTGTCAAACAAACATGATGATCAAATGACACACAAATCCCATCCAGTGAATGTAAAGCAGAGTGGCGCAGCGGAAGCGTGCTGGGCCCATAACCCAGAGGTCGATGGGTCGAAACCATCCTCTGCTAAACCCGTTGTCCAACAACTGCTTCGTCCATTTAACGCTTCGTCGTCACAACATCAACACGCTGTCTTAGCATCATGCCAAGAGAACGCGTTGAATCTGGGTATATCGTATTTCCTCACTTGTGGCCATGTCAACTTTGGTCTTTACGCCTGCTTCAAGTTAAGAGGAACAAGTAGGCATCAGCGAAACACAATGTTCATAGGTAGTGTGGCCGAGTGGTCTAAGGCGCTGGATTAAGGCTCCAGTCTCTCTGGAGGCGTGGGTTCAATTCCCACCACTGCCACAAACATGTGTTTACAAACCTTGCTTTCATACGCCTGTGTCTTCTGCAGATGCCCGAGAGCTCGTCATGAAGTCACTATTCTCTGAAGATTCACCACTTTGCTCGTAATGGAGGTCTAAGCTGAGCTTTTCCTAGACTATACAACGCATTCTATCTGTACATGAATTATACGCATTGTGCATAATGTCCTAATCTAGAGATTGTGGGTTCAATTTCCATCTTGCATAAGTCAGAGCAGAGTGGCGCAGCGGAAGCGTGCTGGGCCCTTAACCCAGAGGTCGATGGATCGAAACCATCCTCTGCTAAGCCCGTTGTCCAACAACTCCTTCCTCCTTTTAACGCTTCGTCGTCACAACATCAACATGCTGTCTTGGCATCATGCCAAGATAACGCGTTGAATCTGGGTATATCGTATTTCCTCACTTGTGGCCATGTCCACTTTGGTCTTTACGCCTGCTTCAAGTTAAGAAGAACAAGTAGGCATCAGCGAAACACAACGTTCATAGGTAGTGTGGCCGAGTGGTCTAAGGCGCTGGATTAAGGCTCCAGTCTCTCTGGAGGCGTGGGTTCAAATCCCACCACTGCCACAAACATGTGTTTACAAACCTTGCTTTCATACGCCTGTGTCTTCTGCAGATGCCCGAGAGCTAGTCATGAAGTCACTATTCTCTGAAGATTCACCACTTTGCTCGTAATGGAGGTCTAAGCTGAGCTTTTCCTAGACTATACAACGCATTCTATCTGTACATGAATTATACGCATTGTGCATAATGTCCTAATCTAGAGATAGTGGGTTCAATTTCCATCTTGCATAAGTCAGAGCAGAGTGGCGCAGCGGAAGCGTGCTGGGCCCATAACCCAGAGGTCGATGGATCGAAACCATCCTCTGCTATCTGTAATGTCAATTTTCTTTTTTCCTGATTTCAGCACTTACTCATCACAACATCAACCTGCTGTTCTGACGTTTCATGATGTGTCCCGATTGATGGCAAATCCCACACAATGCAGTTTCTATGTCAGTTTGAAAGAAAATGCTCCTTTGTCAAACAAACATGATGATCAAATGACACACAAATCCCATCCAGTGAATGTAAAGCAGAGTGGCGCAGCGGAAGCGTGCTGGGCCCATAACCCAGAGGTCGATAGATCGAAACCATCCTCTGCTAAGCCCGTTGTCCAACAACTGCTTCATCCTTTTAACGCTTCGTCGTCACAACATCAACATGCTGTCTTGGCATCATGCCAAGACAACGCGTTGAATCTGGGTATATCGTATTTCCTCACTTGTGGCCATGTCCACTTTGGTCTTTACGCCTGCTTCAAGTTAAAAGGAACAAGTAGGCATCAGCGAAACACAACGTTCATAGGTAGTGTGGCCGAGTGGTCTAAGGCGCTGGATTAAGACTCCAGTCTCTCTGGAGGCGTGGGTTGAAATCCCACCACTGCCACAAACATGTGTTTACAAACCTTGCTTTCATACGCCTGTGTCTTCTGCAGATGCCCGAGAGCTAGTCATGAAGTCACTATTCTCTGAAGATTCACCACTTTGCTCGTAATGGTGGTCTAAGCTGAGCTTTTCCTAGACTATATAATGCATTCTATCTGTACATGAATTATACGCATTGTGCATAATGTCCTAATCTAGAGATTGTGGGTTCAATTTCCATCTTGCATAAGTCAGAGCAGAGTGGCGCAGCGGAAGCGTGATGGGCCTACAACCCAGAGGTAGATGGATTGAAACCATCCTCTGCTAAGCCCGTTGTCCAACAACTGCTTCCTCCTTTTAACGCTTCGTCGTCACAACATCAACATGCTGTCTTGGCATCATGCCAAGATAACGCGTTGAATCTGGGTATATCGTATTTCCTCACTTGTGGCCATGTCCACTTTGGTCTTTACGCCTGCTTCAAGTTAAGAAGAACAAGTAGGCATCAGCGAAACACAACGTTCATAGGTAGTGTGGCCGAGTGGTCTAAGGCTCCAGTCTCTCTGGAGGCGTGGGTTCAAATCCCACCACTGTCACAATCATGTCTTTACAAACCTTGCTTTCATACGCCAGTGTCTTCTGCAGATGCCCGAGAGCTAGTCATGGAGTCACTATTCTCTGAAGATTCACCACTTTGCTCGTAATGGAGGTCTAAGCTGAGCTTTTCCTAGACTATACAACGCATTCTATCTGTACATGAATTATACGCATTGTGCATAATGTCCTAATCTAGAGATAGTGGGTTCAATTTCCATCTGGCATAAGTCAGAGCAGAGTGGCGCAGCGGAAGCGTGCTGGGCCCATAACCCAGAGGTCGATGGATCGAAACCATCCTCTGCTAAGCCCGTTGTCCAACAACTGCTTCCTCCTTTTAACGCTTCGTCGTCACAACATCAACCTGCTGTCTACAACGCGTTGAATCTGGGTATATCGTATTTCCTCACTTGTGGCCATGTCCACTTTGGTCTTTACGCCTGCTTCAAGTTAAGAGGAACAAGTAGGCATCAGCGAAACACAAAGTTCATAGGTAGTGTGGCCGAGTGGTCTAAGGCGCTGGATTAAGGCTCCAGTCTCTCTGGAGGTGTGGGTTCAAATCCCACCACTGCCACAAACATGTGTTTACAAACCTTGCTTTCATACGCCTGTGTCTTCTGCAGATGCCCGAGAGCTCGTCATGAAGTCACTATTCTCTGAAGATTCACCACTTTGCTCGTAATGGAGGTCTAAGCTGAGCTTTACCTAGACTATACAACGCATTCTATCTGTACATGAATTATACGCATTGTGCATAATGTCCTAATCAAGATATTGTGGGTTCAATTTCCATCTTGCAAAAGTCAGAGCAGAGTGGCGCAGCGGAAGCGTGCTGGGCCCATAACCCAGAGGTCGATGGATCGAAACCATCCTCTGCTAAGCCCGTTGTCCAACAACTGCTTCCTCCTTTTAACGCTTCGTCGTCACAACATCAACATGCTGTCTTGGCATCATGCCAAGATAACGCGTTGAATCTGGGTATATCATATATCCTCACTTGTGGCCATGTCCACTTTGGTCTTTACGCCTGCTTCAAGTTAAGAAGAACAAGTAGGCATCAGCGAAACTCAACGTTCATAGGTAGTGTGGCCGAGTTGTCTAAGGCGCTGGATTAAGGCTCCAGTCTCTCTGGAGGCGTGGGTTCAAATCCCACCACTGCCACAAACATGTGTTTACAAACCTTGCTTTCATACGCCTGTGTCTTCTGCAGATGCCCGAGAGCTAGTCATGAAGTCACTATTCTCTGAAGATTCACCACTTTGCTCGTAATGGAGGTCTAAGCTGAGCTTTTCCTAGACTATATAATGCATTCTATCTGTACATGAATTATACGCATTGTGCATAATGTCCTAATCTAGAGATTGTGGGTTCAATTTCCATCTTGCATAAGTCAGAGCAGAGTGGCGCAGCGGAAGCGTACTGAGCCTACAACCCAGAGGTAGATGGATTGAAACCATCCTCTGCTATCTGTAATGTCAATTTTATTTTTTCCTGATTTCAGCACTTACTCATCACAACATCAACCTGCTGTTCTGACGTTTCATGATGTGTCCCGATTGATGGCAAATCCCACACAATGCAGTTTCTATGTCAGTTTGAAAGAAAATGCTCCTTTGTCAAACAAACACGATGATCAAATGACACACAAATCCCATCCAGTGAATGTAAAGTAGAGTGGCGCAGCGGAAGCGTGCTGGGCCCATAACCCAGAGGTCGATGGATAGAAACCATCCTCTGCTAAGCCCGTTGTCCAACAACTGCTTCGTCCTTTTAACGCTTCGTCGTCACAACATCAACATGCTGTCTTGGCATCATGCCAAGACAACGCGTTGAATCTGGGTATATCGTATTTCCTCACTTGTGGCCATGTCCACTTTGGTCTTTACGCCTGCTTCAAGTTAAGAGGAACAAGTAGGCACCAGCGAAACACAACGTTCATAGGTGTTGTGGCCGAGTGGTCTAAGGCGCTGGATTAAGGCTCCAGTCTCTCTGGAGGCATGGGTTGAAATCCCACCACTGCCACAAACATGTGTTTACAAACCTTGCTTTCATACGCCTGTGTCTTCTGCAGATGCCCGAGAGCTAGTCATGAAGTCACTATTCTCTGAAGATTCACCACTTTGCTTGTAATGGAGGTCTAAGCTGAGCTTTTCCTAGACTATACAACGCATTCTATCTGTACATGAATTATACGCATTGTGCATAATGTCCTAATCTAGAGATTGTGGGTTCAATTTCCATCTTGCATAAGTCAGAGCAGAGTGGCGCAGCGGAAGCGTGCTGGGCCCATAACCCAGAGGTCGATGGATCGAAACCATCCTCTGCTAAGCCCGTTGTCCAACAACTGCTTCCTCCTTTTAACGCTTCGTCGTCACAACATCAACCTGCTGTCTTGGCATCATGCCAAGACAACGCGTTGAATCTGGGTATATCGTATTTCCTCACTTGTGGCCATGTCCACTTTGGTCTTTACGCCTGCTTCAAGTTAAGAAGAACAAGTAGATATCAGCGAAACACAATGTTTATAGGTAGTGTGGCCGAGTGGTCTAAGGCGCTGGATTAAGGTTCCTGTCTCTCTGGAGGTGTGGGTTCAAATCCCACCACTGCCACAAACATGTGTTTACAAACCTTGCTTTCATACGCCTGTGTCTTCTGCAGATGCCCGAGAGCTAGTCATGAAGTCACTATTCTCTGAAGATTCACCACTTTGCTCGTAATGGAGGTCTAAGCTGAGCTTTTCCTAGACTATACAACGCATTCTATCTGTACATGAATTATACGCATTGTGCATATTGTCCCAATCTAGAGATTGTGGGTTCAATTTCCATCTTGCATAAGTCAGAGCAGAGTGGCGCAGCGGAAGCGTGCTGAGCCTACAACCCAGAGGTCGATGGATTGAAACCATCCTCTGCTATCTGTAATGTCAATTTTCTTTTTTCCTGATTTCAGCACTTACTCATCACAACATCAACCTGCTGTTCTGACGTTTCATGATGTGTCCCGATTGATGGCAAATCCCACACAATGCAGTTTCTATGTCAGTTTGAAAGAAAATGCTCCTTTGTCAAACTAACATGATGATCAAATGACACACAAATCCCATCCAGTGAATGTAAAGCAGAGTGGTGCAGCGGAAGCGTGCTGGGCCCATAACCCAGAGGTCGATGGATCGAAACCATCCTCTGCTAAGCCTGTTGTCCAACAACTGCTTCGTCCTTTTAAAGCTTCGTCGTCACAACATCAACATGCTGTCTTGGCATCATGCCAAGACAACGCGTTGAATCTGGGTATATCGTATTTCCTCACTTGTGGCCATGTCCACTTTGGTCTTTACGCCTGCTTCAAGTTAAGAGGAACAAGTAGGCATCAGCGAAACACAACGTTCATAGGTAGTGTGGCCGAGTGGTCTAAGGCGCTGGATTAAGGCTCCAGTCTCTCTGGAGGCGTGGGTTCAAATCCCACCACTGCCACAAACATGTGTTTACAAACCTTGCTTTCATACGCCTGTGTCTTCTGCAGATGCCCGAGAGCTCGTCATGAAGTCACTATTCTCTGAAGATTCACCACTTTGCTCGTAATGGAGGTCTAAGCTGAGCTTTTCCTGGACTATACAACGCATTCTATCTGTACATGAATTATACGCATTGTGCATAATGTCCTAATCTAGAGATTGTGGGTTCAATTTCCATCTTGCATAAGTCAGAGCAGAGTGGCGCAGCGGAAGCGTGCTGGGCCCATAACCCAGAAGTCGATGGATTGAAACCATCCTCTGCTATCTGTAATGTCATTTTAATTTTTTCCAGATTTCAGCACTTACTCATCACAACATCAACCTGCTGTTCTGACGTTTCATGATGTGTCCCGATTGATGGCAAATCCCACACAATGCAGTTTCTATGTCAGTTTGAAAGAAAATGCTCCTTTGTCAAACAAACATGATGATCAAATGACACACAAATCCCATCCAGTGAATGTAAAGCAGAGTGGCGCAGCGGAAGCGTGCTGGGCCCATAACCCAGAGGTCGATGGATCGAAACCATCCTCTGCTAAACCCGTTGTCCAACAACTGCTTCGTCCATTTAACGCTTCGTCGTCACAACATCAACACGCTGTCTTAGCATCATGCCAAGACAACGCGTTGAATCTGGGTATATCGTATTTCCTCACTTGTGGCCATGTCAACTTTGGTCTTTACGCCTGCTTCAAGTTAAGAGGAACAAGTAGGCATCAGCGAAACACAATGTTCATAGGTAGTGTGGCCGAGTGGTTTAAGGCGCTGGATTAAGGCTCCAGTCTCTCTGGAGGCGTGGGTTCAAATCCCACCACTGCTGTAAACATGTGTTTACAAACCTTGCTTTCATACGCCTGTGTCTTCTGCAGATGCCCGAGAGCTAGTCATGAAGTCACTATTCTCTGAAGATTCATTTCTTTGCTCGTAATGGAGGTCTAAGGTGAGCTTTTCCTAGACTATACAACGCATTCTATCTGTACATGAATTATACACATTGTGCATAATGTCCTAATCTAGAGATTGTGGGTTCAATTTCCATCTTGCATAAGTCAGAGCAGAGTGGCGCAGCGGAAGCGTGATGGGCCTACAACCCAGAGGTCGATGGATTGAAACCATCCTCTGCTATCTGTAATGTCAATTTTATTTTTTCCTGATTTCAGCACTTACTCATCACAACATCAACCTGCTGTTCTGACGTTTCATGATGTGTCCCGATTTATGGCAAATCCCACACAATGCAGTTTCTATGTCAGTTTGAAAGAAAATGCTCCTTTGTCAAACAAACATGATGATCAAATGACACACAAATCCCATCCAGTGAATGTAAAGCAGAGTGGTGCAGCGGAAGCGTGCTGGGCCCATAACCCAGAGGTCGATGGATCGAAACCATCCTCTGCTAAGCCCGTTGTCCAACAACTGCTTCGTCCTTTTAAAGCTTCGTCGTCACAACATCAACATGCTGTCTTGGCATCATGCCAAGACAACGCGTTGAATCTGGGTATATCGTATTTCCTCACTTGTGGCCATGTCCACTTTGGTCTTTACGCCTGCTTCAAGTTAAGAGGAACAAGTAGGCATCAGCGAAACACAACGTTCATAGGTAGTGTGGCCGAGTGGTCTAAGGCGCTGGATTAAGGCTCCAGTGTCTCTGGAGGCGTGGGTTCAAATCCCACCACTGCCACAAACATGTGTTTACAAACCTTTCTTTCATACGCCTGTGTCTTCTGCAGATGCCCGAGAGCTCGTCATGAAGTCACTATTCTCTGAAGATTCACCACTTTGCTCGTAATGGAGGTCTAAGCTGAGCTTTTCCTGGACTATACAACGCATTCTATCTGTACATGAATTATACGCATTGTGCATAATGTCCTAATCTAGAGATT
Source organism: Gymnoscopelus braueri (assembly GCF_963280865.1). Taxonomy (NCBI): domain Eukaryota; kingdom Metazoa; phylum Chordata; class Actinopteri; order Myctophiformes; family Myctophidae; genus Gymnoscopelus; species Gymnoscopelus braueri. Next base: position 3,125,590 of record NC_137614.1, read on the forward strand.
GTGGGTTCAATTTCCATCTTGCATAAGTCAGAGCAGAGTGGCGCAGCGGAAGCGTGCTGGGCCCATAACCCAGAAGTCGATGGATTGAAACCGTCCTCTGCTATCTGTAATGTCATTTTAATTTTTTCCAGATTTCAGCACTTACTCATCACAACATCAACCTGCTGTTCTGACGTTTCATGATGTGTCCCGATTGATGGCAAATCCCACACAATGCAGTTTCTATGTCAGTTTGAAAGAAAATGCTCCTTTGTCAAACAAACATGATGATCAAATGACACACAAATCCCATCCAGTGAATGTAAAGCAGAGTGGCGCAGCGGAAGCGTGCTGGGCCCATAACCCAGAGGTCGATGGGTCGAAACCATCCTCTGCTAAACCCGTTGTCCAACAACTGCTTCGTCCATTTAACGCTTCGTCGTCACAACATCAACACGCTGTCTTAGCATCATGCCAAGAGAACGCGTTGAATCTGGGTATATCGTATTTCCTCACTTGTGGCCATGTCAACTTTGGTCTTTACGCCTGCTTCAAGTTAAGAGGAACAAGTAGGCATCAGCGAAACACAATGTTCATAGGTAGTGTGGCCGAGTGGTCTAAGGCGCTGGATTAAGGCTCCAGTCTCTCTGGAGGCGTGGGTTCAATTCCCACCACTGCCACAAACATGTGTTTACAAACCTTGCTTTCATACGCCTGTGTCTTCTGCAGATGCCCGAGAGCTCGTCATGAAGTCACTATTCTCTGAAGATTCACCACTTTGCTCGTAATGGAGGTCTAAGCTGAGCTTTTCCTAGACTATACAACGCATTCTATCTGTACATGAATTATACGCATTGTGCATAATGTCCTAATCTAGAGATTGTGGGTTCAATTTCCATCTTGCATAAGTCAGAGCAGAGTGGCGCAGCGGAAGCGTGCTGGGCCCTTAACCCAGAGGTCGATGGATCGAAACCATCCTCTGCTAAGCCCGTTGTCCAACAACTCCTTCCTCCTTTTAACGCTTCGTCGTCACAACATCAACATGCTGTCTTGGCATCATGCCAAGATAACGCGTTGAATCTGGGTATATCGTATTTCCTCACTTGTGGCCATGTCCACTTTGGTCTTTACGCCTGCTTCAAGTTAAGAAGAACAAGTAGGCATCAGCGAAACACAACGTTCATAGGTAGTGTGGCCGAGTGGTCTAAGGCGCTGGATTAAGGCTCCAGTCTCTCTGGAGGCGTGGGTTCAAATCCCACCACTGCCACAAACATGTGTTTACAAACCTTGCTTTCATACGCCTGTGTCTTCTGCAGATGCCCGAGAGCTAGTCATGAAGTCACTATTCTCTGAAGATTCACCACTTTGCTCGTAATGGAGGTCTAAGCTGAGCTTTTCCTAGACTATACAACGCATTCTATCTGTACATGAATTATACGCATTGTGCATAATGTCCTAATCTAGAGATAGTGGGTTCAATTTCCATCTTGCATAAGTCAGAGCAGAGTGGCGCAGCGGAAGCGTGCTGGGCCCATAACCCAGAGGTCGATGGATCGAAACCATCCTCTGCTATCTGTAATGTCAATTTTCTTTTTTCCTGATTTCAGCACTTACTCATCACAACATCAACCTGCTGTTCTGACGTTTCATGATGTGTCCCGATTGATGGCAAATCCCACACAATGCAGTTTCTATGTCAGTTTGAAAGAAAATGCTCCTTTGTCAAACAAACATGATGATCAAATGACACACAAATCCCATCCAGTGAATGTAAAGCAGAGTGGCGCAGCGGAAGCGTGCTGGGCCCATAACCCAGAGGTCGATAGATCGAAACCATCCTCTGCTAAGCCCGTTGTCCAACAACTGCTTCATCCTTTTAACGCTTCGTCGTCACAACATCAACATGCTGTCTTGGCATCATGCCAAGACAACGCGTTGAATCTGGGTATATCGTATTTCCTCACTTGTGGCCATGTCCACTTTGGTCTTTACGCCTGCTTCAAGTTAAAAGGAACAAGTAGGCATCAGCGAAACACAACGTTCATAGGTAGTGTGGCCGAGTGGTCTAAGGCGCTGGATTAAGACTCCAGTCTCTCTGGAGGCGTGGGTTGAAATCCCACCACTGCCACAAACATGTGTTTACAAACCTTGCTTTCATACGCCTGTGTCTTCTGCAGATGCCCGAGAGCTAGTCATGAAGTCACTATTCTCTGAAGATTCACCACTTTGCTCGTAATGGTGGTCTAAGCTGAGCTTTTCCTAGACTATATAATGCATTCTATCTGTACATGAATTATACGCATTGTGCATAATGTCCTAATCTAGAGATTGTGGGTTCAATTTCCATCTTGCATAAGTCAGAGCAGAGTGGCGCAGCGGAAGCGTGATGGGCCTACAACCCAGAGGTAGATGGATTGAAACCATCCTCTGCTAAGCCCGTTGTCCAACAACTGCTTCCTCCTTTTAACGCTTCGTCGTCACAACATCAACATGCTGTCTTGGCATCATGCCAAGATAACGCGTTGAATCTGGGTATATCGTATTTCCTCACTTGTGGCCATGTCCACTTTGGTCTTTACGCCTGCTTCAAGTTAAGAAGAACAAGTAGGCATCAGCGAAACACAACGTTCATAGGTAGTGTGGCCGAGTGGTCTAAGGCTCCAGTCTCTCTGGAGGCGTGGGTTCAAATCCCACCACTGTCACAATCATGTCTTTACAAACCTTGCTTTCATACGCCAGTGTCTTCTGCAGATGCCCGAGAGCTAGTCATGGAGTCACTATTCTCTGAAGATTCACCACTTTGCTCGTAATGGAGGTCTAAGCTGAGCTTTTCCTAGACTATACAACGCATTCTATCTGTACATGAATTATACGCATTGTGCATAATGTCCTAATCTAGAGATAGTGGGTTCAATTTCCATCTGGCATAAGTCAGAGCAGAGTGGCGCAGCGGAAGCGTGCTGGGCCCATAACCCAGAGGTCGATGGATCGAAACCATCCTCTGCTAAGCCCGTTGTCCAACAACTGCTTCCTCCTTTTAACGCTTCGTCGTCACAACATCAACCTGCTGTCTACAACGCGTTGAATCTGGGTATATCGTATTTCCTCACTTGTGGCCATGTCCACTTTGGTCTTTACGCCTGCTTCAAGTTAAGAGGAACAAGTAGGCATCAGCGAAACACAAAGTTCATAGGTAGTGTGGCCGAGTGGTCTAAGGCGCTGGATTAAGGCTCCAGTCTCTCTGGAGGTGTGGGTTCAAATCCCACCACTGCCACAAACATGTGTTTACAAACCTTGCTTTCATACGCCTGTGTCTTCTGCAGATGCCCGAGAGCTCGTCATGAAGTCACTATTCTCTGAAGATTCACCACTTTGCTCGTAATGGAGGTCTAAGCTGAGCTTTACCTAGACTATACAACGCATTCTATCTGTACATGAATTATACGCATTGTGCATAATGTCCTAATCAAGAGATTGTGGGTTCAATTTCCATCTTGCAAAAGTCAGAGCAGAGTGGCGCAGCGGAAGCGTGCTGGGCCCATAACCCAGAGGTCGATGGATCGAAACCATCCTCTGCTAAGCCCGTTGTCCAACAACTGCTTCCTCCTTTTAACGCTTCGTCGTCACAACATCAACATGCTGTCTTGGCATCATGCCAAGATAACGCGTTGAATCTGGGTATATCATATATCCTCACTTGTGGCCATGTCCACTTTGGTCTTTACGCCTGCTTCAAGTTAAGAAGAACAAGTAGGCATCAGCGAAACTCAACGTTCATAGGTAGTGTGGCCGAGTTGTCTAAGGCGCTGGATTAAGGCTCCAGTCTCTCTGGAGGCGTGGGTTCAAATCCCACCACTGCCACAAACATGTGTTTACAAACCTTGCTTTCATACGCCTGTGTCTTCTGCAGATGCCCGAGAGCTAGTCATGAAGTCACTATTCTCTGAAGATTCACCACTTTGCTCGTAATGGAGGTCTAAGCTGAGCTTTTCCTAGACTATATAATGCATTCTATCTGTACATGAATTATACGCATTGTGCATAATGTCCTAATCTAGAGATTGTGGGTTCAATTTCCATCTTGCATAAGTCAGAGCAGAGTGGCGCAGCGGAAGCGTACTGAGCCTACAACCCAGAGGTAGATGGATTGAAACCATCCTCTGCTATCTGTAATGTCAATTTTATTTTTTCCTGATTTCAGCACTTACTCATCACAACATCAACCTGCTGTTCTGACGTTTCATGATGTGTCCCGATTGATGGCAAATCCCACACAATGCAGTTTCTATGTCAGTTTGAAAGAAAATGCTCCTTTGTCAAACAAACACGATGATCAAATGACACACAAATCCCATCCAGTGAATGTAAAGTAGAGTGGCGCAGCGGAAGCGTGCTGGGCCCATAACCCAGAGGTCGATGGATAGAAACCATCCTCTGCTAAGCCCGTTGTCCAACAACTGCTTCGTCCTTTTAACGCTTCGTCGTCACAACATCAACATGCTGTCTTGGCATCATGCCAAGACAACGCGTTGAATCTGGGTATATCGTATTTCCTCACTTGTGGCCATGTCCACTTTGGTCTTTACGCCTGCTTCAAGTTAAGAGGAACAAGTAGGCACCAGCGAAACACAACGTTCATAGGTGTTGTGGCCGAGTGGTCTAAGGCGCTGGATTAAGGCTCCAGTCTCTCTGGAGGCATGGGTTGAAATCCCACCACTGCCACAAACATGTGTTTACAAACCTTGCTTTCATACGCCTGTGTCTTCTGCAGATGCCCGAGAGCTAGTCATGAAGTCACTATTCTCTGAAGATTCACCACTTTGCTTGTAATGGAGGTCTAAGCTGAGCTTTTCCTAGACTATACAACGCATTCTATCTGTACATGAATTATACGCATTGTGCATAATGTCCTAATCTAGAGATTGTGGGTTCAATTTCCATCTTGCATAAGTCAGAGCAGAGTGGCGCAGCGGAAGCGTGCTGGGCCCATAACCCAGAGGTCGATGGATCGAAACCATCCTCTGCTAAGCCCGTTGTCCAACAACTGCTTCCTCCTTTTAACGCTTCGTCGTCACAACATCAACCTGCTGTCTTGGCATCATGCCAAGACAACGCGTTGAATCTGGGTATATCGTATTTCCTCACTTGTGGCCATGTCCACTTTGGTCTTTACGCCTGCTTCAAGTTAAGAAGAACAAGTAGATATCAGCGAAACACAATGTTTATAGGTAGTGTGGCCGAGTGGTCTAAGGCGCTGGATTAAGGTTCCTGTCTCTCTGGAGGTGTGGGTTCAAATCCCACCACTGCCACAAACATGTGTTTACAAACCTTGCTTTCATACGCCTGTGTCTTCTGCAGATGCCCGAGAGCTAGTCATGAAGTCACTATTCTCTGAAGATTCACCACTTTGCTCGTAATGGAGGTCTAAGCTGAGCTTTTCCTAGACTATACAACGCATTCTATCTGTACATGAATTATACGCATTGTGCATATTGTCCCAATCTAGAGATTGTGGGTTCAATTTCCATCTTGCATAAGTCAGAGCAGAGTGGCGCAGCGGAAGCGTGCTGAGCCTACAACCCAGAGGTCGATGGATTGAAACCATCCTCTGCTATCTGTAATGTCAATTTTCTTTTTTCCTGATTTCAGCACTTACTCATCACAACATCAACCTGCTGTTCTGACGTTTCATGATGTGTCCCGATTGATGGCAAATCCCACACAATGCAGTTTCTATGTCAGTTTGAAAGAAAATGCTCCTTTGTCAAACTAACATGATGATCAAATGACACACAAATCCCATCCAGTGAATGTAAAGCAGAGTGGTGCAGCGGAAGCGTGCTGGGCCCATAACCCAGAGGTCGATGGATCGAAACCATCCTCTGCTAAGCCTGTTGTCCAACAACTGCTTCGTCCTTTTAAAGCTTCGTCGTCACAACATCAACATGCTGTCTTGGCATCATGCCAAGACAACGCGTTGAATCTGGGTATATCGTATTTCCTCACTTGTGGCCATGTCCACTTTGGTCTTTACGCCTGCTTCAAGTTAAGAGGAACAAGTAGGCATCAGCGAAACACAACGTTCATAGGTAGTGTGGCCGAGTGGTCTAAGGCGCTGGATTAAGGCTCCAGTCTCTCTGGAGGCGTGGGTTCAAATCCCACCACTGCCACAAACATGTGTTTACAAACCTTGCTTTCATACGCCTGTGTCTTCTGCAGATGCCCGAGAGCTCGTCATGAAGTCACTATTCTCTGAAGATTCACCACTTTGCTCGTAATGGAGGTCTAAGCTGAGCTTTTCCTGGACTATACAACGCATTCTATCTGTACATGAATTATACGCATTGTGCATAATGTCCTAATCTAGAGATTGTGGGTTCAATTTCCATCTTGCATAAGTCAGAGCAGAGTGGCGCAGCGGAAGCGTACTAAGCCTACAACCCAGAGGTAGATGGATTGAAACCATCCTCTGCTATCTGTAATGTCAATTTTATTTTTTCCTGATTTCAGCACATACTCATCACAACATCAACCTGCTGTTCTGACGTTTCATGATGTGTCCCGATTGATGGCAAATCCCACACAATGCAGTTTCTATGTCAGTTTGAAAGAAAATGCTCCTTTGTCAAACAAACATGATGATCAAATGACACACAAATCCCATCCAGTGAATGTAAAGCAGAGTGGCGCAGCAGAAGCGTGCTGGGCCCATAACCCAGAGGTCGATGGATCGAAACCATCCTCTGCTAAGCCCGTTGTCCAACAACTGCTTCGTCCATTTAACGCTTCGTCGTCACAACATCAACATCCTGTCTTGGCATCATGCCAAGACAACGCGTTGAATCTGGGTATATCGTATTTCCTCACTTGTGGCCATGTCCACTTTGGTCTTTACGCCTGCTTCAAGTTAAGAGGAACAAGTAGGCATCAGCGAAACACAACGTTCATAGGTAGTGTGGCCGAGTGGTCTAAGGCGCTGGATTTAGGCTCTCTGGAGGCGTGGGTTCAAATCCCACCACTGCCACAAACATGTGTTTACAAACCTTGCTTTCATACGCCTGTGTCTTCTGCATATGCCCGAGAGCTCGTCATGAAGTCACTATTCTCTGAAGATTCACCACTTTGCTCGTAATGGAGGTCTAAACTGAGCTTTTCCTAGACTATACAGCGCATTCTATCTGTACATGAATTATACGCATTGTGCATAATGTCCTAATCTAGAGATTGTGGGTTCAATTTCCATCTTGCATAAGTCAGAGCAGAGTGGCGCAGCGGAAGCGTGCTGGGCCCATAACCCAGAGGTCGATGGATCGAAACCATCCTCTGCTAAGCCCGTTGTCCAACAACTGCTTCCTCCTTTTAACGTTTCGTCGTCACAACATCAACATGCTGTCTTGGCATCATGCCAAGATAACGCGTTGAATCTGGGTATATCGTATTTCCTCACTTGTGGCCATGTCCACTTTGGTCTTTACGCCTGCTTCAAGTTAAGAAGAACAAGTAGGCATCAGCGAAACACAACGTTCATAGTTAGTGTGGCCGAGTGGTCTAAGGCGCTGGATTAAGGCTCCAGTCTCTCTGGAGGCGTGGGTTCAAATCCCACCACTGCCACAAACATGTGTTTACAAACCTTGCTTTCTTACTCCTGTGTCTTCTGCAGATGCCTGAGAGCTAGTCATGAAGTCACTATTCTCTGAAGATTCACCACTTTGCTTGTAATGGAGGTCTAAGCTGAGCTTTTCCTAGACGATACAACGCATTCTATCTGTACATGAATTATACGCCATAATGTCCTAATCTAGAGATTGTGGGTTCAATTTCCATCTTGCATAAGTCAGAGCAGAGTGGCGCAGCGGAAGCGTGCTGGGCCCATAACCCAGAGGTCGATGGATTGAAACCATCCTCTGCTATCTGTAATGTCAATTTTATTTTTTCCTGATTTCAGCACTTACTCATCACAACATCAACCTGCTGTTCTGACGTTTCATGATGTGTCCCGATTGATGGCAAATCCCACACAATGCAGTTTCTATGTCAGTTTGAAAGAAAATGCTCCTTTGTCAAACAAACATGATGATCAAATTACACACAAATCCCATCCAGTGAATGTAAAGCAGAGTGGCGCAGCGGAAGCGTGCTGGGCCCATAACCCAGAGGTCGATAGATCGAAACCATCCTCTGCTAAGCCCGTTGTCCAACAACTGCTTCGTCCTTTTAACGCTTCGTCGTCACAACATCAACATGCTGTCTTGGCATCATGCCAAGTCAACGCGTTGAATCTGGGTATATCGTATTTCCTCACTTGTGGCCATGTCCACTTTGGTCTTTACGCCTGCTTCAAGTTAAGAGGAACAAGAAGGCATCAGCGAAAGAAAACGTTCATAGGTAGTGTGGCCGAGTGGTCTAAGGCGCTGGATTAAGGCTCAAGTCTCTCTGGAGGCGTGGGTTCAAATCCCACCACTGCCACAAACATGTGTTTATAAACCTTGCTTTCATATGCCTGTGTCTTCTGCAGATTCCCGAGAGCTAGTCATGAAGTCACTATTCTCTGAAGATTCACCACTTTGCTCGTAATGGAGGTCTAAGCTGAGCTTTTCCTAGACTATACAACGCATTCTATCTGTACATGAATTATACGCATTGTGCATAATGTCCTAATCTAGAGATTGTGGGTTCAATTTCCATCTTGCATAAGTCAGAGCAGAGTGGCGCAGCGGAAGCGTGCTGGGCCCATAACCCAGAGGTCGATGGATCGAAACCATCCTCTGCTATCCGTAATGTCAATTTTCTTTTTTCCTGATTTCAGCACTTACTCATCACAACATCAACCTGCTGTTCTGACGTTTCATGATGTGTCCCGATTGATGGCAAATCCCACACAATGCAGTTTCTATGTCAGTTTGAAAGAAAATGCTCCTTTGTCAAACAAACATGATGATCAAATGACACACAAATCCCATCCAGTGAATGTAAAGCAGAGTGGCGCAGCGGAAGCGTGCTGGGCCCATAACCCAGAGGTCGATAGATCGAAACCATCCTCTGCTAAGCCCGTTGTCCAACAACTGCTTCATCCTTTTAACGCTTCGTCGTCACAACATCAACATGCTGTCTTGGCATCATGCCAAGACAACGCGTTGAATCTGGGTATATCGTATTTCCTCACTTGTGGCCATGTCCACTTTGGTCTTTACGCCTGCTTCAAGTTAAAAGGAACAAGTAGGCATCAGCGAAACACAACGTTCATAGGTAGTGTGGCCGAGTGGTCTAAGGCGCTGGATTAAGACTCCAGTCTCTCTGGAGGCGTGGGTTGAAATCCCACCACTGCCACAAACATGTGTTTACAAACCTTGCTTTCATACGCCTGTGTCTTCTGCAGATGCCCGAGAGCTAGTCATGAAGTCACTATTCTCTGAAGATTCACCACTTTGCTCGTAATGGTGGTCTAAGCTGAGCTTTTCCTAGACTATATAATGCATTCTATCTGTACATGAATTATACGCATTGTGCATAATGTCCTAATCTAGAGATTGTGGGTTCAATTTCCATCTTGCATAAGTCAGAGCAGAGTGGCGCAGCGGAAGCGTGATGGGCCTACAACCCAGAGGTAGATGGATTGAAACCATCCTCTGCTAAGCCCGTTGTCCAACAACTGCTTCCTCCTTTTAACGCTTCGTCGTCACAACATCAACATGCTGTCTTGGCATCATGCCAAGATAACGCGTTGAATCTGGGTATATCGTATTTCCTCACTTGTGGCCATGTCCACTTTGGTCTTTACGCCTGCTTCAAGTTAAGAAGAACAAGTAGGCATCAGCGAAACACAACGTTCATAGGTAGTGTGGCCGAGTGGTCTAAGGCTCCAGTCTCTCTGGAGGCGTGGGTTCAAATCCCACCACTGTCACAATCATGTCTTTACAAACCTTGCTTTCATACGCCAGTGTCTTCTGCAGATGCCCGAGAGCTAGTCATGGAGTCACTATTCTCTGAAGATTCACCACTTTGCTCGTAATGGAGGTCTAAGCTGAGCTTTTCCTAGACTATACAACGCATTCTATCTGTACATGAATTATACGCATTGTGCATAATGTCCTAATCTAGAGATAGTGGGTTCAATTTCCATCTGGCATAAGTCAGAGCAGAGTGGCGCAGCGGAAGCGTGCTGGGCCCATAACCCAGAGGTCGATGGATCGAAACCATCCTCTGCTAAGCCCGTTGTCCAACAACTGCTTCCTCCTTTTAACGCTTCGTCGTCACAACATCAACCTGCTGTCTACAACGCGTTGAATCTGGGTATATCGTATTTCCTCACTTGTGGCCATGTCCACTTTGGTCTTTACGCCTGCTTCAAGTTAAGAGGAACAAGTAGGCATCAGCGAAACACAAAGTTCATAGGTAGTGTGGCCGAGTGGTCTAAGGCGCTGGATTAAGGCTCCAGTCTCTCTGGAGGTGTGGGTTCAAATCCCACCACTGCCACAAACATGTGTTTACAAACCTTGCTTTCATACGCCTGTGTCTTCTGCAGATGCCCGAGAGCTCGTCATGAAGTCACTATTCTCTGAAGATTCACCACTTTGCTCGTAATGGAGGTCTAAGCTGAGCTTTACCTAGACTATACAACGCATTCTATCTGTACATGAATTATACGCATTGTGCATAATGTCCTAATCAAGAGATTGTGGGTTCAATTTCCATCTTGCAAAAGTCAGAGCAGAGTGGCGCAGCGGAAGCGTGCTGGGCCCATAACCCAGAGGTCGATGGATCGAAACCATCCTCTGCTAAGCCCGTTGTCCAACAACTGCTTCCTCCTTTTAACGCTTCGTCGTCACAACATCAACATGCTGTCTTGGCATCATGCCAAGATAACGCGTTGAATCTGGGTATATCATATATCCTCACTTGTGGCCATGTCCACTTTGGTCTTTACGCCTGCTTCAAGTTAAGAAGAACAAGTAGGCATCAGCGAAACTCAACGTTCATAGGTAGTGTGGCCGAGTTGTCTAAGGCGCTGGATTAAGGCTCCAGTCTCTCTGGAGGCGTGGGTTCAAATCCCACCACTGCCACAAACATGTGTTTACAAACCTTGCTTTCATACGCCTGTGTCTTCTGCAGATGCCCGAGAGCTAGTCATGAAGTCACTATTCTCTGAAGATTCACCACTTTGCTCGTAATGGAGGTCTAAGCTGAGCTTTTCCTAGACTATATAATGCATTCTATCTGTACATGAATTATACGCATTGTGCATAATGTCCTAATCTAGAGATTGTGGGTTCAATTTCCATCTTGCATAAGTCAGAGCAGAGTGGCGCAGCGGAAGCGTACTGAGCCTACAACCCAGAGGTAGATGGATTGAAACCATCCTCTGCTATCTGTAATGTCAATTTTATTTTTTCCTGATTTCAGCACTTACTCATCACAACATCAACCTGCTGTTCTGACGTTTCATGATGTGTCCCGATTGATGGCAGATCCCACACAATGCAGTTTCTATGTCAGTTTGAAAGAAAATGCTCCTTTGTCAAACAAACATGATGATCAAATGACACACAAATCCCATCCAGTGAATGTAAAGTAGAGTGGCGCAGCGGAAGCGTGCTGGGCCCATAACCCAGAGGTCGATGGATCGAAACCATCCTCTGCTAAGCCCGTTGTCCAACAACTGCTTCGTCCTTTTAACGCTTCGTCGTCACAACATCAACATGCTGTCTTGGCATCATGCCAAGACAACGCGTTGAATCTGGGTATATCGTATTTCCTCACTTGTGGCCATGTCCACTTTGGTCTTTACGCCTGCTTCAAGTTAAGAGGAACAAGTAGGCACCAGCGAAACACAACGTTCATAGGTGTTGTGGCCGAGTGGTCTAAGGCGCTGGATTAAGGCTCCAGTGTCTCTGGAGGCATGGGTTGAAATCCCACCACTGCCACAAACATGTGTTTACAAACCTTGCTTTCATACGCCTGTGTCTTCTGCAGATGCCCGAGAGCTAGTCATGAAGTCACTATTCTCTGAAGATTCACCACTTTGCTCGTAATGGAGGTCTAAGCTGAGCTTTTCCTAGACTATACAACGCATTCTATCTGTACATGAATTATACGCATTGTGCATATTGTCCCAATCTAGAGATTGTGGGTTCAATTTCCATCTTGCATAAGTCAGAGCAGAGTGGCGCAGCGGAAGCGTGCTGGGCCCATAACCCAGAGGTCGATGGATCGAAACCATCCTCTGCTAAGCCCGTTGTCCAACAACTGCTTCCTCCTTTTAACGTTTCGTCGTCACAACATCAACATGCTGTCTTGGCATCATGCCAAGATAACGCGTTGAATCTGGGTATATCGTATTTCCTCACTTGTGGCCATGTCCACTTTGGTCTTTACGCCTGCTTCAAGTTAAGAAGAACAAGTAGGCATCAGCGAAACACAACGTTCATAGTTAGTGTGGCCGAGTGGTCTAAGGCGCTGGATTAAGGCTCCAGTCTCTCTGGAGGCGTGGGTTCAAATCCCACCACTGCCACAAACATGTGTTTACAAACCTTGCTTTCTTACTCCTGTGTCTTCTGCAGATGCCTGAGAGCTAGTCATGAAGTCACTATTCTCTGAAGATTCACCACTTTGCTTGTAATGGAGGTCTAAGCTGAGCTTTTCCTAGACGATACAACGCATTCTATCTGTACATGAATTATACGCCATAATGTCCTAATCTAGAGATTGTGGGTTCAATTTCCATCTTGCATAAGTCAGAGCAGAGTGGCGCAGCGGAAGCGTGCTGGGCCCATAACCCAGAGGTCGATGGATTGAAACCATCCTCTGCTATCTGTAATGTCAATTTTATTTTTTCCTGATTTCAGCACTTACTCATCACAACATCAACCTGCTGTTCTGACGTTTCATGATGTGTCCCGATTGATGGCAAATCCCACACAATGCAGTTTCTATGTCAGTTTGAAAGAAAATGCTCCTTTGTCAAACAAACATGATGATCAAATTACACACAAATCCCATCCAGTGAATGTAAAGCAGAGTGGCGCAGCGGAAGCGTGCTGGGCCCATAACCCAGAGGTCGATAGATCGAAACCATCCTCTGCTAAGCCCGTTGTCCAACAACTGCTTCGTCCTTTTAACGCTTCGTCGTCACAACATCAACATGCTGTCTTGGCATCATGCCAAGTCAACGCGTTGAATCTGGGTATATCGTATTTCCTCACTTGTGGCCATGTCTACTTTGGTCTTTACGCCTGCTTCAAGTTAAGAGGAACAAGAAGGCATCAGCGAAACAAAACGTTCATAGGTAGTGTGGCCGAGTGGTCTAAGGCGCTGGATTAAGGCTCAAGTCTCTCTGGAGGCGTGGGTTCAAATCCCACCACTGCCACAAACATGTGTTTATAAACCTTGCTTTCATATGCCTGTGTCTTCTGCAGATTCCCGAGAGCTAGTCATGAAGTCACTATTCTCTGAAGATTCACCACTTTGCTCGTAATGGAGGTCTAAGCTGAGCTTTTCCTAGACTATACAACGCATTCTATCTGTACATGAATTATACGCATTGTGCATAATGTCCTAATCTAGAGATTGTGGGTTCAATTTCCATCTTGCATAAGTCAGAGCAGAGTGGCGCAGCGGAAGCGTGCTGGGCCCATAACCCAGAGGTCGATGGATCGAAACCATCCTCTGCTATCCGTAATGTCAATTTTCTTTTTTCCTGATTTCAGCACTTACTCATCACAACATCAACCTGCTGTTCTGACGTTTCATGATGTGTCCCGATTGATGGCAAATCCCACACAATGCAGTTTCTATGTCAGTTTGAAAGAAAATGCTCCTTTGTCAAACAAACATGATGATCAAATGACACACAAATCCCATCCAGTGAATGTAAAGCAGAGTGGCGCAGCGGAAGCGTGCTGGGCCCATAACCCAGAGGTCGATAGATCGAAACCATCCTCTGCTAAGCCCGTTGTCCAACAACTGCTTCATCCTTTTAACGCTTCATCGTCACAACATCAACATGCTGTCTTGGCATCATGCCAAGACAACGCGTTGAATCTGGGTATATCGTATTTCCTCACTTGTGGCCATGTCCACTTTGGTCTTTACGCCTGCTTCAAGTTAAAAGGAACAAGTAGGCATCAGCGAAACACAACGTTCATAGGTAGTGTGGCCGAGTGGTCTAAGGCGCTGGATTAAGACTCCAGTCTCTCTGGAGGCGTGGGTTGAAATCCCACCACTGCCACAAACATGTGTTTACAAACCTTGCTTTCATACGCCTGTGTCTTCTGCAGATGCCCGAGAGCTAGTCATGAAGTCACTATTCTCTGAAGATTCACCACTTTGCTCGTAATGGTGGTCTAAGCTGAGCTTTACCTAGACTATATAATGCATTCTATCTGTACATGAATTATACGCATTGTGCATAATGTCCTAATCTAGAGATTGTGGGTTCAATTTCCATCTTGCATAAGTCAGAGCAGAGTGGCGCAGCGGAAGCGTGATGGGCCTACAACCCAGAGGTAGATGGATTGAAACCATCCTCTGCTAAGCCCGTTGTCCAACAACTGCTTCCTCCTTTTAACGCTTCGTCGTCACAACATCAACATGCTGTCTTGGCATCATGCCAAGATAACGCGTTGAATCTGGGTATATCGTATTTCCTCACTTGTGGCCATGTCCACTTTGGTCTTTACGCCTGCTTCAAGTTAAGAAGAACAAGTAGGCATCAGCGAAACACAACGTTCATAGGTAGTGTGGCCGAGTGGTCTAAGGCTCCAGTCTCTCTGGAGGCGTGGGTTCAAATCCCACCACTGTCACAATCATGTCTTTACAAACCTTGCTTTCATACGCCAGTGTCTTCTGCAGATGCCCGAGAGCTAGTCATGGAGTCACTATTCTCTGAAGATTCACCACTTTGCTCGTAATGGAGGTCTAAGCTGAGCTTTTCCTAGACTATACAACGCATTCTATCTGTACATGAATTATACGCATTGTGCATAATGTCCTAATCTAGAGATAGTGGGTTCAATTTCCATCTGGCATAAGTCAGAGCAGAGTGGCGCAGCGGAAGCGTGCTGGGCCCATAACCCAGAGGTCGATGGATCGAAACCATCCTCTGCTAAGCCCGTTGTCCAACAACTGCTTCCTCCTTTTAACGCTTCGTCGTCACAACATCAACCTGCTGTCTACAACGCGTTGAATCTGGGTATATCGTATTTCCTCACTTGTGGCCATGTCCACTTTGGTCTTTACGCCTGCTTCAAGTTAAGAGGAACAAGTAGGCATCAGCGAAACACAAAGTTCATAGGTAGTGTGGCCGAGTGGTCTAAGGCGCTGGATTAAGTCTCCAGTCTCTCTGGAGGTGTGGGTTCAAATCCCACCACTGCCACAAACATGTGTTTACAAACCTTGCTTTCATACGCCTGTGTCTTCTGCAGATGCCCGAGAGCTCGTCATGAAGTCACTATTCTCTGAAGATTCACCACTTTGCTCGTAATGGAGGTCTAAGCTGAGCTTTACCTAGACTATACAACGCATTCTATCTGTACATGAATTATACGCATTGTGCATAATGTCCTAATCAAGAGATTGTGGGTTCAATTTCCATCTTGCAAAAGTCAGAGCAGAGTGGCGCAGCGGAAGCGTGCTGGGCCCATAACCCAGAGGTCGATGGATCGAAACCATCCTCTGCTAAGCCCGTTGTCCAACAACTGCTTCCTCCTTTTAACGCTTCGTCGTCACAACATCAACATGCTGTCTTGGCATCATGCCAAGATAACGCGTTGAATCTGGGTATATCATATATCCTCACTTGTGGCCATGTCCACTTTGGTCTTTACGCCTGCTTCAAGTTAAGAAGAACAAGTAGGCATCAGCGAAACTCAACGTTCATAGGTAGTGTGGCCGAGTTGTCTAAGGCGCTGGATTAAGGCTCCAGTCTCTCTGGAGGCGTGGGTTCAAATCCCACCACTGCCACAAACATGTGTTTACAAACCTTGCTTTCATACGCCTGTGTCTTCTGCAGATGCCCGAGAGCTAGTCATGAAGTCACTATTCTCTGAAGATTCACCACTTTGCTCGTAATGGAGGTCTAAGCTGAGCTTTTCCTAGACTATATAATGCATTCTATCTGTACATGAATTATACGCATTGTGCATAATGTCCTAATCTAGAGATTGTGGGTTCAATTTCCATCTTGCATAAGTCAGAGCAGAGTGGCGCAGCGGAAGCGTACTGAGCCTACAACCCAGAGGTAGATGGATTGAAACCATCCTCTGCTATCTGTAATGTCAATTTTATTTTTTCCTGATTTCAGCACTTACTCATCACAACATCAACCTGCTGTTCTGACGTTTCATGATGTGTCCCGATTGATGGCAGATCCCACACAATGCAGTTTCTATGTCAGTTTGAAAGAAAATGCTCCTTTGTCAAACAAACATGATGATCAAATGACACACAAATCCCATCCAGTGAATGTAAAGTAGAGTGGCGCAGCGGAAGCGTGCTGGGCCCATAACCCAGAGGTCGATGGATCGAAACCATCCTCTGCTAAGCCCGTTGTCCAACAACTGCTTCGTCCTTTTAACGCTTCGTCGTCACAACATCAACATGCTGTCTTGGCATCATGCCAAGACAACGCGTTGAATCTGGGTATATCGTATTTCCTCACTTGTGGCCATGTCCACTTTGGTCTTTACGCCTGCTTCAAGTTAAGAGGAACAAGTAGGCACCAGCGAAACACAACGTTCATAGGTGTTGTGGCCGAGTGGTCTAAGGCGCTGGATTAAGGCTCCAGTGTCTCTGGAGGCATGGGTTGAAATCCCACCACTGCCACAAACATGTGTTTACAAACCTTGCTTTCATACGCCTGTGTCTTCTGCAGATGCCCGAGAGCTAGTCATGAAGTCACTATTCTCTGAAGATTCACCACTTTGCTCGTAATGGAGGTCTAAGCTGAGCTTTTCCTAGACTATATAATGCATTCTATCTGTACATGAATTATACGCATTGTGCATAATGTCCTAATCTAGAGATTGTGGGTTCAATTTCCATCTTGCATAAGTCAGAGCAGAGTGGCGCAGCGGAAGCGTACTGAGCCTACAACCCAGAGGTAGATGGATTGAAACCATCCTCTGCTATCTGTAATGTCAATTTTATTTTTTCCTGATTTCAGCACTTACTCATCACAACATCAACCTGCTGTTCTGACGTTTCATGATGTGTCCCGATTGATGGCAGATCCCACACAATGCAGTTTCTATGTCAGTTTGAAAGAAAATGCTCCTTTGTCAAACAAACATGATGATCAAATGACACACAAATCCCATCCAGTGAATGTAAAGTAGAGTGGCGCAGCGGAAGCGTGCTGGGCCCATAACCCAGAGGTCGATGGATCGAAACCATCCTCTGCTAAGCCCGTTGTCCAACAACTGCTTCGTCCTTTTAACGCTTCGTCGTCACAACATCAACATGCTGTCTTGGCATCATGCCAAGACAACGCGTTGAATCTGGGTATATCGTATTTCCTCACTTGTGGCCATGTCCACTTTGGTCTTTACGCCTGCTTCAAGTTAAGAGGAACAAGTAGGCACCAGCGAAACACAACGTTCATAGGTGTTGTGGCCGAGTGGTCTAAGGCGCTGGATTAAGGCTCCAGTCTCTCTGGAGGCATGGGTTGAAATCCCACCACTGCCACAAACATGTGTTTACAAACCTTGCTTTCATACGCCTGTGTCTTCTGCAGATGCCCGAGAGCTAGTCATGAAGTCACTATTCTCTGAAGATTCACCACTTTGCTTGTAATGGAGGTCTAAGCTGAGCTTTTCCCAGACTATACAACGCATTCTATCTGTACATGAATTATACGCATTGTGCATAATGTCCTAATCTAGAGATTGTGGGTTCAATTTCCATCTTGCATAAGTCAGAGCAGAGTGGCGCAGCGGAAGCGTGCTGGGCCCATAACCCAGAGGTCGATGGATCGAAACCATCCTCTGCTAAGCCCGTTGTCCAACAACTGCTTCCTCCTTTTAACGCTTCGTCGTCACAACATCAACCTGCTGTCTTGGCATCATGCCAAGACAACGCGTTGAATCTGGGTATATCGTATTTCCTCACTTGTGGCCATGTCCACTTTGGTCTTTACGCCTGCTTCAAGTTAAGAAGAACAAGTAGATATCAGCGAAACACAATGTTTATAGGTAGTGTGGCCGAGTGGTCTAAGGCGCTGGATTAAGGTTCCTGTCTCTCTGGAGGTGTGGGTTCAAATCCCACCACTGCCACAAACATGTGTTTACAAACCTTGCTTTCATACGCCTGTGTCTTCTGCAGATGCCCGAGAGCTAGTCATGAAGTCACTATTCTCTGAAGATTCACCACTTTGCTCGTAATGGAGGTCTAAGCTGAGCTTTTCCTAGACTATACAACGCATTCTATCTGTACATGAATTATACGCATTGTGCATATTGTCCCAATCTAGAGATTGTGGGTTCAATTTCCATCTTGCATAAGTCAGAGCAGAGTGGCGCAGCGGAAGCGTGCTGGGCCCATAACCCAGAGGTCGATGGATCGAAACCATCCTCTGCTAAGCCCGTTGTCCAACAACTGCTTCCTCCTTTTAACGTTTCGTCGTCACAACATCAACATGCTGTCTTGGCATCATGCCAAGATAACGCGTTGAATCTGGGTATATCGTATTTCCTCACTTGTGGCCATGTCCACTTTGGTCTTTACGCCTGCTTCAAGTTAAGAAGAACAAGTAGGCATCAGCGAAACACAACGTTCATAGTTAGTGTGGCCGAGTGGTCTAAGGCGCTGGATTAAGGCTCCAGTCTCTCTGGAGGCGTGGGTTCAAATCCCGCCACTGCCACAAACATGTGTTTACAAACCTTGCTTTCTTACTCCTGTGTCTTCTGCAGATGCCTGAGAGCTAGTCATGAAGTCACTATTCTCTGAAGATTCACCACTTTGCTTGTAATGGAGGTCTAAGCTGAGCTTTTCCTAGACGATACAACGCATTCTATCTGTACATGAATTATACGCCATAATGTCCTAATCTAGAGATTGTGGGTTCAATTTCCATCTTGCATAAGTCAGAGCAGAGTGGCGCAGCGGAAGCGTGCTGGGCCCATAACCCAGAGGTCGATGGATTGAAACCATCCTCTGCTATCTGTAATGTCAATTTTATTTTTTCCTGATTTCAGCACTTACTCATCACAACATCAACCTGCTGTTCTGACGTTTCATGATGTGTCCCGATTGATGGCAAATCCCACACAATGCAGTTTCTATGTCAGTTTGAAAGAAAATGCTCCTTTGTCAAACAAACATGATGATCAAATTACACACAAATCCCATCCAGTGAATGTAAAGCAGAGTGGCGCAGCGGAAGCGTGCTGGGCCCATAACCCAGAGGTCGATAGATCGAAACCATCCTCTGCTAAGCCCGTTGTCCAACAACTGCTTCGTCCTTTTAACGCTTCGTCGTCACAACATCAACATGCTGTCTTGGCATCATGCCAAGTCAACGCGTTGAATCTGGGTATATCGTATTTCCTCACTTGTGGCCATGTCTACTTTGGTCTTTACGCCTGCTTCAAGTTAAGAGGAACAAGAAGGCATCAGCGAAACAAAACGTTCATAGGTAGTGTGGCCGAGTGGTCTAAGGCGCTGGATTAAGGCTCCAGTCTCTCTGGAGGCGTGGGTTCAAATCCCACCACTGCCACAAACATGTGTTTATAAACCTTGCTTTCATATGCCTGTGTCTTCTGCAGATTCCCGAGAGCTAGTCATGAAGTCACTATTCTCTGAAGATTCACCACTTTGCTCGTAATGGAGGTCTAAGCTGAGCTTTTCCTAGACTATACAACGCATTCTATCTGTACATGAATTATACGCATTGTGCATAATGTCCTAATCTAGAGATTGTGGGTTCAATTTCCATCTTGCATAAGTCAGAGCAGAGTGGCGCAGCGGAAGCGTGCTGGGCCCATAACCCAGAGGTCGATGGATCGAAACCATCCTCTGCTATCCGTAATGTCAATTTTCTTTTTTCCTGATTTCAGCACTTACTCATCACAACATCAACCTGCTGTTCTGACGTTTCATGATGTGTCCCGATTGATGGCAAATCCCACACAATGCAGTTTCTATGTCAGTTTGAAAGAAAATGCTCCTTTGTCAAACAAACATGATGATCAAATGACACACAAATCCCATCCAGTGAATGTAAAGCAGAGTGGCGCAGCGGAAGCGTGCTGGGCCCATAACCCAGAGGTCGATAGATCGAAACCATCCTCTGCTAAGCCCGTTGTCCAACAACTGCTTCATCCTTTTAACGCTTCGTCGTCACAACATCAACATGCTGTCTTGGCATCATGCCAAGACAACGCGTTGAATCTGGGTATATCGTATTTCCTCACTTGTGGCCATGTCCACTTTGGTCTTTACGCCTGCTTCAAGTTAAAAGGAACAAGTAGGCATCAGCGAAACACAACGTTCATAGGTAGTGTGGCCGAGTGGTCTAAGGCGCTGGATTAAGACTCCAGTCTCTCTGGAGGCGTGGGTTGAAATCCCACCACTGCCACAAACATGTGTTTACAAACCTTGCTTTCATACGCCTGTGTCTTCTGCAGATGCCCGAGAGCTAGTCATGAAGTCACTATTCTCTGAAGATTCACCACTTTGCTCGTAATGGTGGTCTAAGCTGAGCTTTTCCTAGACTATATAATGCATTCTATCTGTACATGAATTATACGCATTGTGCATAATGTCCTAATCTAGAGATTGTGGGTTCAATTTCCATCTTGCATAAGTCAGAGCAGAGTGGCGCAGCGGAAGCGTGATGGGCCTACAACCCAGAGGTAGATGGATTGAAACCATCCTCTGCTAAGCCCGTTGTCCAACAACTGCTTCCTCCTTTTAACGCTTCGTCGTCACAACATCAACATGCTGTCTTGGCATCATGCCAAGATAACGCGTTGAATCTGGGTATATCGTATTTCCTCACTTGTGGCCATGTCCACTTTGGTCTTTACGCCTGCTTCAAGTTAAGAAGAACAAGTAGGCATCAGCGAAACACAACGTTCATAGGTAGTGTGGCCGAGTGGTCTAAGGCTCCAGTCTCTCTGGAGGCGTGGGTTCAAATCCCACCACTGTCACAATCATGTCTTTACAAACCTTGCTTTCATACGCCAGTGTCTTCTGCAGATGCCCGAGAGCTAGTCATGGAGTCACTATTCTCTGAAGATTCACCACTTTGCTCGTAATGGAGGTCTAAGCTGAGCTTTTCCTAGACTATACAACGCATTCTATCTGTACATGAATTATACGCATTGTGCATAATGTCCTAATCTAGAGATAGTGGGTTCAATTTCCATCTGGCATAAGTCAGAGCAGAGTGGCGCAGCGGAAGCGTGCTGGGCCCATAACCCAGAGGTCGATGGATCGAAACCATCCTCTGCTAAGCCCGTTGTCCAACAACTGCTTCCTCCTTTTAACGCTTCGTCGTCACAACATCAACCTGCTGTCTACAACGCGTTGAATCTGGGTATATCGTATTTCCTCACTTGTGGCCATGTCCACTTTGGTCTTTACGCCTGCTTCAAGTTAAGAGGAACAAGTAGGCATCAGCGAAACACAAAGTTCATAGGTAGTGTGGCCGAGTGGTCTAAGGCGCTGGATTAAGGCTCCAGTCTCTCTGGAGGTGTGGGTTCAAATCCCACCACTGCCACAAACATGTGTTTACAAACCTTGCTTTCATACGCCTGTGTCTTCTGCAGATGCCCGAGAGCTCGTCATGAAGTCACTATTCTCTGAAGATTCACCACTTTGCTCGTAATGGAGGTCTAAGCTGAGCTTTACCTAGACTATACAACGCATTCTATCTGTACATGAATTATACGCATTGTGCATAATGTCCTAATCAAGAGATTGTGGGTTCAATTTCCATCTTGCAAAAGTCAGAGCAGAGTGGCGCAGCGGAAGCGTGCTGGGCCCATAACCCAGAGGTCGATGGATCGAAACCATCCTCTGCTAAGCCCGTTGTCCAACAACTGCTTCCTCCTTTTAACGCTTCGTCGTCACAACATCAACATGCTGTCTTGGCATCATGCCAAGATAACGCGTTGAATCTGGGTATATCATATATCCTCACTTGTGGCCATGTCCACTTTGGTCTTTACGCCTGCTTCAAGTTAAGAAGAACAAGTAGGCATCAGCGAAACTCAACGTTCATAGGTAGTGTGGCCGAGTTGTCTAAGGCGCTGGATTAAGGCTCCAGTCTCTCTGGAGGCGTGGGTTCAAATCCCACCACTGCCACAAACATGTGTTTACAAACCTTGCTTTCATACGCCTGTGTCTTCTGCAGATGCCCGAGAGCTAGTCATGAAGTCACTATTCTCTGAAGATTCACCACTTTGCTCGTAATGGAGGTCTAAGCTGGGCTTTTCCTAGACTATATAATGCATTCTATCTGTACATGAATTATACGCATTGTGCATAATGTCCTAATCTAGAGATTGTGGGTTCAATTTCCATCTTGCATAAGTCAGAGCAGAGTGGCGCAGCGGAAGCGTACTGAGCCTACAACCCAGAGGTAGATGGATTGAAACCAGCCTCTGCTATCTGTAATGTCAATTTTATTTTTTCCTGATTTCAGCACTTACTCATCACAACATCAACCTGCTGTTCTGACGTTTCATGATGTGTCCCGATTGATGGCAGATCCCACACAATGCAGTTTCTATGTCAGTTTGAAAGAAAATGCTCCTTTGTCAAACAAACATGATGATCAAATGACACACAAATCCCATCCAGTGAATGTAAAGTAGAGTGGCGCAGCGGAAGCGTGCTGGGCCCATAACCCAGAGGTCGATGGATCGAAACCATCCTCTGCTAAGCCCGTTGTCCAACAACTGCTTCGTCCTTTTAACGCTTCGTCGTCACAACATCAACATGCTGTCTTGGCATCATGCCAAGACAACGCGTTGAATCTGGGTATATCGTATTTCCTCACTTGTGGCCATGTCCACTTTGGTCTTTACGCCTGCTTCAAGTTAAGAGGAACAAGTAGGCACCAGCGAAACACAACGTTCATAGGTGTTGTGGCCGAGTTGTCTAAGGCGCTGGATTAAGGCTCCAGTGTCTCTGGAGGCATGGGTTGAAATCCCACCACTGCCACAAACATGTGTTTACAAACCTTGCTTTCATACGCCTGTGTCTTCTGCAGATGCCCGAGAGCTAGTCATGAAGTCACTATTCTCTGAAGATTCACCACTTTGCTCGTAATGGAGGTCTAAGCTGAGCTTTTCCTAGACTATATAATGCATTCTATCTGTACATGAATTATACGCATTGTGCATAATGTCCTAATCTAGAGATTGTGGGTTCAATTTCCATCTTGCATAAGTCAGAGCAGAGTGGCGCAGCGGAAGCGTACTGAGCCTACAACCCAGAGGTAGATGGATTCAAACCATCCTCTGCTATCTGTAATGTCAATTTTATTTTTTCCTGATTTCAGCACTTACTCATCACAACATCAACCTGCTGTTCTGACGTTTCATGATGTGTCCCGATTGATGGCAGATCCCACACAATGCAGTTTCTATGTCAGTTTGAAAGAAAATGCTCCTTTGTCAAACAAACATGATGATCAAATGACACACAAATCCCATCCAGTGAATGTAAAGTAGAGTGGCGCAGCGGAAGCGTGCTGGGCCCATAACCCAGAGGTCGATGGATCGAAACCATCCTCTGCTAAGCCCGTTGTCCAACAACTGCTTCGTCCTTTTAACGCTTCGTCGTCACAACATCAACATGCTGTCTTGGCATCATGCCAAGACAACGCGTTGAATCTGGGTATATCGTATTTCCTCACTTGTGGCCATGTCCACTTTGGTCTTTACGCCTGCTTCAAGTTAAGAGGAACAAGTAGGCACCAGCGAAACACAACGTTCATAGGTGTTGTGGCCGAGTGGTCTAAGGCGCTGGATTAAGGCTCCAGTCTCTCTGGAGGCATGGGTTGAAATCCCACCACTGCCACAAACATGTGTTTACAAACCTTGCTTTCATACGCCTGTGTCTTCTGCAGATGCCCGAGAGCTAGTCATGAAGTCACTATTCTCTGAAGATTCACCACTTTGCTTGTAATGGAGGTCTAAGCTGAGCTTTTCCCAGACTATACAACGCATTCTATCTGTACATGAATTATACGCATTGTGCATAATGTCCTAATCTAGAGATTGTGGGTTCAATTTCCATCTTGCATAAGTCAGAGCAGAGTGGCGCAGCGGAAGCGTGCTGGGCCCATAACCCAGAGGTCGATGGATCGAAACCATCCTCTGCTAAGCCCGTTGTCCAACAACTGCTTCGTCCTTTTAACGCTTCGTCGTCACAACATCAACATGCTGTCTTGGCATCATGCCAAGTCAACGCGTTGAATCTGGGTATATCGTATTTCCTCACTTGTGGCCATGTCTACTTTGGTCTTTACGCCTGCTTCAAGTTAAGAGGAACAAGAAGGCATCAGCGAAACAAAACGTTCATAGGTAGTGTGGCCGAGTGGTCTAAGGCGCTGGATTAAGGCTCAAGTCTCTCTGGAGGCGTGGGTTCAAATCCCACCACTGCCACAAACATGTGTTTATAAACCTTGCTTTCATATGCCTGTGTCTTCTGCAGATTCCCGAGAGCTAGTCATGAAGTCACTATTCTCTGAAGATTCACCACTTTGCTCGTAATGGAGGTCTAAGCTGAGCTTTTCCTAGACTATACAACGCATTCTATCTGTACATGAATTATACGCATTGTGCATAATGTCCTAATCTAGAGATTGTGGGTTCAATTTCCATCTTGCATAAGTCAGAGCAGAGTGGCGCAGCGGAAGCGTGCTGGGCCCATAACCCAGAGGTCGATGGATCGAAACCATCCTCTGCTATCCGTAATGTCAATTTTCTTTTTTCCTGATTTCAGCACTTACTCATCACAACATCAACCTGCTGTTCTGACGTTTCATGATGTGTCCCGATTGATGGCAAATCCCACACAATGCAGTTTCTATGTCAGTTTGAAAGAAAATGCTCCTTTGTCAAACAAACATGATGATCAAATGACACACAAATCCCATCCAGTGAATGTAAAGCAGAGTGGCGCAGCGGAAGCGTGCTGGGCCCATAACCCAGAGGTCGATAGATCGAAACCATCCTCTGCTAAGCCCGTTGTCCAACAACTGCTTCATCCTTTTAACGCTTCGTCGTCACAACATCAACATGCTGTCTTGGCATCATGCCAAGACAACGCGTTGAATCTGGGTATATCGTATTTCCTCACTTGTGGCCATGTCCACTTTGGTCTTTACGCCTGCTTCAAGTTAAAAGGAACAAGTAGGCATCAGCGAAACACAACGTTCATAGGTAGTGTGGCCGAGTGGTCTAAGGCGCTGGATTAAGACTCCAGTCTCTCTGGAGGCGTGGGTTGAAATCCCACCACTGCCACAAACATGTGTTTACAAACCTTGCTTTCATACGCCTGTGTCTTCTGCAGATGCCCGAGAGCTAGTCATGAAGTCACTATTCTCTGAAGATTCACCACTTTGCTCGTAATGGTGGTCTAAGCTGAGCTTTTCCTAGACTATATAATGCATTCTATCTGTACATGAATTATACGCATTGTGCATAATGTCCTAATCTAGAGATTGTGGGTTCAATTTCCATCTTGCATAAGTCAGAGCAGAGTGGCGCAGCGGAAGCGTGATGGGCCTACAACCCAGAGGTAGATGGATTGAAACCATCCTCTGCTAAGCCCGTTGTCCAACAACTGCTTCCTCCTTTTAACGCTTCGTCGTCACAACATCAACATGCTGTCTTGGCATCATGCCAAGATAACGCGTTGAATCTGGGTATATCGTATTTCCTCACTTGTGGCCATGTCCACTTTGGTCTTTACGCCTGCTTCAAGTTAAGAAGAACAAGTAGGCATCAGCGAAACACAACGTTCATAGGTAGTGTGGCCGAGTGGTCTAAGGCTCCAGTCTCTCTGGAGGCGTGGGTTCAAATCCCACCACTGTCACAATCATGTCTTTACAAACCTTGCTTTCATACGCCAGTGTCTTCTGCAGATGCCCGAGAGCTAGTCATGGAGTCACTATTCTCTGAAGATTCACCACTTTGCTCGTAATGGAGGTCTAAGCTGAGCTTTTCCTAGACTATACAACGCATTCTATCTGTACATGAATTATACGCATTGTGCATAATGTCCTAATCTAGAGATAGTGGGTTCAATTTCCATCTGGCATAAGTCAGAGCAGAGTGGCGCAGCGGAAGCGTGCTGGGCCCATAACCCAGAGGTCGATGGATCGAAACCATCCTCTGCTAAGCCCGTTGTCCAACAACTGCTTCCTCCTTTTAACGCTTCGTCGTCACAACATCAACCTGCTGTCTACAACGCGTTGAATCTGGGTATATCGTATTTCCTCACTTGTGGCCATGTCCACTTTGGTCTTTACGCCTGCTTCAAGTTAAGAGGAACAAGTAGGCATCAGCGAAACACAAAGTTCATAGGTAGTGTGGCCGAGTGGTCTAAGGCGCTGGATTAAGGCTCCAGTCTCTCTGGAGGTGTGGGTTCAAATCCCACCACTGCCACAAACATGTGTTTACAAACCTTGCTTTCATACGCCTGTGTCTTCTGCAGATGCCCGAGAGCTCGTCATGAAGTCACTATTCTCTGAAGATTCACCACTTTGCTCGTAATGGAGGTCTAAGCTGAGCTTTACCTAGACTATACAACGCATTCTATCTGTACATGAATTATACGCATTGTGCATAATGTCCTAATCAAGAGATTGTGGGTTCAATTTCCATCTTGCAAAAGTCAGAGCAGAGTGGCGCAGCGGAAGCGTGCTGGGCCCATAACCCAGAGGTCGATGGATCGAAACCATCCTCTGCTAAGCCCGTTGTCCAACAACTGCTTCCTCCTTTTAACGCTTCGTCGTCACAACATCAACATGCTGTCTTGGCATCATGCCAAGATAACGCGTTGAATCTGGGTATATCATATATCCTCACTTGTGGCCATGTCCACTTTGGTCTTTACGCCTGCTTCAAGTTAAGAAGAACAAGTAGGCATCAGCGAAACTCAACGTTCATAGGTAGTGTGGCCGAGTTGTCTAAGGCGCTGGATTAAGGCTCCAGTCTCTCTGGAGGCGTGGGTTCAAATCCCACCACTGCCACAAACATGTGTTTACAAACCTTGCTTTCATACGCCTGTGTCTTCTGCAGATGCCCGAGAGCTAGTCATGAAGTCACTATTCTCTGAAGATTCACCACTTTGCTCGTAATGGAGGTCTAAGCTGAGCTTTTCCTAGACTATATAATGCATTCTATCTGTACATGAATTATACGCATTGTGCATAATGTCCTAATCTAGAGATTGTGGGTTCAATTTCCATCTTGCATAAGTCAGAGCAGAGTGGCGCAGCGGAAGCGTACTGAGCCTACAACCCAGAGGTAGATGGATTGAAACCAGCCTCTGCTATCTGTAATGTCAATTTTATTTTTTCCTGATTTCAGCACTTACTCATCACAACATCAACCTGCTGTTCTGACGTTTCATGATGTGTCCCGATTGATGGCAGATCCCACACAATGCAGTTTCTATGTCAGTTTGAAAGAAAATGCTCCTTTGTCAAACAAACATGATGATCAAATGACACACAAATCCCATCCAGTGAATGTAAAGTAGAGTGGCGCAGCGGAAGCGTGCTGGGCCCATAACCCAGAGGTCGATGGATCAAAACCATCCTCTGCTAAGCCCGTTGTCCAACAACTGCTTCGTCCTTTTAACGCTTCGTCGTCACAACATCAACATGCTGTCTTGGCATCATGCCAAGACAACGCGTTGAATCTGGGTATATCGTATTTCCTCACTTGTGGCCATGTCCACTTTGGTCTTTACGCCTGCTTCAAGTTAAGAGGAACAAGTAGGCACCAGCGAAACACAACGTTCATAGGTGTTGTGGCCGAGTGGTCTAAGGCGCTGGATTAAGGCTCCAGTGTCTCTGGAGGCATGGGTTGAAATCCCACCACTGCCACAAACATGTGTTTACAAACCTTGCTTTCATACGCCTGTGTCTTCTGCAGATGCCCGAGAGCTAGTCATGAAGTCACTATTCTCTGAAGATTCACCACTTTGCTCGTAATGGAGGTCTAAGCTGAGCTTTTCCTAGACTATATAATGCATTCTATCTGTACATGAATTATACGCATTGTGCATAATGTCCTAATCTAGAGATTGTGGGTTCAATTTCCATCTTGCATAAGTCAGAGCAGAGTGGCGCAGCGGAAGCGTACTGAGCCTACAACCCAGAGGTAGATGGATTGAAACCATCCTCTGCTATCTGTAATGTCAATTTTATTTTTTCCTGATTTCAGCACTTACTCATCACAACATCAACCTGCTGTTCTGACGTTTCATGATGTGTCCCGATTGATGGCAGATCCCACACAATGCAGTTTCTATGTCAGTTTGAAAGAAAATGCTCCTTTGTCAAACAAACATGATGATCAAATGACACACAAATCCCATCCAGTGAATGTAAAGTAGAGTGGCGCAGCGGAAGCGTGCTGGGCCCATAACCCAGAGGTCGATGGATCGAAACCATCCTCTGCTAAGCCCGTTGTCCAACAACTGCTTCGTCCTTTTAACGCTTCGTCGTCACAACATCAACATGCTGTCTTGGCATCATGCCAAGACAACGCGTTGAATCTGGGTATATCGTATTTCCTCACTTGTGGCCATGTCCACTTTGGTCTTTACGCCTGCTTCAAGTTAAGAGGAACAAGTAGGCACCAGCGAAACACAACGTTCATAGGTGTTGTGGCCGAGTGGTCTAAGGCGCTGGATTAAGGCTCCAGTCTCTCTGGAGGCATGGGTTGAAATCCCACCACTGCCACAAACATGTGTTTACAAACCTTGCTTTCATACGCCTGTGTCTTCTGCAGATGCCCGAGAGCTAGTCATGAAGTCACTATTCTCTGAAGATTCACCACTTTGCTTGTAATGGAGGTCTAAGCTGAGCTTTTCCCAGACTATACAACGCATTCTATCTGTACATGAATTATACGCATTGTGCATAATGTCCTAATCTAGAGATTGTGGGTTCAATTTCCATCTTGCATAAGTCAGAGCAGAGTGGCGCAGCGGAAGCGTGCTGGGCCCATAACCCAGAGGTCGATGGATCGAAACCATCCTCTGCTAAGCCCGTTGTCCAACAACTGCTTCCTCCTTTTAACGCTTCGTCGTCACAACATCAACCTGCTGTCTTGGCATCATGCCAAGACAACGCGTTGAATCTGGGTATATCGTATTTCCTCACTTGTGGCCATGTCCACTTTGGTCTTTACGCCTGCTTCAAGTTAAGAAGAACAAGTAGATATCAGCGAAACACAATGTTTATAGGTAGTGTGGCCGAGTGGTCTAAGGCGCTGGATTAAGGTTCCTATCTCTCTGGAGGTGTGGGTTCAAATCCCACCACTGCCACAAACATGTGTTTACAAACCTTGCTTTCATACGCCTGTGTCTTCTGCAGATGCCCGAGAGCTAGTCATGAAGTCACTATTCTCTGAAGATTCACCACTTTGCTCGTAATGGAGGTCTAAGCTGAGCTTTTCCTAGACTATACAACGCATTCTATCTGTACATGAATTATACGCATTGTGCATATTGTCCCAATCTAGAGATTGTGGGTTCAATTTCCATCTTGCATAAGTCAGAGCAGAGTGGCGCAGCGGAAGCGTGCTGAGCCTACAACCCAGAGGTCGATGGATTGAAACCATCCTCTGCTATCTGTAATGTCAATTTTCTTTTTTCCTGATTTCAGCACTTACTCATCACAACATCAACCTGCTGTTCTGACGTTTCATGATGTGTCCCGATTGATGGCAAATCCCACACAATGCAGTTTCTATGTCAGTTTGAAAGAAAATGCTCCTTTGTCAAACAAACATGATGATCAAATGACACACAAATCCCATCCAGTGAATGTAAAGCAGAGTGGTGCAGCGGAAGCGTGCTGGGCCCATAACCCAGAGGTCGATGGATCGAAACCATCCTCTGCTAAGCCTGTTGTCCAACAACTGCTTCGTCCTTTTAAAGCTTCGTCGTCACAACATCAACATGCTGTCTTGGCATCATGCCAAGACAACGCGTTGAATCTGGGTATATCGTATTTCCTCACTTGTGGCCATGTCCACTTTGGTCTTTACGCCTGCTTCAAGTTAAGAGGAACAAGTAGGCATCAGCGAAACACAACGTTCATAGGTAGTGTGGCCGAGTGGTCTAAGGCGCTGGATTAAGGCTCCAGTCTCTCTGGAGGCGTGGGTTCAAATCCCACCACTGCCACAAACATGTGTTTACAAACCTTGCTTTCATACGCCTGTGTCTTCTGCAGATGCCCGAGAGCTCGTCATGAAGTCACTATTCTCTGAAGATTCACCACTTTGCTCGTAATGGAGGTCTAAGCTGAGCTTTTCCTGGACTATACAACGCATTCTATCTGTACATGAATTATACGCATTGTGCATAATGTCCTAATCTAGAGATTGTGGGTTCAATTTCCATCTTGCATAAGTCAGAGCAGAGTGGCGCAGCGGAAGCGTACTAAGCCTACAACCCAGAGGTAGATGGATTGAAACCATCCTCTGCTATCTGTAATGTCAATTTTATTTTTTCCTGATTTCAGCACTTACTCATCACAACATCAACCTGCTGTTCTGACGTTTCATGATGTGTCCCGATTGATGGCAAATCCCACACAATGCTAGCCTGGTAAACACCCCCTCCCTCCGGAAATCTCATGCATTGCATTGCATTTGGTTTCAGGAAGGAGGGTCTGGGATTGCTCACAGAGTAAAGCTGCCCGAACCGCTGCGCATACGAACCAATCAGCGGCTGCTAGGGGCGGGATCATCCAATCACCTGCCTAGTAGCTTGAAAAAATGAAACTCCGTCTGTCATCGATTCTGCGCCCGAAGTCTCAGATGCAAGTACGCTGTGAAACAAAATGTGTGTCGCAAGCTTCTTCCATTTGACGGAGTGAGGTTAACACAATGCAGTTTCTATGTCAGTTTGAAAGAAAATGCTCCTTTGTCAAACAAACATGATGATCAAATGACACACAAATCCCATCCAGTGAATGTAAAGCAGAGTGGCGCAGCGGAAGCGTGCTGGGCCCATAACCCAGAGGTCGATGGATCGAAACCATCCTCTGCTAAGCCCGTTGTCCAACAACTGCTTCATCCTTTTAACGCTTCGTCGTCACAACATCAACATGCTGTCATGGCATCATGCCAAGATAACGCGTTGAATCTGGGTATATCGTATTTCCTCACTTGTGGCCATGTCCACTTTGGTCTTTACGCCTGCTTCAAGTTAAGAAGAACAAGTAGGCATCAGCGAAACACAACGTTCTTAGGTAGTGTGGCCGAGTGGTCTAAGGCGCTGGATTTAGGCTCTCTGGAGGCGTGGGTTCAAATCCCACCACTGCCACAAACATGTGTTTACAAACCTTGCTTTCATACGCCTGTGTCTTCTGCAGATGCCCGAGAGCTCGTCATGAAGTCACTATTCTCTGAAGATTCACCACTTTGCTCGTAATGGAGGTCTAAACTGAGCTTTTCCTAGACTATACAGCGCATTCTATCTGTACATGAATTATACGCATTGTGCATAATGTCCTAATCTAGAGATTGTGGGTTCAATTTCCATCTTGCATAAGTCAGAGCAGAGTGGCGCAGCGGAAGCGTGCTGGGCCCATAACCCAGAGGTCGATGGATCGAAACCATCCTCTGCTAAGCCCGTTGTCCAACAACTGCTTCCTCCTTTTAACGTTTCGTCGTCACAACATCAACATGCTGTCTTGGCATCATGCCAAGATAACGCGTTGAATCTGGGTATATCGTATTTCCTCACTTGTGGCCATGTCCACTTTGGTCTTTATGCCTGCTTCAAGTTAAGAAGAACAAGTAGGCATCAGCGAAACACAACGTTCATAGTTAGTGTGGCCGAGTGGTCTAAGGCGCTGGATTAAGGCTCCAGTCTCTCTGGAGGCGTGGGTTCAAATCCCACCACTGCCACAAACATGTGTTTACAAACCTTGCTTTCTTACGCCTGTGTCTTCTGCAGATGCCTGAGAGCTAGTCATGAAGTCACTATTCTCTGAAGATTCACCACTTTGCTTGTAATGGAGGTCTAAGCTGAGCTTTTCCTAGACGATACAACGCATTCTATCTGTACATGAATTATACGCCATAATGTCCTAATCTAGAGATTGTGGTTTCAATTTCCATCTTGCATAAGTCAGAGCAGAGTGGCGCAGCGGAAGCGTGCTGGGCCCATAACCCAGAGGTCGATGGATTGAAACCATCCTCTGCTATCTGTAATGTCAATTTTATTTTTTCCTGATTTCAGCACTTACTCATCACAACATCAACCTGCTGTTCTGACGTTTCATGATGTGTCCCGATTGATGGCAAATCCCACACAATGCAGTTTCTATGTCAGTTTGAAAGAAAATGCTCCTTTGTCAAACAAACATGATGATCAAATTACACACAAATCCCATCCAGTGAATGTAAAGCAGAGTGGCGCAGCGGAAGCGTGCTGGGCCCATAACCCAGAGGTCGATAGATCGAAACCATCCTCTGCTAAGCCCGTTGTCCAACAACTGCTTCGTCCTTTTAACGCTTCGTCGTCACAACATCAACATGCTGTCTTGGCATCATGCCAAGTCAACGCGTTGAATCTGGGTATATCGTATTTCCTCACTTGTGGCCATGTCCACTTTGGTCTTTACGCCTGCTTCAAGTTAAGAGGAACAAGAAGGCATCAGCGAAACACAACGTTCATAGGTAGTGTGGCCGAGTGGTCTAAGGCGCTGGATTAAGGCTCAAGTCTCTCTGGAGGCGTGGGTTCAAATCCCACCACTGCCACAAACATGTGTTTATAAACCTTGCTTTCATATGCCTGTGTCTTCTGCAGATTCCCGAGAGCTAGTCATGAAGTCACTATTCTCTGAAGATTCACCACTTTGCTCGTAATGGAGGTCTAAGCTGAGCTTTTCCTAGACTATACAACGCATTCTATCTGTACATGAATTATACGCATTGTGCATAATGTCCTAATCTAGAGATTGTGGGTTCAATTTCCATCTTGCGTAAGTCAGAGCAGAATGGCGCAGCGGAAGCGTGCTGGGCCCATAACCCAGAGGTCGATTCATCGAAACCATCCTCTGCTAAGGCCGTTGTCCAACAACTGCTTCCCCCTTTTAACGCTTCGTCGTCACAACTCCAACCTGCTATCTTGGCATCATGCCAAGACAACGCGTTGAATCTGGGTATATCGTATTTCCTCACTTGTGGCCATGTCCACTTTGGTCTTTACGCCTGCTTCAAGTTAAGAGGAACAAGTAGGCACCTGCGAAACACGAAGTTCATAGGTAGTGTGGCCGAGTGGTCTAAGGCACTGGATTAAGGCTCCAGTCTCTCTGGAGGCGTGGGTTCAAATCCCACCATTGCCCAAACATGTGTTTACAAACCTTGCTTTCATACGCCTGTGTCTTCTGCAGATGCCCGAGAGCTAGTCATGAAGTCACTATTCGCTGAAGATTCACCACTTTGCTCGTAATGGAGGTCAAGCTGAGCTTTCCTAGACTATACAACGCATTTTATCTGTACATGAATTATACGCATTGTGCATAATGTCCTAATCTAGAGATTGTGGGTTCAATTTCCATCTTGCATAAGTCAGAGCAGAGTGGCGCAGCGGAAGCGTGCTGGGCCCATAACCCAGAGGTCGATGGATTAAAACCATCCTCTGCTATCTGTAATGTCAATTTTCTTTTTTCCTGATTTCAGCACTTACTCATCACAACATCAACCTGCTGTTCTGACGTTTCATGATGTGTCCCGATTGATGGCAAATCCCACACAATGCAGTTTCTATGTCAGTTTGAAAGAAAATGCTCCTTTGTAAAACAAACATGATGATCAAATGACACACAAATCCCATCCAGTGAATGTAAAGCAGAGTGGCGCAGCGGAAGCGTGCAGGTCGATGGATCGAAACCATCCTCTGCTAAGCCGTTGTCCAACAACTGCTTCCTCCTTTTAACGCTTCGTCGTCACAACCTCAACATGCTGTCTTGGCATCATGCCAAGACAACGCGTTGAATCTGGGTATATCGTATTTCCTCACTTGTGGCCATGTCCACTTTGGTCTTTACGCCTGCTTCAAGTTAAGAGGAACAAGTAGCGAAACACAACTTTCATAGTGAAAGGAAATTCTATAGGGCTGCCAGAATTATATAGATATATTTACACTGCTTTGAGCTCAGCTATCCTGTTCAGTTGAGCAACAGATTCTGTGTAGCTTCAGGAGATGAGGTCATCACCTTTGAGGCCCATTATCTCTCTCACTCCCCTCGAGCTATGGAGCCATTTCACTGAATTGCTGGCAAACTTACTTTTAATGTTCAGAGTGCCTTAATGATTTTATAAAGTTAGTCTTTTTGGTCTAAAACTGTTGTATGTATTCATTGTAGTGCCAACTGATAATAGCTAGGGTTTTAGGATGATGTCAATTGCCATCAAATGTCTGCTGGAGCAATACTTGGTGTAACATTTCCCTAGTATAATGCTCTCTACAGTAGACAGTGTTATCGATTATGCACTCAAGATAGGAGTTTTAGGGAGGGTAGGCTACATTCCACAGGTGCCCTGAAATGAGGTCAAACTTCTATCAACGAATTAAAGGATGATTGAAAAGACTTCTGAAGTACAGTATGTTTTTTCATTTATTTTACCCCCTTTTCACAGTTTGTAGCACAAGCTGTGCGGAGAACATGACAAGGACATGACAGTGACAGGTGAGACTGTGAACCTGTTTAACTCCCTCCATACAGCCAATGCAGCCATCTCTCCCATCATGAGTTTACCTGTCAATGAATTACGGTCTTCACATAGCAAATGGTTTTAATAAGCATATTAAAGACTAATAGATTAGAGACTTGACTGACTGACGAGCTAGTAGAGACCTCTGCTGGTTTCTGTCCTGTACTGCATCATATCTAGTCCATCCATCTAAATTAAACTCTCTCACACACACACACACACACACA
Organism: Gymnoscopelus braueri; assembly: GCF_963280865.1. NCBI lineage: Eukaryota > Metazoa > Chordata > Actinopteri > Myctophiformes > Myctophidae > Gymnoscopelus > Gymnoscopelus braueri. Next base: position 3,160,718 of record NC_137614.1, read on the forward strand.
CACACACACACACACACACACACACACACACACACACACACACACACACACACACACACACACACACACACACACACACACACACACACACACACACACACACACACACACACACACAAACTTCTATTGCTATACTTGTGAGGGCATCAAATTCACATTTGATAAATGCCTTCTTTTTTATGTTGTCGCTTTTAGTTTTAGTTATATTCAGTTTTATGCCGGTATCATTCAATTAAAATAGCAGATGGGCTGTTGTATCGTTGCAAGACACCAGCGCACAACTACAAGTACGTATAACTCTAACCCCTAAACCCTTAAACTCTAAAAGCACACACACACACACACACACACACACACACACACACACACACACACACACACACACACACACACACACACACACACACACACACACACACACACACACACATTGATTGATTGATGTACTTTATTTAGTAAGACATGAGAACATCAGTACATGGAAGTACAAATCGCTATACTTGTGAGGACATCAACATTTTTGGATGGCGTTTGTATGAATGCCATCCATTTCTGGGCATTTTTGTCCGTGAGACTGATGCCGAAAAATAGCAGATCTATAAGCTTGTTGATCCGACTATTTTGGCGATGCCAGCATGCAACTTAAGTATAAATCAGGCATAACTCCAAACTCTTAACCGCCTAAATATCTAATCCCTAACCCTAAAAAACAACCTTGAATCCAATTGTAAACCTGTTTCTAAAGGAGGAGGGCCAGGAAAACGGTCCTCTGACTTTGACTTTATTTCTCAAATTCTACTTTGCTTGTGAGGACATGCTCACAAGTATCTGCTTAGGGGTCAAGTGTCCCATTTTGACTCTACAATGGCTTTTTCCAGAGAGACTCATCAGGACAAATCAACTTTATTAGGGACCTTTCTCTGTCTCAGCAACACACTTGGTGGATCTTGCAGCAGTAAACAGGACTTTGTATGCCATTGTATGCCATTTTGGGCCAATTTTGCCTCTAGTTGCTATAATTAGGATGGACTATCTTTCTATATCTACCATCTTTGATATACTCTATGGTAATATCACCTCCCTTAATACAAAAACTCCGACCTTGGAAGGAGCCTGTATTGGCCTTTATGCACAGAGCCTATTTCCCTCTAGTTCTGGGACCACTAGTTAGCTAGTAGTTAGCTTGTAGATCTGCTATCTTTGGCGTACGACCAAGTATAAAGCGGGATTTAGTGGTACTCTTTTAGTCAGCTGATGATGATGTGTCATTATGATGATAAACTCCTGTATAATTATGGTAGGGCCTACATGTTGGGGTCAGAATCTCTCAAGAACAGATTCATAGGCTATATTGGCTACAAGTGGGCGTGCCTTCAGATCAGGAAGCAGGCCGCGCTTTACCCAATCAAATGTAGTGGGCGGGATTTACACTGGAAACAAACCGAAACTCATTTAACAATAGCGTCCTCGGAGCCGACAAAACCACGGAAAGTTAGTAACATTTTAACTTGTTCTTTCATCATAGAAACAAGTGGGCTTATAACCAAAACGATCCATGTTCTTTGGTAAAAATGGTGTTAGTGTTCTGTGGAGAAATATTGTTAGTGGGAATGAAAACATAGGCGCACCACCGGAAGTAAAGGGCTGAAGGCATGTCCAATCCCCGGTTTCCAGTGAGCATGTGTCTAGTTAACTGGGACGAATCTGATGATGATGATGATGATGATGATGATGATGATGATGATGATGAGAATATTGAAACTGTATATGAATCTAGCAGTCTATATGTTGATACTTGAATGAGTTTTGCTTTTATAGATATATATATATATATGTATATGTATTTATGTACGTATGTATTTTTTTTTGGGTCACATTTGTGGAGAGAGAAAAGGACGCATATGTCTTATAAAGTTTGACATATCATTCTTAAAATACCCTGTGATTTTACGAAAAAAAGGACTGAGGATATATGACTCAGAATAGGGACCTCACAACAGATTTTTTTTTTAAAGAAACAAATATTGTAAATAATCTTGGGGTTCCAGTCTTTTTTTTTTGTTATGTTTTTTCATAATTGTACAACTAATAAATGCCACAATTAGAAGGATTGCTTATTGTGACTCTTTATTTATCAGTGTTGTGTCAACTGTTGTCATGGAATTAAAGGAGAATTCCGGACAAATTAAGTGTTATCTTTGATGTCTCGTTACTCACCTACCGATGTGAAAAGTAGCGTTCTTTTTTTTCATATATTCCCCTGTCGTCATTTTTTAAACACCCTCCGTTGTTATAATGGGAGCGTGAGGGTTAGTGAAATTCGTCTATTATAACCGACGCAAAGTTGTTTTTTTCACTACTAGTATTCATAGTAGAGTCTCATGATAGTCAAACATGCGTTGAAACTATCTGCGAGGCTGCCGTCAATGGCGAACGATTTAACACTGGTTGCTTGTTTCTTCCAGAACCTGGCAACTCGTGTTGCCAGATTCTGGAAACAAGCAACCAGTGTTAAATCGTTCGCCATTAACGGCAGGCTCGCAGGAATTTTCAGCGCATGTTTGACTATCATGAGACTCTACAATGAATCGTAGTAGAGAAAAAAATAACATTGCGTCGGTTATAATAGACGAACTTCACTAACCCTCACGCTCCCATTATAACAACGGAGGGTGTTTAAAAAATGACGACAGGGGAATATATGAAAAAAAATAACGCTACTTTTCACATCGGTAGGTGAGTAACGAGACATCAAAGATAACACTTAATTTGTCCGGAATTCTCCTTTAATCACTTTCAACCTGTTGTCTCTATAGGTCAGAATATTCACGACGGTCTGTCTTCTGTTCGGTCCCCCTCTCCAAACGTTTTCGTCCATACATGGGCATAAAAGAGGTCTGTCTTCTGTCCTCTTTTTGATTGGCCAAGCTTAGCGTGACGTAGTGCTCTGATCTTTCAACCACTAGGGGTCTGGCAGTACCAGGGGCCTGTTCCTCAAAAGGTGAATTAAAAAAGCCTGGCCTTAAGCCAAATCCAGGCTTGACAAAGTCGGGTCCGAAAAGCCTCGTTTATTCCGTTCCTCAGACGCCAAGCCAGGCTGAAAAGGAGCAACTTTGTCGAGCTAGGCTATGTCAAGCCAGGCTGTGTCCAGCCAGGATAATGAAGCCAGGCTGAATGGGCGGCGATTCGCCGGCGACGTATTTCTATAAAAGACCATGAACTCGAGCGCAGATTCCTTGAACTTGACCAATCACGGAGTCCAAAAACAGAGCAGCGTTCTTCTCTGTGGCTGAATAGCAGCACTGCAGCAGCTCATGAAATCATACAAGGAAGTAAAATGTATTTAAGCAAGAAAGGAAACGCGACCGCAATAAATAGATCCAGGGAGAAAGCATGGCAAAGTATTGCAAGCACACACACAGTGTGTGTGTGTGTGTGTGTGTGTGTGTGTGTGTGTGTGTGTGTGTGTGTGTGTGTGTGTGTGTGTGTGTGTGTGTGTGTGTGTGTGTGTGTGTGTGTTGAGACGGACGGGCAACGGGACGGGACGGGACGGGACGGGACGGGACGGGACGGGACGGGACGGGACGGGACGGGACGGGAGGTGGGGGGGGGGTGTACTGCGACGGGGGCCACAACGGGACAGGACGGGACGGGGGGGGGGACGGGACGGGGGGGGAGTTTTGACCGCGACAGGGGGCTGTGACGGGATGAGCGGGGGGGACGGGACGTACGGGACGAGACGCGCAATAAATAACCCCACATTTGCAAGACCACTTTGGTAGAGGTTTGGGTTGTGTAGTTACCTTGCCATCATGATGTAACTCCAAAGGTGGACAAGAAATAAAAAATAATTTCTCCATTGACTAGAAATTGATAATTTAAAATATGCTCCTCATTGACTAAGAGGCTCCTTTAAACCCATAACTAATAATTTATGTATATATATATATATATATATATATATATATATATATATATATATATATATATATATATATATAAATGATTAGTTACGGGTATATGTGTGTGTATGTATGTGTCAGACTTTTTTATAATATTAAAAAAAAAATGTAATATATTATCAAACATCTAACAACAAGATGAACTATAGTGTTAACTATAACAGAGTGACAATTACATATCACATGAGTCATTGTGAAACAATTATGATTATGATTCATGGTCACACACTATTTCAGTAATTAATTTGATTATATCTTATTGTATTTATTTCATTTTATTTGAATGCAGGGTCATTAAAATGAGTCCATATACAAACACATGTTTTGAATTAACTGTGGAAAAACTTGAAGAACAAGGCACTAGATTAAGTAAGCTTGGCTGTTAGCCTGCTCCTGACCAGGCTAACTTCACAGCTAAATTGCCATGGTAACTAAGCTAGGCTTGCTTCAATTCTCTTTTGAGGAATCGGATAAGGCTAAACTTAGCCAGGGTGAACTGGCTAAACTAATCTTCAAGATAATTCACCTTTTGAGGAACCGACTCAGCTCTAATCCTGGCTAAATTAAGCCAGGATAGGTGGAAAAGCCAGGCTTTAGCTCTAATTCACCTTTTGAGGAACAGGCCCCTGGTCTCCTGGTTCCCTTGTTTTAAAAGGGGCAAAAAATAAATCACAATTTACAAGCTCATAATGCGTCTATTAAAAGCTGACAATAACCGGTCTAAGGCAGCAATTCCATGTAAAAACATCGTACAGTAACTGTGTTTAACCACCCGAGGGCGCTATAGTTCCAGACTTTCAGTTGAACAGCTTGTGATGTGATTCACCGTTCATGTATTTATTGGGCTTCTTAATAGCGTTCTATACTTATGGCATCAAGCTTTCACAACAAATGAGAACAAGATGTATTAAAAATGAATGATTAATAGGAATAATGTGATGGTGAATGCCATTGCCATATTTTGTTTCTGAAGCCAAATAGAATAAAAATTCTACAATATTTTCTATGTTTTGACCATGGGTTTTGACATTGACCATTTGGATTATTATTATAAAACGTACATTAACCACTTCAGCCCTATACATTTCGGCCATTTGAAAATGGCAGATCTACATGATCTGCGATGCAACGCATTGTGAGCTTGTAGATCTGCTATTTTCAAAAGACTTTTACTTGTAACAGAGTATTTCTACATTGCAGTATTGATACTTTTACTGAAGTAAACCACTGTATAATATTTTGCATTATTATAACCTGAAACCTGAAGGTTTCTATTTACTGCTCAGTGTTCAGATCCGGTCTAGAGCCCGCCTACTGTATCCGGTGATTCAACTCACACATCACATGCACGCAGACAACTCGTTTCCATATCCTTTTTAGACCGGATCTGCAAAGTGTCCAAGTGATTTGACCCCGCCCCGGTCTGTTTGACGTTGTGGAGGTTCTGGAGCTGATTGGCTGTCCAAAGGGAACGGGGCGGATCAGCCTGGTCTGTGATTGGACAGATCGGTGGCTCAGGTGTTCTCTGATTGGACGGCTGGGTGGATCAGGTGTTCTCTGATTGGACAGATCGATCTGTTATTGGGACACACTACCAGTGACTTGTTTTCACCTGCACCTGTGGCTGGAATGTACACCTGCTGCTACACACGCGCGCGCCACACACACACACGCACGCACGCACGCACGCACGCACACATGCACCCACACACACACACACACACACACACACACACACACACACACACACACATTGATAGACAGAATGATAGACTGACAGACCTGGAAGGAGTGTCTATATGGACTGAGATCTGAAATTAGAATTTTATTTTCATGAACATTTCCTTTTTGCTGTGGAATAACAAACATAAAGTTCTGCTGAAGTCTTCCCTGGTGAGTAGGATTTGGTCCTCTGTCTGTCTGTCTGTCTGTCTGTCTGTCTGTCTGTCTGTCTGTTTGTCTTGCTCAGTGATTTGATAGGCTATTAAATTAAAACCATTTGCTATGTGAATATAGACAGTAATTCATTGCCAGGTAAACTCATGATGGGAGAGATGGCTGCATTGTCTGTATGGAGGGAGATAAACAGGTTCACTCTCAACTTTGTACAGTTATAGGTGACTGTCGCACCTGTCACTGTCATGTTGTTGTCATGTTCTCCTCACAACTTGTGCAATATATATATAGCACTGTTTCCCAAATGGAGCCATATTATGGTCTGTAACTCTGAGAGAAAGAAAAGAAGCAGATTCAGAAGCCAGCAGCTGAATCTGTCTTGAGAGATAATACTCTGAGAGTTACTTAGCCATGGTTCACATGACGCTCGTCTGTCACAAGCGTAATGGCGCAACATGTTCCTGGCTTTGGCACTTTCTCCATTTACAACCCGTACATCTACATAAACGTTCAAATGACAAATATAACGTTCTTACCCCACGGCCACAGATGTAACAAGTGAAAACGCTTGGGTCTAAAAACCCGTATCTTCCGTATTGTTCAATAAAAAGCATTTTAATCCGATCCATGGCCATTTTCTCATAGAGTTATAATGTATCCGAGTGCAGTACACCTCCCAACCGATAGGGTCGCTTAGTTGAAAGCATATGAAAAACATTTTAAGAAAATGGCCACCGCTTGGATTAAAATGCTTTTTATTGAACAATACGGACGATACGGGTTCTTAAACCCAAGCGTTTTCACTTGTTACATTTGTGGCCGTGGGTTAAGCACTTTATATTTGTCATTTGAACGTTTATGTAGATGTACGGGTTGTAAATGGAGAAAGTGCCAAAACCATGACTGTGATGGGGCTAAGAGTTACTCAGATGTTTCAGGGCTATAAGAGTTACTCAGAGTTTGTAGCAGATAAAAGGCATGATCAAAATGGGTTCCGTGGTCTAAATGCATATACAACTGGGGCTGAAATGAAAAAAGGTTGAGAATGTTTTTTTTTACTTTATGCTTGTTTTTTTCTGGACCGCAATGTTAAAAATTTAGATAGTTATTTAGACAGATGCTTAACCTGGTATCCTATAGTTTCACCATACAGATTATTATTTATTGATAGTAGCCTATGTTGTTTAAAGTCTAAACTTCAGAGTCTAAAGTTTAGACTCTAAACAATAGGCTAGTACTATCAAAAAATGATAACCTAGCATCAATCAAAAGTTTAGACTGATGCTAGGTTCAT
>NC_137614.1:3172869-3235369 GCF_963280865.1 Gymnoscopelus braueri
GTTACAGTTAAATGTTCTCAAATAGAAGCTTAAAGGAGAGATCCGGACATTTTAGGTGTTATCTTTGATGTGTCGCTTATCACTCACCATCCTTGTCCCGTGTCGTCATTTTTTCGACCCCCTCCGTTGGCATAATGGGAGCGCGTGCCTAAGCCAAATTCGTCTATTATAACCTCTACTACTACTCATTGTAGAGTCTCATGATACTCAAACATGCACTGAAAGTTCCTGAGAGGCTAAGGCTAATGCCGAACGAGCTAACGCTGGTTGCTTGTTTCTCTCCCAGAACCTGGCAACTCGGTGTTGCCAGGGAGAGAAATAAGCAAACAGCGTTAGCTCGTTCGGCATTAGCCTTAGCCTCTCAGGAACTTTCAGTGCATGTTTGAGTATCATGAGACTCTACAATGAGTAGTAGTAGAGAAAAAAATAACTTTGCATCGGTTATAATAGACGAATTTGGCTTAGGCAAGCGCTCCCATTATGCCAACGGAGGGGGTCGAAAAAATTACGACACGGGACTCTCTGAAATAACTCAACGTCCCTTTCAAGGATGGTGAGTGATAAGCGACACATCAAAGATAACACTTAAAATGTCCGGATCTCTCCTTTAAATCAAATACAAAATCTCAAATGTATAAGAAAATATTACATATAGCGCTATTATATATATTATCATAATACTTTTTTTGTGTGCAAAATCCAGGTCAAAATATCAGTAATAGGTGATCTAGGACATTGTTCTCAAAGTGGGGTCCAGGGACCCCCAGGGGTCCTTGGGGGAGTTCCAGGGGGTCCCCAGCTAAATGATGGATAGTTAGGAACCAAATTGACCCTTGTGGGTCTGTAACTCTGAGAGTGTACGAATGGAACGGGTCCATTTGGTTCTCAGAGTTATTATAACCTTGATTTTACAAAATAAATCGGGGTCCCAGAGATAGAAATGCCATTAAATGGGGGTCCGTAGCCTAATGAATGTCAAACTGGGGGTCCTTATGAATTAGAATGTTTGAGAATCACTGCTAGAGCAGTAAAACTCTGCATCCTTGGCATATATTTTCAAATGGGGATCCGTGGGCTACTAAGTGTATATTTGGGGGTCCTTGACATGAACAAGTTTGAGAAGCACTGATCGAGGACTCTCTGAAATCAGGATCAGCATCACAATTCTACTCTTCTACGTTTCAACTGTCTAGCGTGAAATTCCTGTATAATATACTGGAATTTCACACTTCACCAACATATTGATATGTTGACAGACAGCAGGACGTTGGCAACCAGGCAGGCTGCATGTCTGCTGTGCAGTCAGTGACATTTAGCTGACATTTGATGTGAGGTGTCATGTTTCACTTCCACGCTTAGCTTGTGTTTGGTACACATGAATACGCTTGTTAAACCATTTATGTTATTAGTCATGTGTCAGGTATGAAGGAGCTTAAAACGTTGATATTACCATGCAGTCACAGGTCAGGCATGAAGGAGGCTTGTCAGGGAACATTACAAGTACCTCTCATCCAGTGGTGTAAAGTAACTAAGCACTTTTACTAAAGTACTGTACTTAAGTACAATTTTGAGGTATTTTTCAATTTTCTGTACTTTTACTTCTACTCCACTACATCTCAGAGGCAAATATTGTACTTTTTCTCCACTACAATTATTTGAAAACTTTAGTTACTAGTTACTTTGCAGATTTTGATTATTATTACAAAAAAACATACATGCACCATTTCATTTTGGCCATATACATTTTATAATATTTTTTATATATATATATATATTTTTTTTTATGAATACCGCCGGTTTTGCCCTGGACCGACTGTTTTGGGGCGAGTGTTTTGGTATTCGTCTGTAGTGCGCAACTGCGCATGCGTCCGCAATAACATTATCAGGATCAGATTATTGGATATTATCAGATATTAGAAGTATATTGGGTTTAGTACCAACGAGGTTTTACTCTGGGAAGGTGAAATCAGACTGTGTGTGTGTGTGTGTGTGTGTGTGTGTGTGTGTGTGTGTGTGTGTGTGTGTGTGTGTGTGTGTGTGTGTGTGTGTGTGTGTGTGTGTGTGTGCGTGTGTGCGTGTGTGTGTACACATACACACCGTATATCTAGGTGTGCCCTGTGATCTTTTGGCTATGCCATGTGTGCCTTGGCACCAAAAAGGTTGGGAAGCACTGAGTTAGACTGAGTCACAGCAGGAACTAAATTCTTAACCTCCTTATTAAGGCGAGAAATGGGCAATGCAATGACATAATATATTGACATAATATTGATTCATATTTAATCTCACCCTTATTGAGAACAATAGTTATAGTGCTGACTAATGCTGCAACACATTAATCAATGACCAATGCTATATTTGATCACAGATATTAAAGTATAGATTGCACGCTACTAAATCTGGGTTATAATGGTTCCCACCTGCAATGCAGTACAGTCCCATGAAATACGTTTTCTTTTACGAGCTGTTTTATGGTCAATTTGTCAGTGCAGTGCGTACAGGAGTACAGGTGTGTCAGAGGAATTAAGGTTATGCTATTATTGTTCTGCATTATTGTTCCCTGGAGGAACATTCAGGTGTCATGACAGATGACAGCACAGCACCGAGAACGGAACAGGTTAGTATAGAGTTATGTCTCGTTTATGTCTCTGTCCTGCACGACCGTGTCACGTTGCCCAAAATAGCAGACCTTAACACGCTCACAACGTGTTGCAGAGACACGCCTAAACACCTAAGCGCCATATGAACAAAATACAAGGGCACTTCATCAAAGTATGTTTTATTTAAACTGTTAACAGTAGAGATTCTTCCGGAGCTTTCGAACAGCTCGTTTTGAATGCTACTGCTAGACATTTACACTCTACATTTATAGCAGTGGTGGAAAGTAACTAAGTACATTTACTTAAGTACTGTACTTAGGTACAATTTTGAGGTATTTGAGTATTTCCAGTTTTCAGTACTTTTACTTCTACTCCACTACATCTCAGAGGCAAATATTGTACTTTTACGAAAACTTTAGATTTAGAATATTATTACAAAACATACATTAATCACTTCAGCCCTATATACAATAGGCCTATATACTTCGGCCATTTGAAAATAGCAGATCTACAAGCTCACAATGCATTGTGAGCTTGTAGATCAGCTATTTTCAAAAGAATTTTATACATTTTGAACTTGTGAAATGGGACATTCTGCACAATGAGTACTTTTACTTTTGGTACTTTAAGTATATTTTGATGCCAATACTTTTGTAATTTTTATTACCAGACTTTTACTTGTAACAGAGTATTTCTACATGATGGTATTGATACTTTTACTTAAGTAAGAAAATCGAGTAATTTTTCCACCACTGACTACAGTAAAAGTAGTCTCAAAGCCTCAGTATATCACTTGTAATGATTATTACAGTCTGTGGCTGCTGAGTAATATCACACTCTGTCAAGATTTAATCTGTGTGAAATCCTATAAAATGAGAACAAAGCTTCCTCTCTTACAGGTGTGGGTGTAATCTGATTCTACACCGTGCAATTCTCTGCGTTAATCTGTCTCAAGGCAAGACACGCTTATCTGTTTAACACATTTTAACAACAAGGCATTTCAATGTGAAACGTGTGTGAAAAACATTATAAAAGGACTTTTGAATAAAGTAAAAAGGAAGAGTTCCTTATTAGGAAACCTAATCAGGACACAGAGCAAAAAAACAACACATAATATAAAAGGACATTTGAATAAAATAAATCTAAAATAAGTTCCATATATGTGGAGCATGAAAACTGAATGCTGGTTTAGTTCTAACTCTAGGGACATAAAGCAGACCCACACGCACACGCACACGCACACGCACACGCACACGCACACGCACACACGCACAGGTAGCAGACCTGTTTCAGATGATCTGACAGATCATGATGTTTTTTTTTACCCTAAACCAGTGGTTCTCGACCTGCGGGTTTATTATTAAAAAGCTATACCAATAAATAATAATGTATAAATTATACTACGTTAGTTCCATTGATCCAAGGTGGAACACAATCGATTGATTAATCATTAAAATAGACATGCTCAGAAAATGGGTTAGGGTTAGGGTCTGGCTGGCTGCCGTGTTAAGTGATCAGATGGGTGGGCCGCAAATGCTTTAAATATTTTCATTTGGACCCTGACCCAGAAAAGGTTGTGATGGACCTAACCCTCAACCATTCAATACTTTATAATCCAACAGGAATATTTTATTATTAAAGAGGTGGTGCCATGGTTTTCCACTTTTTCTGCTCTTCATGTGTCTATGAGGTTGATAGAACTTCATTAAGCCCCCTGGTGGTGTTTTTATGGTGTTTTATGTCTTCTCTGACTATTTTGAGTTTCTACCTGGAGGCTGAAACCTTGAGGGTCAAACGTGCCAATAGAGAAATAGCGCTTTAGTGACATAGTAAAAACATACCCTCCCCCTCATTATCATAACACAACAGGTGTGGGCATGAGGAGGAGGAGGGACTAGGACAGGTGGGTGGTGCTAAGGTGGTGGAGGAGGTGCTAAGGTAAGAACCAGGTATACTTAATGAACTGGAGGCGTGTCCACATAAAACATAATTTTAACAATTTCTGTACACTTTTTTTGAAAAAAATCTTCCTCCTAGTATAACCATAATACCTGATGATTATGTTTTAGGGGGGGGGGGGGGAATCACTGAAAATCACGGCACCCCGTCTTTAACCATATAGATAATGTATTGTTCAGTATTATTTATTTGTAGACTTTCTCACAGTTATCTTTTACAGGTTCATCTTGAGACCAGCCCACTGCTGATATTCATCCAATCAGAGAGGGCCCCTGAAGCCCAGGTCCCGCCCCCTCATCCTTGAACCATTGGGCGATGCCGAAGAGTGACACGTGGCCAGGCGGCGTTGCCATGGAAACCCTGAGCAATATGGACAGCGCCGGGAGCTGTGACAGCGTGATCAGCGTCAACTCTGCATGTGTGAGTGTTCTGAACTACATTACCCATGATCCCATGTGTGAGTGTTCTGAACTACATTACCCATGATCCCATGTGTGAGTGTTCTGAACTACATTACCCATGATCCCATGTGTGAGTGTTCTGAACTACATTACCCATGATCCCATGTGTGAGTGTTCTGAACTACATTACCCATGATCCCATGTGTGAGTGTTCTCAACTACATTACCCATGATCCCATGTGTGTGTTCTGAACTACATTACCCATGATCCCACATTCTCTCTGTTCCCTACTCTGTCAAATCGTCAGTGTTCATTTATCCCTGAGAGTGTATGTAAACATGGACGTTCCATCTTGATGCTCTCAGAGTTAAGTTTGACTGTGTAACGTGTGTATAGTCCTAACTTTTTCCATTTTGTGGTGTGTGTGACAGACAGATAGAGAATGACAATGGGGACACCCACCCAATTTAGGCATTTAGCAGACACTCTTAATCCAGAGTGATTTACAGTAAGCAAGGTAAACACGAGGTAATACATCAAATGCATAGAAATAGTAATCTAGGATCACAGGTAAACCGAGAACCTATCATCAGTCTAAACAGTATAATATCAAAACATTTATAAATCTGTACATTGAAACTATACACACTATAGGATGCCAGGTCAACAAATGAACCTGGCATCTGTCTATTAACATGCTATCTGATCCATAGCGTTGGGAGCTCTCCTTAATGCTATGCGACTGTACATGTATATGAGTGACATGTATGAGTGGCGTTCTACCACTGGGGTTCAGCGATCATTGCCCTGTGGTGTGTATTAGAGATATGAAAGCTCCAAAAACTCCAACCTGTTTTATTACTAAAATAAATCTTAAAAATTTCAGTGACCAGGGCTTCCTGCACGAGATCTCTTGTAGTGATCTGAGCCTTGCTGGTGTTATTATTCCAGATCCTGATCTTGCGCTCCATCATTTAGCCACTGTTTTTAATAGTATCACTGAAAGGTTTGCTCCTTTTAAAAGGCTAAGGATAAAAAATAGATCAAATCCCTGGTTCTCAAATGTTTTGTCCACGGAACTGCATGCAAGAGATAGAGCATGGTGTGCAGCAAGGACAACTAATCGGGAAGTGGATTGGCAGGTTTTTAGAAGGCTGAGAAATAAATGCTGCCTACTTATAAAGAAAGCAAAATCAGAATATTACTTCACCTCACTGGTGAAGACGGAGAATAATCCAGCAAAATTCTGGAAAATTGTCAAATCCCTAAATTCTGGTCCCACGTCTGCACTGCCACACTCTATCAACACTGTAAATGGTCCTATTACTGACAAACGTATTATGTGTGATTTCTTTAATCAACATTTTATTGCGGCTGGAAATCTATATGAAAGGTCTGATCCCTCCCCCGTAGGAAATGTATCTGCATCTAGCTCAGTGGAGGAAAACGGAGACATTTTCTCATTCAAAGAATTTACACTGCTGGAGGTCCTATTTGAGCTAAGTCAGATTGATGTAAACAAATCAACTGGTGAAGATAATATGGTACCTAGTTTGTTAAAACTTGCAGCTCCATTTATTGCCCAATCTGTAACTCATATTTTTAATATTATTCAGCAAGCTCTAGCTGGTCTTAAACTTTCTCTAAGTGTAGGTAAGACAAAGTTTATGAGGTTTTCTAACAAAAGAAAGGTGGAAACAAGTGACCCTATATTGTCCCTGAGCGGGGCACAGATTGAGCAAGTCTCATCTTATAAGTATTTAGGGGTTTGGCTAGATGAGGACTTTTCTTTTAAAACTCATTTAACAAATCTATCTAAGAAAATTAAGCCTAAAATTGGCTTCCTCTACCGAAATAGATCTTGCTTTTCTCAAGAAAATAGAAAGAGGGTCATTCAAGCTACAATCATGCCAATACTTGACTATGGAGATATTTTATATATGCATGCCGCAGACAGCACTTTAAAACCCTTGGACGCAATCTATCACAGTGCACTCCGCTTTATTACAGGTGCAGGTTTCAGGACTCATCACTGTACATTGTACACCTCAGTAGGATGGTCTTCCCTGGCTCTTAGAAGGAAGCAACATGTCACCCTGTTTACATACAAGGCACTACTTGGCAAACTGCCCCTGTATTTGACAAAACTGTTAGAACCCAATACCTCAAGTCATGGTACCAGATCTCAAGATAATAACATTTTGCTGAAGGTGCCCACAACCAGTACTAAACTGGGAGATACAGCCTTCAGTGTATATGCTCCATATATATGGAACGAATGTCAAGAAAAGCTGAAGTTAGATGCCCTTGTTTCTTTTGCTATTTTTAAAAGATTTTTAGCTGACCTTATATTGGAAGATCTATGCACCAGCTTGGTGTAATATATGGTTTTAGTATATAACTTAGGCAACCTTTTTATTTTTATATGTACCTTGTTGTCCTTGTCACATCTGTAAAACCACTGTTGTAAATGTCTTTTTGTACACAGGGCACCATTGAAAAAGAGACCCTGGTCTCAATAGATTTCCCTGAAATAAAGGTTTCAATCAATCAATCAATACCTGATGAATAGGTCTGAGCGACCAAAACGTTGTATCATTAAACGTTTTGCTGTAATTGAAGAAGACTCCTGTAAGTGTGCGGGACTCCTTTGCTTTTCTCATGTTGACTGCCTACTCCTACAGTATGCACCCGTCTCTTGAAGTACATAGGTGTGCATCGGATTTTCAGTTTTAAATAATTGACACCAGTCAATAGCCAATGTAGCAGATCTCACAGCTTGAGCGCTTGTAGATCAACAGTCTTCGCTATTTTTTTACTAGTTCAAAGTCAAAGGTTTCTGGCTCCACTCTATTCCCAGTGTGTCTTTGAAGTGGTGGTGAGATATTGTGTATGTCTGTTCAGAGAGAGGTCTTCAAGGTCTTCTGTTGAGACTCAGTTCCTTTGTTGATGATCAGAGCATCTTCTGACATGAACTCTTCTGGCAGGTCAGTATAGGATGAAGGCTACTAGCCTGCAGAGAGAACCCTTCAGAATTCCTCAGTACTGTGGGAAATGTAAACACACGTGACTCACCTTTTGCTCTCCACAGGACACCATTTAACCCTTTAAAGCCTGAGGTTCCGATTCTACAAATGCCTTCTAAATCAGTTTTTTTTTAAAAACGTATGTTACTACTGTATGTCAGTGGTTCTCAAACCTTTTCATGTCAAGGACCCCCAAAAATTTATTTGTATTTGGCCCCGGACCCCCATGTCAAAATATTTTGTTCCAGGGACCCCAGAAGCAAAGATTTGAGTTACAAATGTTCGCTTTAAAATATATATTTATTCGAAGATTTGCACACATTTTCTTGATTTTTCAGAAATAGCAGACCTACAAGCTCGTAGCTTGCTATGAGCTTGTAGATCTGCTATTTTTGAATAGCCAAAGTGTAAAATAATGCTTTTTAGCTCTTTACCTCTTATGTCCATATTTTAACTTAGCAGATCTACAAGCTTGAAACGTGGCGCGAAGCGACTCGTTTTGAAAAAGTAACACTGAAAAGTAGTTTTGGACATATGAGGTTTCCACCTGACTTTATTTTTTAGAGCCTCAAGCTCACAAGCAGCTCTTTGTTCTGTGTGTGTGTGTGTGTGTGTGTGTGTGTGTGTGTGTGTGTGTGTGTGTGTGTGTGTGTGTGTGTGTGTGTGTGTGTGTGTGTGTGTGTGTGTGTGTGTGTGTGTGTGTGTGTGTGTGTGTGTGACACAGAGTGATGACAGCATGGAGCATCTATCAGCGGAGGAGAGAGCGTGTCTGATGTTTCTGGAGGAGACCATCGAGTCTCTGGAGCTGGAGGAGGACAGTGGACTGTCCAATGATGAGCTGGACGGAGGACAACACATTAAAACAACACCCCAGCAACCCTTTGCACCCAGTAACATTAAAACAACACCCCAGCAACCCTCTGTACCCGATGACATTAAAACAACACCCCAGCAACCCTCTGTACCCGATGACATTAAAACAACACCCCAGCAACCCATCATAACACATGGTAAATATCACATCACAGACACAACACCCCAGCAACCCTCTGTACCCGATGACATTTAAACAACACCCTAGTAACCCTCTGTACCCAATGACATTAAAACAACACCCCAGCAACCCTCTGTACCCAGTAGTTCTATGTTACTTTGTAGATTTTTTATTATTTATTATTATTACAAAACATGCATTAACCACTTCAGCCCTATATACATTTTGGCCATTTGAAAATAGCCGATCTACAAGCTCACAATGCGTCGCATTGCGGCGCATTGCGACGCATCCATTTGAAAACTTGTGAGATGGGACCTTCTGCATCATGAGTACTTTCTACTTTTGGTAGTACATTTTGATACCAATACTTTTGTACTTTTAATCAAGTACATTTGTAATTCCGGACGTTTACTTGTAACAGAGTATTTCTACCTTGCAGTATTGATACTTTTACCTAAGTAAAAAAAAATTGTACTTTTCCCACCACTGGGAATAAGATTGGATCTTTGAACCGCTCGCACTACAGGATAATTTGACAATTTGCCTCTGCTTTTGATATCCCCTCTCTGGTCATTCATTCTAGTCAGACTGAATTCAACAATGCATTTCCTTTTGGAAAATGTAGACTGTCTGATATGTTAACATCACAGGGTTAACTTGTACGTTAACCACATCAATCCTAATGTCCCTATTTTGGGACACAATTTGTCTTTTCTTTTCATTCAAAAATAGCTAAAAATGGCAGAGATACCATCTCGTAACGCATGTGACGTGTTGTGAGCTATTTCCACTAGTTGTCGTACGAAGAAGTATATGGGGCTTAAGTGATCAAGAAAATGTCCCCTATTCAGTTTTTCTTAACAAATCAAAACCTGACTGGTGTCTTTGTTCCCAGATGCACAGGGTTTCCAACACGATGAAACCGGCAGGGACCACAAGTCCTTCCTCAGTGGTGGCGTTCCCACACCGTTCCTCCTGGCCAACGAGGGCGCTAGTCTCCCAGAAAGACCTTCGGCGGACATCGCCGAACCCAAAACGGCCGACGAGCCAACAGAACCTACAAGCGCCGCGTTATCCGTCGAACACGTTGCTCAACGCCAAGCTCCTCCCCATGAAGACGCGGATCCACAGACCTCCGCGGACGTCGATGACGCGAACGCTCCAACAATGACCGCTGACACTAGAGAGCAGGAGGTGTCCCCGGACCTCCAGACACAAGCTGCTGATCCAGCCACCGATAACAGAACCCCTTCGCCAGCTGCTCCGTCCACCGGCTCGGACTCGGCCACCGGTGTCATAGACGGAGATAAGGGTACAGAGGATGTCCCTGCAGATGCCAGCCCTGGTGGTCACGACACGGGGGCTTCTGAGGTGGACCTGGGTCTGATCCCTCCTCCGTCAGACTTCATGGACGAGCCCAGTCGGCCCACTACGCCTCAGCCGGGGGCAGAGGACCAGAAGGACCAGAAGGACCAGCTTCTCGATTCTACAGGGACGTCGGCGACAAGCTCGATCACACCCACTGACGTGGAGGACCTAGGCAGTATAGCCTCCATGAAGACACCTTCTCCTGTGAGTTCTCCTGTATCTCCGGATCCTCCCTCCAAACCTGCCGTTGAAGTTCCTGTCAGCGCCAACGCACCGCCGTCTCCCTCCGAGATGCCACCGCCCAACCCTCCTCCTGAGGCAGTGGAGATCAAAAGCCCGCCCGCTGTGGCCCCCAGACCCAAGAAGCTCCCCTCCAACATCATCCTCAAGTCCCACAGGCCCGCATCAGGCTCCAACGGGACTTCGGCCCACCCCGTCTCCTCCTCCAGTGACAGGTTGATCCTCGACCCCCAGAGGGTTCGCATGGAGGCCCTCCGGAAGCTGGGCCTTCTAAAGAGCGAGGAGAGAGACCCGGGGCCCCCTGTCCTGAGCCCCAACAACCGCTCCCCTGGCTCCAGGAGGTCCTGGGCAGCACCCAGCGCTCCTCTCAGCCCTAACCCTGCTCCTCATGTCCCCGCCTCCTCCACGCCATCTCCACTTCCTGTCCCGACTGTTAACCCACCGTCTGCCTCGGTTCCTGTCCCGACTATTAACCCACCGTCTGCCTCGGTTCCTGCCCCTACCATTAACCCACCGTCTGCCTCGGTTCCTGCCCCTACCATTAACCCACCGTCTGCCTCGGTTCCTGTCCCGACCATAAACCCACCGTCTGCCTCGGTTCCTGTCCCGACTATTAACCCACCGTCTGCCTCGGTTCCTGTCCCGACTATTAACCCACTGTCTGCCTCGGTTCCTGTCCCGACCATAAACCCACCGTCTGCCTCGGTTCCTGTCCCGACCATAAACCCACCGTCTGCCTCGGTTCCTGTCCCGACCATTAACCCACCGTCTGCCTCGGTTCATGTCCCATCCGAGACGCCGAGAAGGACCGTTCCGCCCCCGACGGCGGTGGAGGTGTCTTTGGTGGATTCCTCTGCGGTCCGGGACCACGGCCACATCCTCCCGGCCCCCGCCGCTTTCAGCGACGCCGCTGAACCTCTGACTCCTCCCACAGACCCGATTCCCGTCGGAGACGTTTCGGAACACGCCGGGAGTGATCCCGCCGCGCCCAAGAAAAGATCTGCCACTCTGGAGCGCTCGGGCATGGGTCTGAGCGGCTACGCGGCGAGCCAAAAGTCCAACGGGTCTGTCGGCGCCCAGCGCGGCCCGAGCGAGGTACGGAACACTCGGGCGCGTCCCGCCTCCCTCGGCAGTGGGAAGGACTTCTCGGAGGCTCAGGGGGGATACCAGGGGTCCCAGCCGGCCACCCACCACCACCCCCACCCCCACCCCCACCTCGCCGGAGACCCCCAGAAGCTGCCCCGCTCCCACGGCATCAGTGTGGTCATCTGCCCGCGGGCCAAGAACGGAGAGGACCGCCGCGAGGCGCTCAAGAAGCTGGGACTGCTCCGAGACTGAGCGCAAAACAATGCATGGCCCCAAAGATCCGGAGTGTTGTATAGCACTGAAACCATCTTTAACCTTATCTTCATATAACTGGTGCTCGCTTATGCTCATTATAATACGGTACCATTTCTGTCACATTTCACTCTGTGTCTCATTGGTGGGGCTGTGGACAGTTCAGAAACCTGCCTACCAGTGACATCATCAATTGGGATTCAAAGCTAATAGAAAGTATAGCCTTTTGTCTTCCTGGAAAGTTAGCACGTAGAAGCCATTGTTCTTGCATTGAAAACAAAACAAAAATTGTTTGAAATTATCAAACCTGCCTACCGATGATGATGATGATGATGATGATGATGATGATGATGATGATGATGATAATAATAGTAATACCCAAAGATGTGGGGGGAGGAGAAAAATAAAATCTACTTTATTAGGAAAAACACACTAAAAAAGGTCTGTAGTGTACAGTATGTCTATAGAGTAAAATCTAAAATAACTGTGGAACAGTAGAGCAGGTGGTGGGTAGGATTTTGATGTGGACCGATGACGTCACTGGTAGGCAGGTTTCGGAACTGTCCACAGCCCTCCTCTGAGACACAGAACTAATAGACCACCATAAGCATTAGTGAGGAGCACATAAGGTTGAAAATGGGTGAAGTGCTCCTTTAAGTCCAGAACCACACTTTACAATTCACCACCTGGAAGAGACTGGCATTAGATACCCTTTTTTAAACACTTAAATCCATATTGTGTGGAAAGCTTTTGCAAAGAAAATAGCAGATCTACAAGCTCACAATGCGTCGCATAATGTAGAGAAAACTGAAAATACACTAGAGAGCCCTGAGGGACTCCGCTCAGCGTCGTATTGGGGTTTAAGTGACACAGCAGAGATGCTACAGTAGCGAGATGATTGATGAAGGATGGTTTTATGAAGACTTTGTACATAATGTTCATCTAACGAGACTGTCTGATTGGATGTCACAGTTTTCCTTCTGATTTGTTACTTATGGTTCTCAGCCTGAGGCTTAGGGACCACCAGGGGTCCGAATGAGGCGTCATGGGTTTGTAACTCTGCAACTCTGGGAACACATTCGGGGGGAAAAAAGATGGGGGCACCACCTCCTTTTTTGTGTAGAACAAGGAACTCAGTTTGGCCCCTCCCCTCCTTGGTAGAGCGGCCGATAGCCGCGGGGTAGTGAAGAGGGGGGAGAGAGGAGGGTAAAGGTTTGGTCCGAGCTGGCTCCAGTGTTGCCAGATTCTGTGAGTGAAACAAGCGACCAGGTCTATGAAAACAAGCCTAAAAGAAGCGACCAGTTTCACCACTTGAGTCAGCTATTTTCAAAAAGAATCTTGAAAGCAAGCCCAAACTAGAAAATGTGCTCCTCGGAGCACAGGTCTCCGCCAGGCGAGGTGGTAAAAGAAAGTACTGTTCCCAATTAATCCTGTCTTACCTATTTATATTACATATTGTGATGTCACATGAAGCTTGACCAATGTTAGCTGTGAGCGGACGGACACACACACGGACGGACAGAGGGTAAAACATACTCTCCACCATGCCTTCGGCCTGGCGGAGACAATAAGCAACTACACTTCAGAAACAACCCCAAACAAAAGCAACCCGCAACTATGAATATCTACAAGCAATGACTTTACAGAAAAACAAGCCCAAAGTCGCTTATAATAAGCCGACCTGGCAACACTGGCAGGATCTTGAAGACCAGCGCTGCCAGCTCTAACACAATGTGTGTCAGTTTGTGCTGAACTAAATGCCAACTTTTGCCAACAGACAGTCTGAAGTAATCTGAAGTAATCTGTTTGGTGGAGAGTCACCTTAAGTGATGCTGACAGCAGAATCTGTGAGATTAGTAACTCTCGGAGTGTACAAATGGAACCAAATAGAAGGGTCTGTAACTCTGACAGTGTACAAATGGAACCAAATAGACCCTTACAGATCTGTAACTCTGAGAGTGTGCAAATGGAACCAAATGGACCCGTTTGGGTCCATTTGCACACTCTCAGAGTTAAATAAACTCTCAGGATTTTACAGTGTAGATTGGTGACCCAGAGATAAAACAAATGGTATCAAATGGAGGTCAGGGGAGTGGACTAATGCATAATATATGAAACCGGGGGTGCTTGAAATGGAAAGGGTTGAGAATCACTGACTTATATATTATTATAGATACAGTTTTCTTTTCATTTAAGCAGATAAACATTGAGAACATTGGATACTCCTGGACTTCCCTGTTCCATTTCCTTTGTTGTAAATTAAACTCTGCAATTTGTTCAGGTCTCACATTACTGCCTCCATTTAATCTGTACACATTACAAACACCTTCTTCTGCTCTGACCCCCTCCCCTCCCATAAAAAAGAAAACCCAGCTATGGACCAGTCCATTACAGATATGGACCGGTCCATTACAGATATGGGCCAGTCCATTACAGATATGGACCGGTCCATTACAGGTATGGACCGGTCCATTACAGATTAGGTAGGTAGGTACTTTATTCATCCCTGAGGGGAAATTAAGATGTTACAGCAACTCTCATAGAGACATCAATAAAAAAACACATTATAGTAATAGAAAACATCTAAAATAGGCATCTAAGCATAGTCAACATACAATATAAAAAAATTGACAATTGACAGACCAAACACTACTAAAGAGTCCGATGGCTTGCATCCCACATCCCTCATCCTAAACAGCCTGATCAGCCTGATCAAGCCAACCAGATGTGGAGTTGTACAGTCTTATTGCTGTAGGCAGAAAAGATCTCCTATAGCGCTCCTTCTTGCAACTTGGGTGTAACAGTCTGTTGCTAAAGGAGCTTTTCTGCCCTTTCACTGTGTCATGTAGGGGGTGGGAGGGATTGTCCATGATGGCCAGGAGTTTAGACTTCATCCTGCTATTGGCCACCTCCTCCACAGTATTCAAGGTGGTACCAAGGACAGATCCAGCTTTCTTGATAAGCCTATTCAGCCTCCTGCTGTCGCCTTCCTTGATATTACCCCCCCCGCATAAAGCACTGCGCTGGCCACCACTGATTGGTAGAATATGTTCAACAGAGTCCTACACACACCAAAGGAGCTGAGCCTCCTCAGGAAATAAAGCCGGCTCTGGCAGGGGGGACCCCCCATCCTCCTAAAATCCACCACGATCTCCTTTGTTTTGGCAATGTTGAGTAACAGGTGGTTCTGTTTACACCACTGAACAAAGCTGTTAACCAGTCCTCTGTACTCCATCTCTTGGCCTCCACTGACACGTGCCACAATAGCAGAATCATCTGCATACTTCTGCAAATGGCAAGTAGCTGTATTGTGCCTGAAATCTGAGGTGTAGAGACTAAAGAGGAAGGGAGCCAGAACTGTCCCCTGGGGGGCGCCAATGTTACTCACCACCCAGTCTGACACACATCCTTGCAGCCGCACAAACTGTGGCCTGTTGGTCAGATAGTCTGTGATCCAGGAGACAATGGGAGAGTCCACCTGCATCATCAGCAGCTTATCGGCAAGTAGTAAGGGCTGTATGGTGTTGAAAGCACTGGAGAAGTCAAAAAGCATGACCCTCACAGTGCTGCCAGGCTCATCTACAAGGGAGTATGCTCTGTGTAGCAGGTAGATGATGGCGTCTTCCACACCAATGTCTGCCTCGTAGGAAAACTGCAAGGGGTCTAAGAATGTCTTCACCAGGGGCCTCATGTGTGCTAGCACCAGTCTTTCCATGGTCTTCATTATGTGGGATGTCAAGGCCACCGGTCTAAAGTCATTCAGAACACTGGGGTTCTTCTTCTTTGGCACTGGTACCAGGCAAGATGTTTTCCACAATGATGGGACCGTTTCTAGACGGAGGCTCAGGTTAAAAACATGCTGGAGTACACCACACAGTTGGTCTGCACAGACTTTGAGGACCCTTGGGCTCACACCATCAGGGCCCGCAGCTTTCCTGGTTTGGAGTTTCCCCAGCTGTCTCTTCACCTGAGCGGTAGTGATGAAGATGGGGGTGGAGGGGGGGCCGTTGTGTGTATCAGTGGTATTAACAGTGGGGGAGGGGGGGTGATCTGGCAGCTGAAAAGAGCAAGAGGAGGAGGAGCTAGGGGGAGGAGTGGAAGGAGGAGGAGAGCATGATGGAGATCTGATGGTGGAACTAGGAGGATGAGCCCCTGGGTCAAATCTGTTGAAAAACTGGTTGAACTCATTAGCCCTATCCAGGTCTCCAGCCACCTGCTGATCTTTTGCCTGCTTTTGGCCAACGATCTTCCTCACGCTGCTCCATACCTCTCTTGTGTTGTTGTCCTGCAGGCTATTCTCCAACTTCCGCCGGTAGGAGTCCCTTCCCTCCTTCAGCCTCTTTTTGAGCTCCTTCTGCACTCGCTTCTGCACTCGCTTCAGTTCTTCCTTGTTACGTGTTCTCCACACAGAAATGTATGTAGTCTGAAATGCAGTGTGTAAGACCATCAATGTCCTCCCCTTGTGAGTCACAGAAAACTCCCCAGTCTGTTGTTTCAAAGCAGTCCTGCAGCGCCTCCTCAGCCTGCTGAGTCCATCGCTTCACAGTCCTAGTGGTCACAGGGAACTGCTGGACCGGTCCATTACAGTTATGGACCGGTCCATTAAAGATATGGACCGGTCCATTACAGATATGGACCGGTCCATAGTTTTTATTGACAATCTTATGCGTAGAAAACACATCAGGTAATCAAGCAGCACATACAACAACATGAAAGACATGGACAATACAGAAAAAACAAAAACAAATGTGTGTGTTGGAGCATGCAGACGTGCGTTGGCAGCTGGTTCTGTGCGCTCTGTGCGCTCTGTGCGTCTTTTGGAGACGTGAAGCTGTCTGTAGTTGACAGTGGTGGAATACAAGTAAAAGTCAAGTATTCCAGTATTCAAAATGAGTAAAAGTACAAAACCATTAAAATATACAGCATAGTACCGAAAGTAACGAAAGTAAAAGTTCTTATTATGCAGAATGTCCCATCTCAAAAGTTTTTAAAAAAAATGTTATGTATGATTTTTTTTTGAAAATAGCAGATCTAAAAAGTTCCATTTACTCCTACAGATTTTATCCAAACATCACGCAAATCGGTACACAGTATCTCTATAGTCATGTGATCAAGACGGATCTGTCCGATATTTTATATTCCATCCTGATTGGCTAAGGTTGGCTTCCAAAGTTTGCAGGATTGGTCCGTTTTGAACAAAATGTCTCAAATCATGAACAGCGCGTGCGATTTCCGTGAAAACGTGCGCGCACATTCCCACTAGGCCGAGGAAGAAATGGCACCCTTTTCACATTGGCCTGTTATAGCGCCACCAGCAGGTCTAATTTACCAAAACACATTTTTGCAACAAAATGCCTCAAATCATGAATGCATGCACATTCCCACTAGCCCGAGGAAGAAATGGCACCCTTTTCACATTGGCCTATTATAGCGCCACCAGGTGGCCACAATAACCTACCTGACCTGGCGGAGACCTGTGCTCCGAGGAGCACTTTTTCTAGTTGCTTCTGCTTTTTCACTTCTCTTTATTTGTTGTTTCACTTTTAAAAAGGTATCTGTGGTAATCGCTCCCTATTGATCCCACTTCCTTAAACTGTGGGGGGGGGGGGGGAGAATAAAAACCTTGTCTGGTATTGTACCATTGTCCAGTGGTTCTCAAACTGTGGGCCGAGGCCCACTGGTGGGCCATGAGGGTATTGCAAGTGGGCCCCCAAATAAATGGGTTCAGATGGGTGGGCTGAGAGGTTGAGAACCACTGCCATGGACCACGAGAACTCCCAAGCAAACCCTGACTTTACTTCTCAGGGAACTGAAGCCTTTCTTACTCAATGTGACGAGTCACAGTAACGCTTAACCCTTTAAGACCGGGAACGCATTTGTGCCATTTTAGATTTCTTTGGCTATTCAAAAATAGCAGATATACAAGCTCATAGTGCGGCACAGAGTGCCGTGCTATGAGCTTGTATATCTGTTATTTTTGTAAAATCTTGAACATATTGTGTAAATCTGTGATGTTTTGAAGCGATTTGTTTTTACTCCGATCTGTGCTTCTGGAACAACATATTTTGACATGGGGTCGGCGGCCAAATACATATCATTTTGGGGGTCCTTCACATGAAAAGGTTTGAGAACCACTGATATCATAGCAACATAATTTTTTTCCAAAAACTGTTAGGATTTAGAAGACACGTCTTAGCAACACGTGTCTTACTGTACCTTTTTTAAAGAGGAGAAGATGTGAGGATGATGTCCTCAGTGTGCGTTCAGTTCTCCGGTGGCCAGGAGGTGATAAGTATCTGAACCATGTGGTTTGAATGTTTTCAGCTGCAGTGACGCACTCACTCGTCAGCCTCAGTGACGCTTCAAACCACAGCAGAGCACCGTGCCAACATCAGTCTGTCATCATCATCATCATCATCATTTATTTAACTCACAACCATGTTCACATGGTATGGAGCACGGATATCCTAAATCATGCAATACATAACAATATTCATACAGACGTAGCAAAAGCCATGGCAAGCATTATTTGAACAGAGGAAGAACGTTTTTCAGAAAGGCACCCAATTCATGAATAACTTTTGGCTTGTCAGATTGCAGTAAATAATACAAATAATTTCAGTCTTCTGTCTTGCCCTAAGAGGACTGACCGTGGGTAGCTACTGGGACGTAAGTCGGGGCTTGCTCAACCCCGGCTGGGTCATCTGGGCTAGGGTGTATGTTGCAAGACCCGAAACACCCGTTGACCCCAGGCTACAACACTGATGATACGTCCCAGGTCCATCCATGTGATGTTTTTTTGTTATTTCAGCATAGATGGGTGAGTTATATAATACTTTGGCAGGTATGTTTGTCTAAAATTCATATTGTTAATATTTTTGCACTCAAATATAACGTGAAACTCATCTCCAACTCGATTGTCATTAAAAAAATTGCATAACCTCTGGCTTCTTTCCAGCCCAGTAACCTTTGGAATTCTTGTGTTGTTCACCCTGAAATTACATTGCGGAAACAACCATAGCGGTGATGGAAAAACAATATGGGCTGTTTGGAACACAAGTCATCTCATTTGGAACATGATTTGTTTCCTCTGTTTGGCACGATAGACACACACACACACACACACACACACACACACACACACACACACACACACACACACACACACACACACACACACACACACACACACACACACACACACGCACATGTTTGTATTACTACGCTTGTATGGAAATCAACGTTTTAGGACGGCATTAAAAATACATAGGGGAAACTCTAAACCTGACCTCTAAACCTGACCTCTAATTGTCTAACCCTAACATTAACCCTGACCTCTAAACCTGACTTCTAAATGTCTCATCCTAACATTAACCCTGACCTCTAAACCTTACCTCTAAATGTCTAACCCTAACATTAACCCTGACCTCTAAACCCGACCTCTAAATGTCTAATCCTAACATTAACCCTGACCTCTAAATGTCTAATCCTAACATTAACCCTGACCTCTAAACCTGACTTCTAAATGTCTAATCCTAACATTAACCCCGACCTCTAAACCTGACCTCTAAATGTCTAACCCTAACATTAACCCTGACCTCTAAATGTCTAATCCTAACATTAACCCTGACTTCTAAATGTCTAATCCTAACATTAACCCTGACCTCT
This sequence comes from Gymnoscopelus braueri, assembly GCF_963280865.1. Taxonomy (NCBI): domain Eukaryota; kingdom Metazoa; phylum Chordata; class Actinopteri; order Myctophiformes; family Myctophidae; genus Gymnoscopelus; species Gymnoscopelus braueri. Next base: position 3,192,465 of record NC_137614.1, read on the forward strand.
AAATGTCTAATCCTAACATTAACCCTGACCTCTAAATGTCTAACCCTAACATTAACCCTGACCTCTAAATGTCTAATCCTAACATTAACCCTGACCTCTAAATGTCTAATCCTAACATTAACCCTGACTTCTAAATGTCTAATCCTAACATTAACCCTGACCTCTAAACCTGACTTCTAAATGTCTAATCCTAACATTAACCCCGACCTCTAAACCTGACCTCTAAATGTCTAATCCTAACATTAACCCCGACCTCTAAACCTGACCTCTAAATGTCTAATCCTAACATTAACCCCGACCTCTAAACCTGACCTCTAAATGTCTAATCCTAACATTAACCCCGACCTCTAAACCTGACCTCTAAATGTCTAATCCTAACATTAACCCTGACCTCTAAACCTGACTTCTAAATGTCTAATCCTAACATTAACCCTGACCTCTAAACCTGACTTCTAAATGTCTAATCCTAACATTAACCCCGACCTCTAAACCTGACCTCTAAATGTCTAATCCTAACATTAACCCCGACCTCTAAACCTGACCTCTAAATGTCTAATCCTAACATTAACCCTGACCTCTAAACCTGACTTCTAAATGTCTAATCCATTAATCCTGACCTCTAAACCTGACCTCTAAATGTGTAATCCTAATCCCATCCTGAATCCTTTTCTTCTAGTTGTAAACCCACCTCTAAAAATACATATTTATTCTTTACCCATAAAAGGACCATGAAAGTGGCCCTCCCCTCACAATGTCTATTTCTCGAGTACTTCCGGGGCAGCGCCATGTGAGCACGCGTTTTGGTTGAGCTCCGTGCCGGTATTGTGCATATTGTAAATATTTTACCAGTCTGACCACGAATCTGCCACAAAGTGTGTGAGAACACTCAACAGAGACATTGAGATCTTTTTGTTTTGCCTTCGTTGTAAAAACTGCAGCCTAAGATGCCTAAAATACCTAAAGCCGGCTCCATTGCTAAGGCTATACCGGCTAAAGCTAGCTCAAACGATGACGCTCCACCGGCTGGAACTAGCTTGGATGATAATGCTACACCGACTGCGGCTAGCTTGGATGCTAATGCTACACCGACCAAAGCTAGCTCGGATGCTAATGCTACACCGGCTGGGCTGGAGTCTATCCTCCAGGCTATCGCTAAGCTGAGGACGGAATTGCTCGACAAGGGGGAGGCCCAGTCGGTCGAGATCAAGACCCAGGTTGATAATCTCAGGGCGGAAATTAAACAGGCTAACGATAACGCCAACGCTAAGATTGTGGCCCTGGAGACACATTTCGCGAGTCTGGAAACTGCTGTTAACGACCAGTCGGATAGGATCACTGAATTGGAGCGAGAGTTGGTCGTGGTTCTGAAAGAGCTGGCAACCCAGAAAGCCCGGGCCGAGGAGCTCGAATCGAGGGGGCGCCGCTTTAATATACGTGTCACTGGTATCAAAGAAGGAAGAGAGGACGGCAAGCGACAGACCGATTTTGTATCTCAGTGCCTGAAGGACGCGTTTGGCCTCTCCAAGCTACCCACACTGGATATTGCCCATCGTACGTTACGCAAGAGGTCGAGTGATGGAGACCGCGGTCCACCGAGAGCGTTCGTCGTCAGGTGCCACTACTTCCAAGAGAAAGAGGAAATCTTGAAGCTAGCCAGACAGAGGAACCAAGTGACCACCGCCGACGGCGACGCAATCCGAGTGCATCAAGATTTTACGCATGAGGTGGCCAAACAGCGGGCTAAATTCAACGAGGTACGGGGCTTGCTCAGGTCCTGTGAAGGGGTCCGCTTTGGCCTGTGGTATCCTGCAGAATTAAAAATAACAACAAAGGAAGGCGAATACAATTTCAAGGATCCTGCAAAGGCGAAGGAATTCATACAGAAGAACTTGAATCCCAAGTAGCGACGACGGAACGAGGAATAATGGATGTTTTGTTACGATGATTTAGCGTCTCTTTCTTTTTTCAATAAGCCCAACGGATTTTATGCTCAGTGGACGGTACAGAAGGACTTAAGCTCCATGGACACTTTCTTTTTTCCCGGCAGCTAAAGGTGTGTATCTATATGCTTGTTTTATTTTCTATTTTGTAATGAACGCCAGCAAGAGGCATTTGGGTGCGCACTTTACTTATTTTGTTTTACATTTGCTCTTTATGTCCAATTGAGAGCTGGCGAGATTTTTTGTTAAACACTACTGTGACTCTGGTCCGCTGTGCTTTGTATTCATGTTGTTTGGGTGTTATATTTTTTTTGGGCTGGGTTAGAGATTTTACGGAAATTATACAGTGAAAGTGACGCTGACAAGGGGGTGCTGTTTTATTTTTAATTAATTTTCGGTAGCTGCTAACAAAGTGTTTATCACGCCCCAATTTCTATTTTATTTCTGCTTTTATGCTCTGTTGCTACTACACAGTGAGTGACGCTAACAAAGGGGTGCTGTTTTATTTTTTTTTAAGTATTGTTCAGTAGCTGCTAAAAGAAAAAGAGGTATTTTCACGCCCCAGTTTCTGTTTTTATTTCTATGCTCTGTTGCTACACGACAGTGTTGTTTGTCTCGTGGGATGTAAAGTAAACATCTGAATAATATGACGTGCTGGGAATGAGGCTGGCTGTGTTCATCTTGTATGGACGCGGCCAGCCCATAATAATTTAATTGTATTGCATTTAGCTAAATATGGTACCACTCTGCTCTGAAGGCTGTAGTTTTACTTTTCTTTGTGAGGAACGGTCTATTTGTACGATGTTGAACAGAGCGGGTCGTGTCTGTTATGTAGACGCGGTCGGCTCGTATGTTGTTGTTGCATTCACATGCAGCGTTTTATTTTGAAGGACGTTTCCCTACACCTTTGACTTCCGGGGTCAGGCTGAAGAGAGTCTTGGCAAGGGGGCACCCATGGTGTTGGAGTGCCCTCTGCTGGGGAACTCATTTATTTAGATATTTTGCTTTGGCTTCCGGGGTCAGGGGTCAGGCCAAAGAGACTCTTGCCAAGAGGGCGTTTCGGACACCGTTGGAGCGCCCCCTGCTGGGGCATTCAATAATTATTTTGAAAAAAAATTTTTTTGTACCATTTTCTTTTTTTTTGTAAAAAATTGTATGCAATAACATGCACGTCATGCTGCTGGTAATCCAGTGGTTGAATTTGAACAAGAGTGTTTTCAGTTCACTATAGAAGTCAATAATTGATTGTGGTTAGACTGGTTTGTATTATTTTTTGTTTTTGTATTGCACGGTTCTGGTGAGGCTCAGCCCCACAGGGTAAGCTTTGATTATGTTTTTGTTAGTTGAGGAAAGACAAGGAGGGGTCTATGCAGTCTCTCGTTTGGGGAGGGGCCGGCAGAGGGGTTTTGTGATGTTTTGTGTTTTGTGGTTGTTTTGTTGTTTTCCTTTATGTTTATCGCTCATGTCTTTAATGATGCATTGTTCTTGCAGAGAGTTACTGTCCACCAAAGGGGCCTGTGCCTGTGTTGTCTCTGACCAGGAGGTAATTTTATTATGCTCTTTACCAAGCTATGGCTGTACCTAATCCTATTAAAATTGGGGGGGCGACTACAAAATTTACGACTTGGAACGCCAGAGGGATTAATCATCCAGTGAAACGCAGTAAAATATTTGCACACCTATCTAAGTTGCAAACAGATGTAGCCTTCCTGACTGAAACACATTTGCTTAATAAGAATCATAACATGCTGAAGAGGGGGGGCTTCTCTCAGGTCTTCCATTCCAAATTCAATGCCAAGTTCCGCGGTACAGCCATTCTTATACGTAGAGAGGTGCAGTTTGTTCAATCAAAGGTGATATCCGGCAGTGATGGTCGTTATATTATTGTTCAGGGACACCTGTTTAACATACCGGTAGTACTGACATGCGTCTATGCTCCCAATTGGGACAATGCTAAATTCTTTAGTGATTTGTTTTCTCTGCTTCCAGACATGAATAGTCATCATTTGGTTTTGGGGGGGGATCTGAACACAGTCCTATGCCCCCTGCTGGACAGATCCAGAACAACACCTGGAACATTGAGTAAATCAGCAGAGACTATTAATGCTTTTCTCCAGGCATATGGAGTGATTGACGCATGGAGGTACAAACATCCGAGGTCTAGAGAGTATAGCTTCTTCTCAGCACCACATCAGTCTTATAGCAGGATTGACTATCTTCTGATGGACAAGAGGCTCCTCCCATTTCTAAAGTCAAGCGATTGTGAGAGCATTGTTATTTCAGATCACGGTCCGGTTACAATGGCCTTAGGTTTTCCAAACAATGAGCCTCCGCAGCGAGTATGGCGACTAAATGCACAACTATTGTCGAATGAAGAGTTTGTTGATTTTATCAACTCCCAAATAGATTTTTTTGTGGAAACAAACAAAAATCCAGATACAAGCCACTGTAACTTCTGGGAAACGATGAAGGCGTATTTGCGCGGTCAGATAATAGCTTACAGTGCCGGGGTGAATAAGAGACGGTCGGCACGCCTTAATGAATTGACATCTCTACTAAAAGATATTGACCAGAGACACTCAGCTTTGCCATCCGCTGACCTCTACAAGGAGAGAGTTACTTTGCAGACAGAGTTTGATATCCTGTCCTCCGGGGTGGTAGAAGAGCTCCATCTTAGATCTCGTCAGGAATTCTATGAGCATGGCGAGCGAGCCAGCAAATTGCTTTGTCACCAATTAAGACAGTCTGCGGAGGCGGGCCTTATTGCTGAAATTGATACTCCAGATGGAATAGCCACTGATCAAAAAATCATTAACGGTCAATTTAAGAAGTTTTATGAGGACCTCTACTCCTCCGAGAGGGGTGAAGAGGTACAGATGTCTCAGTTTTTGGATAATCTCGAGTGGCAGACTCTAAGTGTACAGGACAGGTCTGATCTTGATCGTAATATATCTGGGGCCGAAATTGGCCAAGCTATTAGGAAGATGAAGAGTGGCAAAGCCCCGGGGCCAGACGGCTTCCCAATTGAGTTTTTCAAAACATTCTCTCCCAAACTAATTCCTATTTTGGAAGATGTGTATGCAGAGGCATTGGAACGGAAGTCACTTCCCCCCACTATGACTCAGGCCACAATCTCAGTTCTTCTTAAAAAAGGGAAAGACCCTCTGAAGTGTGAATCATATCGGCCAGTCAGCCTACTCTGCTGCGATTATAAGATTTTGACCAAGGCTTTAGCCAGTAGACTGGAATCAGTTATCCATACAGTGGTGCATTCAGACCAAACTGGTTTTATTTTGGGACGTCAGCTTTTTGGCAACGTACGTAGGCTGTTCAATATTATCTACTCCCCTGAAGCCCCTCCCACAGCTGAGGTTCTATTATCTCTCGATGCGCACAAAGCGTTCGATCGTATTCAATATGAATATCTTTTCACGACTTTAGAGAGGTTTGGGTTTGGGCCCACTTTTCGAGCATGGATTAAGGTCTTATATACTTCACCACAGGCCTCAGTTCGTACTAATAAGATTATCTCCGGCTACTTCCAGATAGGGAGGGGCACTAGACAAGGTTGCGGACTGAGTCCCCTACTGTTCGATCTCGCCATCGAACCACTGGCGGTCGCTCTAAGGGACGACACGGGCCTTACAGGTATTGTTAGGGGGGGCCAAACGCATAAATTATCACTCTATGCAGACGACCTGATCCTGTACTTGTCCGATCCCCACGTTTCCATCCCGAAAGCACTGGATATTATCTCAAATTTTGGCAAGTTCTCTGGATACAAGATCAATCTCTCTAAAAGCTTGCTATTTCCGGTTAATGACTTAGGTCGAAAGATGTCGTTAGGGGTGTATCCACTGAAGGTAACTACTGACTCTTTCACGTACCTGGGAGTGACTGTTACGCGCAAATATGGTGACTTATTTAAGCTAAACTTTAAACCAGCCCTAGATAGGGCTAAACAGGATCTTGCTCGTTGGTCAACATTGCCTCTATCACTGGCTGGCAGGGTTAATTCAGTCAAAATGACAATTATGCCCAGGTTCCTATTCTTATTTCAAACGGTGCCCGTTTTTATCCCCAAATCTTTTTTCAAAGACCTAGACAAATCTATTTCAACCTTTATTTGGAATAAGACCACCCCGCGCATTAGAAGGGCATTTTTGGAAAGACAGAAAGAGGATGGAGGATTAGCACTTCCCAATTTTTTGCAATATTATTGGGCGGCAAACGTTCATAAGTTGACATATTGGATGGCTGCATCGTATGGGGGAGGGGGAATGGTGTGGGTTGACATGGAGCAACACTCCGCTCACCCTGTGTCACTATCCTCATTAGTGTGTGCTCCATTGCCACTCGGCAAAAAGCGCCTCACAAACAACCCCATGGTGAGTGGTTCACTCCGTATATGGGCACAGTTTAGGACACACTTCAAATATAAGCAAGCTTTGAACTGTCTCCCAATAATGTCTAATGCACTTTTTCCGCCCTCACTCATGGATGCAGCATTCAAGTCATGGGCCATGAAGGGGTTGAGGCGGGTGAAGGATCTGTTTAAAAAAGGGTCGCTTATGTCCTTTGAGCAGTTGGTAGGCGAATATGACATTCCTCGTTCACACTTTTTTAGGTATTTACAGGTGCGGGGTTTTGTTAAGAAATATTTTGCTTCTTCTCTACTTCAACCGGACGGATGGCTTGATGAGTGGCTGGAGGGAGACCCGAATCAGAGGGGGATGGTGAGCTTAATATATAGCGATATTCAAGAGATTGCATCCCCATCACTGGACCGCATTAGGGAGTCCTGGTGTAATGATATGGGACTTGAAATCCCCGATATTTCTTGGCAGCTGGCAATTAAAAGAATACATAAATCATCTGTCTGCATCAGACATGGACTACTTCAATTCAAAGTGTTTCATAGGTTACACTTCTCTAAGAGCAGACTTGCTGAGATTTACCCGGATGTTGACCCGACATGCTCCAGGTGCCATCAAGCTCCAGCCACTCTCTACCATATGTTCTGGTCATGCCCATCATTATCACAATTTTGGCTTTCTGTTTTTGAGACCTTTTCTTTTATCTGTGACAAAGAGATCTGCCCTAACCCCTTGGTTGCGGTCTTTGGAGTGGTCCCTAGTGAAGTGACAGTATCTGGCACTCAGTCTGATGCTGTGGCCTTCTCCTCTTTATTGGCTCGACGCCTTATCTTGTTCAATTGGAAATCAGCCAGTCCTCCATCGCATCGACGCTGGGTCGGAGATGTGATGGCTCATCTAAAACTTGAGAAGATTAAATATTCTACCAGGGGCTCTGTCCAGAAATTCTACAGGGTTTGGCAGCCATTTTTGGATTATTTCGATCAAAAATTCCCGGCTGGGGACACTTAGGTATAGGATGGTGAATTAATAACTTGACAATTTTGTATGACAAGTGACAATCTGCATGAGAACGACATGTTTTTATTTTATATTTATTTTGGGTTTATTTATTTTTGAATTTTTGTATTACTGTCTGTTTACGTAAGGTATTGTTTATGTATGATTATGTTTCGTCCTGTGATGTATGTATGTATGTGTGTATTGTTGGTGTTGAAAAATCAATAAAAACAATTTAATAATAATAACAATGTCTATTTCTCAAACTAAGTACTAAGTTGTGGGGACGTTTGGCCTTCCCAAGTGTAGACACACACACACACACACACACACACACACACACACACACACACACACACACGCACGCAGAGGCACAGACTAAACACATCTTTTGTTTTGTGTTTAGTTTTCCTCCAGAACTCTGGTCGGGGGGGGGGGGGGGATTCCTGCGTGTTGAATCCTAATCCACAGACATAACAGTGTTATTTGTGTGACTGCAGACTCATCATAACATTATACTGTATATTTGTGTTCATTTAATTGACTTTGTCTTTTGAAGCAACGTCGTCATTGCTTGGTTTGGTTTTTGATCTTCCCTGCAGGGTGGCCTGTGGTACGTGAAATGAGGAATTGTGTGTGTGTGTGTGTGTGTGTGTGTGTGTGTGTGTGTGTGTGTGTGTGTGTGTGTGTGTGTGTGCGCGTGTGCGTGTGCGTGTGCGTGTGCGTGTGCGTGTGTGTGTGTCATATTAAACTAGAAGGTACTGTTCCTGAAGAAACAGTGTGGGATCGCTAAGATTGTTGCTGGTATTGAGTATTGATAGTGTTAGTAGTGTTATAGGTTTGAAAGGTTTGAAAGGTTTGAAGGGTTTGAAGGGTTTGAAAGGTTCGAAAGGTTTAAGGTTTGAAAGGTTTGAAAGGTTCTAAAGGTTTGAAAGGTTTGAAAGGTTTGAATGGTTTGAAAGGTTTGAAAGGTTTGAAAGGTTCTAAAGGTTTGAAAGGTTTGAAAGGTTCTAAAGGTTCTAAAGGTTTGAAAGGTTTGAAAGGTTTGAAAGGTTTGAAAGGTTTGAAAGGTTTGAAAGGTTCTAAAGGTTTGAAAGGTTCTAAAGGTTTGAAAGGTTTGAAAGGTTTGAAAGGTTTAAGAGGTTCTAAAGGTTTGAAAGGTTTAAGAGGTTCTAAAGGTTTGAAAGGTTCTAAAGGTTCTAAAGGTTTGAAAGGTTTGAAAGGTTTGAAAGGTTTGAAAGGTTTAAGAGGTTCTAAAGGTTTAAGAGGTTCTAAAGGTTTGAAAGGTTCTAAAGGGTATTTACTTTAAATTATTTTTAGTCACTTTATTTACTTTAAAGTATTTTTTACTAATTTTTACAACTTTTAAGTATTTTTACTATTTTTTTCAACTTTTAAGTATTTTTACTCATGTTCAGTACTTTTAAGTATTTTTACTCAGTATAAGTACGCTTAAGTATTTTTAATCAAGGTACTTACTTTAAAGTATTTTTAGTCACTTTATTTACTTTAAAGTAGCTTTTACTAATTTTTACAACTTTTAAGTATTTTTACTCTTTTTATCAACTTTTAAGTATTTTTACTATTTTTTTCAACTTTTAAGTATTTTTACTCATTTTGAGTACTTTTAAGTATTTTTACTCAATATAAGTACTCTTAAGTATTTTTACTCAAGGTATTTACTTTAAAGTATTTTTAGTCACTTTATTTACTTTAAAGTAGCTTTTACTAATTTTTACAACTTTTAAGTATTTTTACTCTTTTTATCAACTTTTAAGTATTTTTACTATTTAAAAAGTGAAATATCTCTAAAAGTACAAATTATTTCAAAAAAATCTAATGGTAGCCAATATGTCCTAAGTAGGCTGAACGTTATAGAGTTGGAACGGAGTTTCTATCTAAAAGTATGAATTTCTCCATTGAAATGAATGGGAGTTTTTTAGAAGTAAAAAGTGAAATATCTCTAAAAGTACAAATTATTTCAAAATTTCAAATGGTAGCCGACATGTCCTGAGTAGGCCGAACGTTGAAGAGTTGGAACGGAGTTTGTAGCTAAAAGTATGAAGGACTAGTTAGCCGTCAAAAAACGGGCGGAATATAGTATATAAATAGTGGCAATAACATTAGTGTGATCGCTTTAGCGATCCCACAATGACAGCGACAGGGCAGGCAGTGTGTTTATCTGATGTGACGGTGGGTGAACCGGTGGGACCGGTTCCGTCACCTCCCTGGTTTAACCCCTTGTGCAGCATCTCTGAAAACACACTATGTTATGCAGTGGTGGAAAAAGTACTCAAATGTTTTACTTAAGTAAAAGTATCAATACTGCAGTGTAGAAATACTCTGGTACCCTAAGTAAAAGGCTGTGGACAGTTCAGAAAATGTGCCTACTTTCCAGGGAGAAAAACAAATATATCCTTAAAATAGTCCAGGGATGCCATTGTATTATTATTTATTGTTAAACAGCTACAGTTATATATCAGAACATCAGACTATAACTGGGTCTCATCATTGATCACAAACATCAATCAAAAGGTGATCATTTGGTGCAAGTTCCAAACAAGATGCATTCTTATTAATGGTTCCACTGTAAGATACAGAAGAGCATTATGGACTGTGCTCAAGTGATCTGTGGTTTATAAATCTGTGCCATTGAGTTATCTTATTTTATTTTTAAAGTTTTTGGGCGGTGCAACCGCCCCTATATGTGAGGTTTGGACATCGACATTCGCTGCACTGTGATTGGCCACCATTGTACCCCCCTACACCCCTAACCCCTACACATTCAATGCAAATCACTGGCCACCATTGTACCCCCCTAACCCTGCACCGTGATTGGCCACCATTGTACACCCCTAACCCCTACACATTCAATGCTAGCTGTAATATGATTGGCTGACTTTATTGGCTGACTCTATTCAGGACTGTGATTGGCTAGTGAAACACATGACACATGTGCATAGCCCTATAAATAGGACCATGCACTTAAAAAAACACATTAATGTTTTTTTTTAAGTGAATCACCCATTGTGGACCAACCATTGTTTATTTATTGTTTATTGTTAATAAATAGCACCACACACTTCAGAAATATTACTTTTCTTTAAGTGAACTTCCATCACTGTGATGACCACTGTGACCACACCGCCCACTTCACACTGGGTGTGATTTTTTAAGTACTATTGCTGTTTTCATGGCTCTCAGTTCCCGCCTGACGTCGCTTCGGAGTTCAGACTGCTCCACACCATACTGAATAACTGCTAGTTTGCATAATGTCTTCAGACTAGGACTTAAGTCTAGGATATACAGGTCATCATTGCGTTCAGAGTAATCTTTGTATCCCCCAAAGAGGATGATACGATCTCCCACCGCGCATACTATACATTGGAGCCGGTCCGTTCCTCTTGGGCTCAACCATCTTCCAGGAGGTCTCTGGGTTGAATTTCCACACATCATTGAAGGTCTGTTCCCCGTTTACACGACCATATACGTACAGCTCTCCATTGTAGACAACAGCTGAATGACTGTAGCGTCCTTCTGGAAGAACCTGTGAAGAAGGTGTGCTCAGCCAGCAGTTGGTCTCTGTGTCAAACACTCGGATGGTGTTGTAGTCCCTCTGGTACCCCCAGCGCCCACATAGAAACATATTAGTTCCGAAGATGGTGGCAGAGTGATAAAATGAAGCAGGTGGTGGAGGTCCTCTGGTGTTAATTAAAGACCAGACCATTGAGGTGGTGTCCAACCTGTAGGTGTCATTAGTGGATCTATAATTCTAGGTATATCCTCCATGGATAAACATGACCTTCCCCAAGACCTCTGGAACAGTCCCTGACACCCTGGGTTTGAACCATCTGTGGGTGTCCACATTAAAAGCATAAAGGACATTACCGTACTCCTCGCTCCAGTAGCCGAGCTCCCCAGATGTAGATATCTTCTATCAGCACAGCTGTGTGGCCCTCACGCCTGGATTGACCCTTAATGTGAAGTTCTCTGTCTGTTGTCACCGGGGTCAACTTCCTCCAGCATAAAGACACTTCTGTTGAAAACGTGGACAATCATGTTGCCATCACAGAACCCTCCAAAGGCGTACGCCTTTTGCTGCACTGCAACAACAGCAACATTACTCTGGATAGTCTCTTTCAAATGTACTGTCCAGCATGCCATCTCTCTCATTTCTCTTGCTTTTGAGAAACAATCAAGTCACAGGGTGCGCGTCATCGGTTATATTGGTTCAGTGACACAAATGTCACACAAAGCTTGGCCAATCCACAAAGGTGATGAGTTGGGTTGGCCAATCCGGGAAGCCGATGACTACACAGCAGACAGTGTGTTCAGCTACACAGCAGACAGTGTGTTCAGATACACAGCAGACAGTGTGTTCAGCTACACAGCAGACAGTGTGTTCAGCTACACAGCAGACAGTGTGTTCAGATACACAGACAGACATTGTGTTCAGCTACACAGCAGACAGTGTGTTCAGATACACAGCAGACAGTGTGTTCAGATACACAGACAGACAGTGTGTTCAGCTACACAGCAGACAGTGTGTTCAGATACACAGCAGACAGTGTGTTCAGCTACACAGCAGACAGTGTGTTCAGCTACACAGCAGACAGTGTGTTCATCTACACAGCAGACAGTGTGTTCAGCTACACAGCAGGCAGTGTGTTCAGCTACACAGCAGACAGTGTGTTCAGATACACGGCAGACAGTGTGCTCGGCTACACGGCAGACAGTGTGTAACATATTCTTTATTTTACTTCACTGCCTCTAGGGGGCATAGTCCTTCCATTTTTCTTAAAGGGCAAGACCACTTTGGTAGAGGTTTGGGTTGTGTAGTTACCTTGCCATGATGTAACAACAAAGGTGCAAAATAAATCGAAAATAAATGTTCCATTGACTAGAAATTGATCATTCAAAATATGCTCCTCATTGACTTAAATTGTACGGCAAGATCACTATACTGGCTTTTTTCCATCCTGAAAACGAATGCAAACAAAGCTGATTCTGACAGAGGTATAGAACATCACCAAACCCAGTACTGTTTTTTTTGTATAAATGTCAAGTTCCGGTTGATTTTACTATTTTTATTGGGAAGAAAACCCGGACTGGATTTCTTGGATCTGGATCCGGATCTTCAAATAGCAAAATCAACAGGAAGTTGACATTTTTATGTAAAAAATAAACAGTACTGGGTTTGGTGATGTTCTATACCGTCAGAATCAGGTTTGTTTGCATTTATTTTCAGGCTAAAAAATAGCCAACATAGTGGTCTTGCATCAAGGAGGAGCATATTTTGATTACCAATTTCTAGTCAGTGAAGAAATTATTTTTGATTTCTTGTCCACCTTTGTTGTTACGTCATGGCAAGGTAACTACACAACCCAAACCTCTACCAAAGTGGCCTTGCCCTTTAAGATTAGTACCTCCCTGTCTCCAGGGGGCGCTGTGTATGTTGTTGTGCTGCAGATAATACATGCTACAGGAAGTGACCCATTTCCCCCTGTAAACAACACAAGAAGCAGCATGTTTGAGTCTTTTGTGAAGTTTAATCCAAAGCCATCTGTTGGTCTCTGGCTCTTTGAGTGGCAAAATGAGTGGGTGTTATTATCTATCATTGTGACAAGTGGTGGAAAAGGTTCAAGTATCAATACTGCAATGCAGAAGTACTCTGTTTCAAGTAAAAGTCCGGAATTCAAAATTTACTTGAGTAAAAGTATTGGTATCAAAATGTACTTAAAGTACCAAAAGTAAAAGCACTAAAATGTTTGAAAATTGTAGATATACAAGCTCAAGCTGTTTGTATTTTTATGTTTAATATGGGCTTTTCTGTATTTCATGCGTTTCAGTTTCTCACTTAAAATCACAATAAATCCAGTCCATGTACAACAACACCTGCCTGTTCCTTGGAGGAGAATTATAAGGGAGAGTTTAGCTGGCCGTGAAGGCCCAATATAGGACACAGAGTCACATTGGGTGTACAGCAGTGGTTCTTAAACTTTTTCATGTCAAGGACCCCCAACTTGACCCTTATTAGCCCGCAGACCCCCATTTGAAAAGATATGCCGCAGGGGACCCCCATAAAAGAAGATTTTTACGGCTCTAGCAGTGATTCTCAACCATTTTAATTTCAAGGACCCCCAGTTTGACATGCATTAGGGCTACGGACCCCCATTTAATGGCTTTTTGTTGAAAATGGGTGGTTTTCATCACAAATCCTATAGTTGGGGCGGACGGAAGTCCGTTTTTTTTACTGCTTCTCTGATTGACGAGGGATCATTCCTAAGCTGTGTTAGAGCGCCCCTTGTGGAATTTTCCAAAAAAGAATAATTTGAAAATAGAACTTATATTTGCGTTCTTGGTGGGCAAGTGGTGGATTTAATAGAACACAGATCTGCGTCTTTGGCGGGTAATGTGTTAAGTGGTTAATGTACGGAGCACAGCTGTAAGAATGTGTGTACAGCTCACACTTAAGGTAGGAAACATTCTTTTTTTTATCTAACATTTTTATCCCACGATTTTATAACCCCTATTTTTTCACCCTAGTGCCAATGCCTAAGCGTGTAATCCTGGGCACTACCTTCCCTCTGCCAACCTAGGGAGGCCAGGGCCGAGCTCATGCCTCCTTCAATGCATGAGAGCCGTCTGACCTTCTTATCACCTGACAGGGGAGAGTTTCCCTGGTTGGACGTAGCGCGTGGAAGGAACACGTTATTCCAACCAGTTCCCTTCCCCTCCATCAGGCGCCCCGGCTGACCAGGGGGAGGCAGTATAGTGACCAGGATTACTGCATGTTTTTTTTGTGAGGGTACAGTACTTCAGTAAATGCACATAGCTACTTTCTACCAGCGGTTTAACAGTGGGGCGTAAAGCTGTGTCAGAACAGAACCGCCAGCTCTGACATAATGATTATTATTCTGTCCTCCTAATCTTAAAACATTTGATTCTGTGGAATGTTGGCGTTGGTTCTAGTATGTGGGAGGTGTGGTTCACCTTGTGGGGGTGTGGTTCCAGTATATGGGGGTGTGGTTCAAGTATGTGGGGCTGTGGTTCACCTTGTGGGGGGTGTGGTTCACCTGGCCAGGCATGCATGGTATGTCTGGAATGACTGACTCACTGACCAATGTCACTGCCTGTTCCTTTATATATATATATATATATATATATATATATATATATATATATATATATATATATATATATAATTATTATAAAAAATAAAACATTGAATTTACACCGGTGGAAAAAGTACTCACATTTGTTATTTAAGTAAAAGTATCAATAATGCAGTGTAGAAATAGTCTGTTACAAGTAAAAACTTGAAGTACCAAAAGCAGAAGTACTCATTGTGCAGAATGTCCCATTTCAAAGGCTCAAAATGTATTTAAAAAACGTTGAAAATAGCAGATCTACAAGCTCACAATGCGACGCATTGTGAGCTTGTAGACCTAAATATATATAGAGCTGTTTTGTGATAATAATCTAAATCTACAAAGTAACTAGTAACTAAAGCTGTCAAAAGATTGTAGTGGAGTAAAAGGACAATAATTGCCTCTGAGATGTAATGGAATAGCCTTGAGGTAAAAGTATAGTACTTGAGTAAATGTACTAGTTACTTTACAACACTGATGATAATGCTGTCAAACAGATATATGAAGCCATCACTCACAGCAGTGAGTTTGTGACTAAATATTAACTACCGTTGACACAGGTTATTTTTTTTCCCCTTTTCTGAAAAGATTTCCACCCGACAGCGACGATATATACAACTTGCAATAACAGAATTGACCGAGAACTTTTTCCATCAGCCTAAAAAAAAGTAGTATTTATTTACTTTTAACCACAGCTCTGACGTCAGCCCAAAGTCAGTCATGTAAATACAAAAGGCCAGACATGTGCATGTCATTCCTATCTTACACGGGTACAAACACGTGCAGTAGACGTCTTTGTGGTGACATGTTGGTATGGCAGACATCTTCCTCTGCTACAGTGTCACACATAGTGACAGCTCCTGTCACTTTCACTCATGTCCTGTGAAGCTGAAACCTACAAAGCAGTGTTACCAGGAAACAAGCAACCACAGGACTATGAAAACCAAGTCCAAAAGGTTGTGGGGTCCCCCTATATATACATTGTTTATACAAGCTCCCAGTGCGTGACGCGTTGTGAGCTTGTAGATCGGCTATTTTCAAAAACTCTTGATTCTTTTTTTAATATTTTTAATATTTTTAAAGCCAATAATTTGATGACCAATGGACCGGTAGGCAGTGGTTCCGGTATAGGAGACACAAGGAATGCGACAAAATGTCTCCATGGGGTGAATAATAGATAGGAAAAAAAGTCATTTTGGGGGTGAATTAATCCTTTAACTACACAAATCTTGTATGGGGGCCCTGGCATAAAGTATATTCAGATGGGGGCGGTCGGATAAAATGCATATTAATTTGGGGGTCCTTGACATGAAAATATTGGAGAACCACTGGTTTAAACAACATTAATAACAGGAGGGATACGTCCAAATAAGCAACTACCCCCAAAAAACTTCAACCAGCAACTACCAATAGGCTACTTGAATTGAAATTTAAAAGAAAAAAAGGAATTTAAATTCCTTGTCCAGTTCTTTGAATATATCTATAGTCCCCAGATTTCCAATGACATTTTTCCATTGGGTTTTGGAAGAATTGAGAAAATAAGATAATGTCATATTGACACGTCAATATGACATTAGTCTAAGGCTTTGTTTAGTAAGTCAGAAATTATCTTGTTGAACAAAAACAAATTAAAAAAATCAGCACACTTTTTATGATTTTGTAACCCCACAGGAATGTTTTAATTTTTTCACCCTATTGTCACTGTTTTATCTTGACTTCCAAAAATGTGTTCATGATTTATGAAGCTTTTGACCCTGTATTCTGTTGAAGGAATTGCCCACTAGAGGGCAGTGCTGCATCATGTTGGATGATGTGTGTTTCTGTATGCCAGCAGGTCCAGTGGGAACCTCAATGTTAAATTGGCTTTTTTTCCCCCTAAATGTAAAATAAATAATGGTCAGTATTCGTGTTTTGATTATTTATCAGACCTAATTCTACCTTTAAACTTCTTGTTTATGCCCAAAATGTCCAGATATCAGGTTTGTACCAATTTGTAGAAATATTAGGCATTAAACTCACGTCTGTGAAAAGTGTAAGTTGATGAAATGATCCATTCGTCACCTCTACAAATCACACTGAGAGAGAGAGAGAGAGAGAGAGAGAGAGAAAAAAGTGTGGAAAATAATGTGTGGTGAGGTTGATGGTTTCCACAGTAATGATTAGACTGTTAGTGAACTGGTGTTTCAAACAGAGCTTCATGGTAAAACCTCATGAACCACAACGTTCAAAAAATATTAACCACTCGCTGACCGGGGTCCCCCCAGGGGCCTGTACATGGCCCCCTGCTTCTTCCCGAGGAGCCTTCAGCATTATTCAGGCCAAGGACCCCTTAGCTGAGAAAGAGATGAAGCAGGGACTCCTACATATCAGTGGTGGAAAAAGTACTCAAATTTTTTACTTAAGTAAAAGTATCAATACTGCAATGTAGAAATACATTACAAGTAAAAGGAATTCAAAATGTACTTGAGTAAAAGTACAAAAGTATTGGTATGAAAATATACTTAAAAAGTACCGAAAGTAGGACTTCTGCTTCCGCCCAGATGGAGTAGCCGCTTGGTGAAAAGCTCTGTCTAATTTAAATAATTTATTCAGTCTTGTTTTAACCAAAGCAGTCATTTTTATGTCAAACTTTACGTGCAACTGTGTTAAATTACACATAGATGGAACTGAGATCAACTAAATTACAGCATCCTAAAACTACGCCCGAGATCGTCTCTCCAAACCATGGAGTCCATGTCGGACGACAAACAAACAATCTCTCTTGACATGCTGAGATCAGAGCTACAGTCGTCGCGGGAGGCTGTGGTTTGTGATATAAAAATAAATTAAAAAAGATATTACAGCGCTCCGTGAAGAAACTAAGGCTGATCTGTGCGAATACTTAAGAATAAGAATACTTTTTTACTTTTACTCAAGTAAATTTTGAATTCCGGACTTTTACTTGTAACAGAGTATTTCTATATTGCAGTATTCATACCTTTACTTAACATTTGAGTACTTTTTACACCACTACTAATGAGAATAGTTAGAATAGTTATATGTGTGCCGTTTTTGCCCAGACAGACAAAAGCAGAGTAAAGATAGAAAAGCTATAAATATATATGGACTAATGTTTCTCTCGAGGCAAAAAAATCCTTCTACGTAAAAGTGAACTTTCCCACTTATGTGTGTGAAAGGGAACTAATTGTGTTTTAACTGCTCTCTCCTTGGCGATAACGCACAGCAATAAAAGCAGCAGTAAGTGAATGACTAATGCAATTTTCCCTCATAATTCATGTTGGATAGTTCTACTGGTGGACTGAAGTCATTCACGGGCCTACTGTACAATCATGTTGGTCATTTGTTCCTCCATAATAAGAAGAAAGTATTTCAAGTGAACGGTTTTATGTCAAAAAATATGCCCCTTCTCCACATGTTTTTTTCTCTACTGCAAATATTGTACTTTTACTCCACTACAATTATTTGACAACTTTAGTTACTAGTTACTTTGTAGATTTGCATTATTACAAAACATACATTAACCACTTCAGCCCTATATACATTTCGGCCGTTTGAAAATAGATCTACAAGCTCACGTATTTTTTTCACGTTAAAGAGATAGTTCACCCCCAAAATGCCTTTTTTTCTATCGATTAATCTCCCCATGGAGACTTGAATTCATGGATATGTTTTTGTTTTTGTCGCATTCCTAAGCCATTAACCATTGACCGGCAGCGGTTCCGGTGGGAGACACCAAGAGTCTCCTTTGTCTCTCCTACCGGAACCACTGCCTACCAGTCCGCTGGTCATCAAATTATTGGCTTAGGACTGCGACAAAAACCAAAAAAAAATCCATGAATTCAAGTCTCCATGGGGTGACTAATCCATAGGGAAAAAAAGGCAGCTCTCCACCGCAACGATTAAGTCCCGACTCGGCGGCGGGAGGCGTTGGAAAGCGTCTGCTGCCGACAACTTGTTGTCGGATGGTGTTGTTCCGTCTGGGTGCGGACCTCTATCGACCCGACGATGAGAAACCGAGCATGTTCAATCTTTGGGCCGACTGGTAGAGCCGTGGGGTAGTGAAGAGAGGAGAGAGGAGGGTAAAGGTTTGGTCTGAGCTGGCTTCTGTGTTGCCATATTCTGTGAGTGAAACAAGCGACGAGGTCTATGAAAACAAGCCCAAAAGAAGCGACCAGTTTCACCACTTGATTATATCAGCTATTTTAAAAAAGAATCTTGAAAGCAAGCCCAAACAAAAGCAACCAGCAACTATGAATATTTACAAGCGACTTTAGAGGAAAACAAGGCCAAAGTTGCTTATAATAAGCAGACCTGGCAACAGCCTGCCTGCTCTAATGCTGAACTAAATGCCAACTTTTGCCAACAGACTACCAGTCTGTTGTAGTCTGAAGTAGTCTGAAATAGTCTGTTTGGTGGAGAGTCACCTTAACTCCAAGTACAAATTTGACAGAGTAACTTTCCCTCGAAGTGGAGTAATATTTGACCAGGAATATCCATACTTTACTCAAGTACTAGAGTTGAGTACTTTGTCCACCACTGATGACTAATCCACTCTCATCACTACACTACAGTGCTTGCATATTGTTCTGCAGATAGGGAGCTGAGGCTGTGTGTGTGTGACCCATACTGATACTGTGTGTGACCCATACAGTGTGTGTGTGTGTGTGTGTGTGTGTGTGTGTGTGGCCCAGGCTGTGTGTGACCCAGGCAGACACTCAGAGCTCAGTTTTTAAGATATCATTGTTGTCAGGCAGAAACTTCTTCATATCAATCTCCATATTCTACTTTTTTTTTTTGTAAATTAACGGCCTACTTAATCATACTACAGTGTCACACAAAAGCATCAAATGTAGCAGATCTGCAAGCTCAGTTTTGAGCTTGTCGATCTGCTACTTTTGATATTTTTTAAATTTGAATTCTGAAAATGACGTGGACAGTTCAGAAACCTGCCTATAGTGACATCATCGCTAGGGAATCCAAGCTCATAGAAAACTCCAGCCTTTCTCTTCCTGGAAAGTCAGCATGCTGAATAGCCATTGTTCTTACATTACTTAGAAATGTAAAAGAACATTTTGAAATCTCCTTTGAAATGACCAAACCTGCCTAACCCGATGATGACTTCTCTGAGGACTCTCTGAAACTGGTGCGATTGGTCTCAATAGAGACATTTAGGGTGCTTCTTGAGGACACACTACATAGTGACTGCACCTGTTCCATGTAACACTATATGTTTATTTGCATCTGTGATATTGTAATGTGATTCAAATGTTTATTGTTTGGCGGTGAAACCGCCCCTATATGTGAGGTTTGGACATTGCACCCCCCCAACCCTGCGCTGTGATTGGCCACCATTGTACCCCCCTAACCCTGCACCGTGATTGGCCAATCACAGTCTATTCAGGACTGTGATTGGCTAGCGAAACATGACACATGTGCATAGTCCTATAAATAGGACTATGCACTTAAAAAAAACACATTTATGTTTTTTTTTTTTTTTACTTAAAAAACTTAAAAAAAAACACATTTATGTTTTTTTTTAAGTTAGGGGTGTACAATGGTTGGTCCACAATATTACTTTTCTTTAAGTGAACTTCCATCACTGTGATGACCACTGTGACCACACCGCCCACTTCACACTGGGTGTGATTTTTTTTTCATTATATATGTATTTTATAGGCTATGCTGTTATCAGGGTGTCCTTGAAAAAGAGAGCTTGCTCTCAATGGGCTTCCCTGAATAAATAAAGGAGAAAGAAAGAAAGAAAAAAAAGATGTCACTGGTAGGCAGGTTTCTGAACTGTCCACAGCCCTCCTATGAGACAGAGACTGAGTAGACATAAATGGTGCCATATTATAATGAACATTATTACACAGCTTGGTTGAATGCTTGATTCTGATTGGTCATTATCTAGAAATAATGACCGATGAGCTCTATAACAGACCACTGTCTATAATCAAAGACTCAGAGCACCTGCTCTTTGATGTTATGCTGTATATAACATGACAGCCATGTAAACAAACACACCATGTCCTTTATGTTGCTCTCAAGAATGTTTTTGAAAACATTTGAAGTGAGAAATAGTCGATGCAATAACCGAAAAGTGATTCTATTTGATCCACTACACTTCCTTGTTTATCGTAGCGCAACAACGCAAGAATACCAAAACACTCGCCCCAAAACACAGTCGCCCGGTGCAAATCCAGCGGTATTATGGGGAAATCCGGCGGTAAATAGAATGGGGGCGAGTGTGTTTTGGGGCGAGTCTTCCGGTTACCTTATGGACTACTGTCATTTGTTTTCCGAGGCGAACTTCTCCGCCCAGCCCAATACTTATGGAATACTTTCATTGCCGTAAGCAAGGAAATACTTTGTTTTGTTTTTACTTTTGGGTCAATTTATTTATTTATTAAGCAGCCGTGTAATAAGCAGGATAATGTATGGGGAGGTGGTCATTATTGAAAATTAAAGCCCGACAGGGTGATTATCATCATAATCCCCGTACATTATGCCTTGCTTAGTGAGGACCAGTTATATGAAGATAAGGTTGAAAATGTTTTCCTTTAAGTCTGAATAAAAATCTAAGAGCATAAAATAGTGATTTCTCCACATGCAGCACAGCTTGACTTCTTGTTTTATTTAGACTTGTGGAGCTCTGGAATAATGCTGTGCTACTTTCATCCCAGACAGACAGCCTCTTGTGTGGGATGGATGGATGCTGCCTGCCTCACTGCCATCACTCCCATCACTTCTTTGTGCTAGCTGGCAGCGTTGCCAGATTCTGCGAGAGAAATAAGCAACCGGGTCTATGAAAAAATTAGCCCAAAAGAAGCAACGGGAACACATGAGCAATTTAAATCTATACATCGGTCATTCGAAAATAGCAGATCTAGAAGCTTGCATCGCGGCGCGTTGTGAGCTTGTAGATTGGCTATTTTCAAAACAATCTTGGATTTTTAAATATATATATATATATTTTTAAAACATTTTAACAGCTTAAATCTGATACAGGGGTCTCTGGCACAAAATATTTTCAGTCTGCAGACATTGGACAAATATATATTAATTTGGAGGTCCTTGACTTTAAAATGTTTGAGAACCGCTGGTTTAAACAACATTTATTAACCCCAAATAAGCAACTAAACTTTAGAATCAAGCCCAAACAACCGCAACCCGCAACTAATATTTACCGTACCAATATTTACAAGCGACTTTACAGAAAAATAAGCCCAAAGTCGCTTATAATAAGCAGACTTGGCAACACTGCTAGCTGGGTAATCTGGCCCTTTCAGCTTTCAGCACATTGTATATTTATTAGTTCTCACCATCCGCTGTGGATTGAATGTTGCATATTATTTACCCACACTACTGGAGATAGACTGGTTACACACTCACTAGATTTATATTCATTTTACAAAATAAAAAAATAAGTCACACAGCTCGTAGCTTCAGTATACGCAAAAGTTTCCCATTTTATTTTAAATACAACTCAACCAAGGACCCAAAACACGACAGGAGCCTTCCTAAGGGTTTGGAACTCTTTGTGCGACCTCTATTTTCTTTTTTTTTAACCCATTTAATCCGGGAAAGCATCTATGTCATGTTAGATATTAGCTATAACCATTATCTTATACTTTTGGCTGTTCAAAAATAGCAGATCTACAGTACAAGCTCATAGCGCTGCACGAAGTGGCTATTATTTGAAAAATCAGGATTTTTTTGCAAATCTTTGAATATATATATATATTGCTATTTGAAAATAGCAGATCTACAAGCTCACAACGCGTTGCATCGTGACTCGTTGTGAGCTTGTAGATATGCTATTTTCAAGCATTTTTGTACTTTTACTTTTGGTACTTTAAGTACATTTTGATACCAATACTTTTGTACTTTAACTCAAATACATTTTAAATTCCAGACTTTTACTTGTAACAGAGTACTTCTACATTGCAGCATTGATACTTTTACTTAAGTAAACCATTTGAGTACTTTTTGTCCTAGTACTGCCATGGCAACTGAATTTCCAGCCATGGAATCATTAAGGGTCTGTCTGTCTGAAATAGTCTGTTTGGTGGAGAGTCACCTTAACTCCAAGTACAAATTTGACAGAGTAACTTTCTCTCGAAGTGGAGTAATATTTGACCAGGAATATCCATACTTTACTCAAGTACTAGAGTTGAGTACTTTGTCCACCACTGATGACTAATCCACTCTCATCACTACACTACAGTGCTTGCATATAGTTCTGCAGATAGGGAGCTGAGGCTGTGTGTGTGACCCATACTGATACTGTGTGTGACCCATACAGTGTGTGTGTGTGTGTGTGTGTGTGTGTGTGTGTGTGTGTGTGTGTGTGTGTGTGTGTGTGTGTGGCCCAAGCTGTGTGTGACCCAGGCAGACACTCAGAGCTCAGTTTTTAAGATATCATTGTTGTCAGGCAGAAACTTCTTCATATCAATCTCCATATTCTAAATTGTTTTTTTTTCTTTTGTAAATTAACGGCCTACTTAATCATACTACAGTGTCACACAAAAGCATCAAATGTAGCAGATCTGCAAGCTCAGTTTTGAGCTTGTCGATCTGCTACTTTTGATATTTTTTAAATTTGAATTCTGAAAATGACGTGGACAGTTCAGAAACCTGCCTATAGTGACATCATCGCTAGGGAATCCAAGTTCATAGAAAACTCCAGCCTTTCTCTTCCTGGAAAGTCAGCATGCTGAATAGCCATTGTTCTTACATTACTTAGAAATGTAAAAGAACATTTTGAAATCTCCTTTGAAATGACCAAACCTGCCTAACCCGATGATGACTTCTCTGAGGACTCTCTGAAACTGGTGCGATTGGTCTCAATAGAGACATTTAGGGTGCTTCTTGAGGACACACTACATAGTGACTGCACCTGTTCCATGTAACACTATATGTTTATTTGCATCTGTGATATTGTAATGTGATTCAAATGTTTATTGTTTGGCGGTGAAACCGCCCCTATATGTGAGGTTTGGACATTGCACCCCCCCAACCCTGCGCTGTGATTGGCCACCATTGTACCCCCCTAACCCTGCACCGTGATTGGCCAATCACAGTCTATTCAGGACTGTGATTGGCTAGTGAAACATGACACATGTGCATAGCCCTATAAATAGGACTATGCACTTAAAAAAAACACATTTATGTTTTTTGTTTTTTTTTAACTTAAAAAACTTTAAAAAAAAACACATTTATGGTTTTTTTTAAGTTAGGGGTGTACAATGGTTGGTCCACAATATTACTTTTCTTTAAGTGAACTTCCATCACTGTGATGACCACTGTGACCACACCGCCCACTTCACACTGGGTGTGATTTTTTTTTCATTATATATGTATTTTATAGGCTATGCTGTTATCAGGGTGTCCTTGAAAAAGAGAGCTTGCTCTCAATGGGCTTCCCTGAATAAATAAAGGAGAAAGAAAGAAAGAAAAAAAAGATGTCACTGGTAGGCAGGTTTCTGAACTGTCCACAGCCCTCCTATGAGACAGAGACTGAGTAGACATAAATGGTGCCATATTATAATGAACATTATTACACAGCTTGGTTGAATGCTTGATTCTGATTGGTCATTATCTAGAAATAATGACCGATGAGCTCTATAACAGACCACTGTCTAATCAAAGACTCAGAGCACCTGCTCTTTGATGTTATGCTGTATATAACATGACAGCCATGTAAACAAACACACCATGTCCTTTACGTTGCTCTCAAGAATGTTTTTGAAAACATTTGAAGTGAGAAATAGTCGATGCAATAACCGAAAAGTGATTCTATTTGATCCACTACACTTCCTTGTTTATCGTAGCGCAACAACGCAAGAATACCAAAACGCTCGCCCCAAAACACAGTCGCCCGGTGCAAATCCAGCGGTATTATGGGGAAATCCGGCTGTAAATAGAATGGGGGCGAGTGTGTTTTGGGGCGAGTCTTCCGGTTACCTTATGGACTACTGTCATTTGTTTTCCGAGGCGAACTTCTCCGCCCAGCCCAATACTTATGGAATACTTTCATTGCCGTAAGCAAGGAAATACTTTGTTTTGTTTTTACTTTTGGGTCAATTTATTTATTTATTAAGTAGCCGTGTAATAAGCAGGATAATGTATGGGGAGGTGGTCATTATTGAAAATTAAAGCCCGACAGGGTGATTATCATCATAATCCCCGTACATTATGCCTTGCTTAGTGAGGACCAGTTATATGAAGATAAGGTTGAAAATGTTTTCCTTTAAGTCTGAATAAAAATCTAAGAGCATAAAATAGTGATTTCTCCACATGCAGCACAGCTTGACTTCTTGTTTTATTTAGACTTGTGGAGCTCTGGAATAATGCTGTGCTACTTTCATCCCAGACAGACAGCCTCTTGTGTGGGATGGATGGATGCTGCCTGCCTCACTGCCATCACTCCCATCACTTCTTTGTGCTAGCTGGCAGCGTTGCCAGATTCTGCGAGAGAAATAAGCAACCGGGTCTATGAAAAAATTAGCCCAAAAGAAGCAACGGGAACACATGAGCAATTTAAATCTATACATCGGTCATTCGAAAATAGCAGATCTAGAAGCTTGCATCGCGGCGCGTTGTGAGCTTGTAGATTGGCTATTTTCAAAACAATCTTGGATTTTTAAATATATATATATATATTTTTAAAACATTTTAACAGCTTAAATCTGATACAGGGGTCTCTGGCACAAAATATTTTCAGTCTGCGGACATTGGACAAATATATATTAATTTGGAGGTCCTTGACTTTAAAATGTTTGAGAACCGCTGGTTTAAACAACATTTATTAACCCCAAATAAGCAACTAAACTTTAGAATCAAGCCCAAACAACCGCAACCCGCAACTAATATTTACCGTACCAATATTTACAAGCGACTTTACAGAAAAATAAGCCCAAAGTCGCTTATAATAAGCAGACTTGGCAACACTGCTAGCTGGGTAATCTGGCCCTTTCAGCTTTCAGCACATTGTATATTTATTAGTTCTCACCATCCGCTGTGGATTGAATGTTGCATATTATTTACCCACACTACTGGAGATAGACTGGTTACACACTCACTAGATTTATATTCATTTTACAAAATAAAAAAATAAGTCACACAGCTCGTAGCTTCAGTATACGCAAAAGTTTCCCATTTTATTTTAAATACAACTCAACCAAGGACCCAAAACACGACAGGAGCCTTCCTAAGGGTTTGGAACTCTTTGTGCGACCTCTATTTTCTTTTTTTTTAACCCATTTAATCTGGGAAAGCATCTATGTCATGTTAGATATTAGCTATAACCATTATCTTATACTTTTGGCTGTTCAAAAATAGCAGATCTACAGTACAAGCTCATAGCGCTGCACGAAGTGGCTATTATTTGAAAAATCAGGATTTTTTTGCAAATCTTTGAATATATATATATATTGCTATTTGAAAATAGCAGATCTACAAGCTCACAACGCGTTGCATCGTGACTCGTTGTGAGCTTGTAGATATGCTATTTTCAAGCATTTTTGTACTTTTACTTTTGGTACTTTAAGTACATTTTGATACCAATACTTTTGTACTTTAACTCAAATACATTTTAAATTCCAGACTTTTACTTGTAACAGAGTACTTCTACATTGCAGCATTGATACTTTTACTTAAGTAAACCATTTGAGTACTTTTTGTCCTAGTACTGCCATGGCAACTGAATTTCCAGCCATGGAATCATTAAGGGTCTGTCTGTCTGTCTGTCTGTCTGTCTGTCTGTCTGTCTGTCTGTCAGCTGTACACAGAGGTTGACAAAGCTCTGAGATGCTGTCAACATGCTCTTGTTTTCCTGACCTTGAGGATGAGTGAGTGTTTGTCTCATCACCGGACAAAGTCCTGCATCTAAGTGTTTGTTTACAGCCGTGACTGATGTGTCAATATGACGCTAGTCTCTCTGGACAGGCCGTTGACTCACACACTATTCTGTGCAACGGAAGCGTTGGAAATGCCAAGGGAGCAGTGTTGATTTCGTCGACTAAAACTATGATGAAAAATGTTCGTCGACTACCTTTTTTCACTGACAAAAACGAAATAAAAACTAAGCTATACGATGACTAAAAGTAGAATATCAGTAAAACATTTCAGATGACTAAAATATGACAAACTAAATGGAATTTTATTCAAAAGACTATGACTAAAACTAAATCAAGATTTGCCGTCAAAATCAACACTGTAAAGCCAACGCTCCCCTCACTTTGTTTTGTAGCAGTGTTCATTTCGTTGACTAAAACTATGGCGAAAGATGTTCGTCGAGACATCGACTATACCTTTTTTTTAATTTAATTCCTACATTTTTATCCCGCGATTTTTGTAACCCATTTTTTTCACCCGGTGCCAATTGCCTAAGTGATCCTGGGCCCTACACCAGCTCTACACCAGTCCCCCACAGCCTAGGGAGGCCAGGGCCGAGCTCATGCTTCCTTCAATGCATGAGAGCCAACTGACCTTCTTGTCACCTGACAGGGGAGAGTTTCCCCGGTTGGACGTAGCGCGTGGAAGGAACACGTTATTCCAACCAGTTCCCTTCTCCTCCATCAGGCGCCCCGGCTGTCATGGGGGAGGCGGTATAGCGACCAGGATTACTACATGTTTTTGTGAGGTTATTAACTACCCTAGGAGACATGGGGAGAACATGCAAACTCCACACAGAGTAGGCCCTTTCGCCAACCCCACCTAGGGTATGGGCGCTGATGACGTGGAGGAGAAGACACGCCTCCAGGGCCCACAGCTTCCCTTTTTATAGATTTTGATTATTATTACAAAAAACACTTCAGCCCTATATACATTTTGGTCATTTGAAAATCTAGAAGCTCACAATGCGTTTCGCTTTTGATATCCTCCCTCTGGTCATTATCTTGGCCAGGCCTCCCCACCAGGCCAGGCCGGAGGCGGAAGTTTTCATTCATAATGTAGTTTTTATACGTTTGTGTCCCAGAGAGACAACGCCGAAATTCCTCTCCTGGGTCTGGAGATGAAAAAAGTTTTGGGAACCCCTGTACTAAAGTTACTGTTGGTTGCATCATTGTGTGTGTGTGTGTGTGTGTGTGTGTGTGTGTGTGTGTGTGTGTGTGTGTGTGTGTGTGTGTGTGTGTGTGTGTGTGTGTGTGTGTGTGTGTGTGTGTGTGTGTGTGTGTGTGTGTGTGTGTGTGCTCCATTCATCCAGCTTGATGCGTCATCTCAGGAGAATCGCTTTGCTTCGTTCCTTTCAGAGGAAATGACACACACACACACACACACACACACACACACACACACACACACACACACACACACACACACACACACACACACACACACACACACACACACACACACACACACACACACACGCACAGAACACACACACAGTGTCCACAATGGCCTCTCTGGTGTGTGTGTAATATATAAAATGACAGTAGGAGATGTACTGAAGAGTTTTGTTCCTGCAGACCTTTAGTACCAAACACAATGTGTGTTTTCTGTGCTGCAGGCCTCAGTATTCTGCTCACGGTCTGGTCCCTGTGTGAAGGTTCACACTACTGGTCCTGTTAGTGGACATACAGGTACACCTGACAACTATGAGTACCTCAATGGCTTCCTTAACCCTTTAAGACAGGGAACGCATCTCTGTCATTTTTACATTTCTTTGGCTATTCAAAAATAGTAGATATACAAGCTCATTGCACGGAATTGCGCTATGAGCTTGTAGATCTGCTATTTTTGAAAAAAATCTTTGAATATTTATATATGTGTATATATGTTTTTGACCATCTCTTGACATGGAAAAGTTGGAGCACCTCTGATATAGCAACATTTAAAAAAGAAAAACTGTGTGTATGCTTGCAGAGAAGCTTGTCCATGCCTTTATCTCCTCTAGGCTGGACGACTGCAACGCTTTCGGTATTTAAATAGGCCATTTGCGGTCGGGGAAAGGCCCCGCAAAATCCCGCACCATGCTTCAAGATATGAATATTATGTCAACATTCAATCTCTCTCTCTCCTACCTATCTGCCTCTCTCTCTCTGCACGCGACGACCCTCCCGGTACTGTGCTCTCATTGGCTGTAGCACGGATCTCCTCGAAGAGTGATCCCAACTCCATTCATACTGTATGACAGGGGTGGGCAACTTTGATGATGGAGAGGGCCACTATATTTCCATACTCACTCCAGAGGGCCACATTGCATTGTATTTTAACTTTTTTCATAAATGAATGCCGTACTTCGCCATTTTATGTCACACAAAAGTAGCAAAAATAGCTGATCTACAAGCTCAAGCTACAAGCTTGTAGGTCTGCTATTGTTAAATTGGAATCCTGATTTTATTATTTGCTATTTTTTTATTGGAATCCTGAAAAGTAAATGTTTTATTTAATTTCAAATGCATTTAGTTATACTTATGTTAACTTTATGAACTTAAATACAAATACATTAAGCTACTAATATAGACTGAAGTAATTAAAGCGGGTCATGTTTGCATGTTTGGTATTGTAACAGTTGAAATCAATAATATATCAGTATTCTCATTAACCTGCAGGCCGCATTAAGTGAAGGTGGGGGCCGCATGTGGCCCCCGGGCCACCAGTTGGCCATGTACAGTATGCTGTATGATGTCCAGTCGGCGACAGAGCCAAATATCAAACCTGCTAGATATCTAGAAACGCTCGGGAAGGCATCGCCAAGCACTATTATCGCGGCCCGATTCTCTCGCAGAGCCTTTCACACACAGCGAGCAAAACCTCATCGATCAAAGCCCGATCATGCGTCAGATCGGGGGGTTTTGTCGGCGAGCGCCAAAAAAGGTCCCTGAAGGCATAATCGGAGCAAATATCCTACAGTGTGTACTAGCCCTAAAACCCATCCTTTTCTCATTGCACTGGCTCCCTGTTTCAGCCAGGATCGACTACAGGGTCCCTGCTAATCACTCATAACTGCATAAAACAGGGGTGGGCAACTTTGCTGATGGAGAGGGCCACTATATTTCCACACTCACTCCAGAGGGCCACATTGGATACTGTCCGTATCTTAACTATTTTCATCATTATATCACACAAAAGTAGCAAAAATAGCCGATCTACAAGCTCAAAACGCGTTGCGGTGCGACACGTTTTGAGCTTGCAGATCTGCTATTTTTGCTATTTCTTAATTGGAATCCTGTTTTCTTTTCCCGCAATTTTTTTATTGGAATCCTGAAGAGTGTTATTTCATTTCAAATGCATTTAGTTATACTTATGTTAACTTTATGAAAATACAAATCAAATACATTGGACATAAAAAAGTAAATAGAATTGTAATACTAGTCATTAAGCTACTAATAGACTGAAGTAATTCAAGCGGGTCATGTTGCATGTTTGGAATTGTAACAGCTGAAATCAATAATATATCAGTATTCCTATATTAACCTGCGGGCCGCATTAAGTGAAGGTGGGGGCCGCATGTGGCCTTCTGCTCGGCAGCACCGTGCCTGTGGAACAGCCTTCCTATCGATTTAAAGGGATAGTTCACCCCATGGAGACTCGAATTCACGGATATGTTTTAGTTTTTGTCGCATTCCTAAGCCAATAATTTGATGACCAGCGGACCAGTAGGCAGCGGTTCCGGAACCGCTGCCGGTCATCAAGGTATTGGCTTAGGAATGAGACAAAAAAATAAAAATATCCATGAATTCAAGTCTCCATGGGGTGACTAATCCATAGGAAAAAAACAGTCATTTTGGGGGTAAACTATCCCTTTAAGAGCACCGCAGACCCTGGACTCTTTTAAAACAGGCTTAAAACCTTTTTATTTAGGAAGGCCCTGTAGTAAGTCTGAGGACCCCTGAAGGCGTCCTGGACTCCCTCGTTAAAGACCCCTGCTGTATGTAACAACCTGTTAACTTTTATTCTCTCTCTCTCTCTCTCTCTCTCCATCTCTCTCTCTCTCTCATAGTGCCAGCAGCAGTAGGTTGTGGTCAGGGGGAGGGGGGGGGGGTTCATTCCTGGGGTGAGCCCACAGTGTTCCTCTGGGATGCCAGCACTGACCACTAGCGCCCCCCGCAGGGCCCCTGTGGTGTGGTGCGACCAGGGCACCCCGCTGGGCCTGTGGTGGGGGCGGTAACTCACCATTACCATGCCCCCCACTGTGTGTGTGTGTGTGTGTGTGTGTGTGTGTGTGTGTGTGTGTGTGTGTGTGTGTGTGTGTGTGTGTGTGTGTGTGTGTGTGTGTGTGTGTGTGTGTGTGTGTGTGTGTGTGTGTGCGTGTGTGTGTGTGTGTGTGACTATACTTGTGAGGGCCAAAGTACAGTAGAATTTGAGAAATAGACGTTGTGAGGAACCATGTTCCTGGTTGTTTATATGGCTAAAACAGATTTGGGGGAGTTCGGCTTAGGATTAGACATTTAGAGGTTAGGTTTAGGCAGTGGTGGAAAAAGTACTCAAATGTTTTACTTAAGTAAAAGTATCAATACTGCAATGTAGAAGTACTCTGTTACAACTGAAAGGCCGGAATTCAAAATTTAGTCGAGTAAAAGTACAAAAGTATTGGTATCAAAATGTACTTAAAGTACCAAAAGTAGAAAGTACTCGCTCGTTAAGCAGAATGTCCCACTTCACAAGTTCTCAAATGTATGAAATGTATAAAAATCCTGATCTACAAGCTCACAATGTGTCGCATCGTGACGCATTGTACTTCTGAAAATTGGAAATACTCCAGTAAAGTAAAAATACTTCAAAATTGTACTTAAGTACAGTACTTGAGTAAATGTACTTACTTCACACCACTGGAGTTATGCCTGATTTATACTTAGTTGCGAGCCCAGCGGCGTATCCAGGAATTACATTTTGGGGAGGCGGGCAATAACACTACAAAACTGAAAAACGTTAATAAAAACTGAATGGATACAGTGGTGATTGGCTGCCTGACCGTGAATGGACAAGGAGACACTATTGTTGAGTGTTTTTTGTTTTTTTTAGTCGTGTTTTTTTTTCAATTTTTTTTTCTTCTTTTTTTTCAGTCAGTGTTTTTCTAAGGGAGGCGAGATCGCGGGTGACGGCCGCCACCTTGCCTCTATTTGGTGAATACGCCACTGTGTCGCACGCCCATGTGAGCTTGTAGATCTGTATTTTTTGTGGCTATTTTTCAGCTATTTTGGTGGTATTTTCAAATTCAAATTCAATGCTGTCCTAAGATATTTGTGTGTGTGTGTGTGTGTGTGTCTGTCTGTCTGTCTGTCTGTCTGTCTGTCTGTCTGTCTGTCTGTCTGCGTAAGTAAATGTTGGCCAAAATATTGGCCTCTATCAAAATATATTTACAATAGGCCTATAATACAAAATGTGCATTTCCACAATGTTTAAAATAAAAAGTGTGTGTGTGTGTGTGTGTGTGTGTGTGTGTGTGTGTGTGTGTGTGCGTGCGTGCGTGCGTGCGTGCGTGCGTGCGTGCGTGCGTGCGTGCGTGCGTGCGTGCGTGCGTGCGTGCGTGCGTGCGTGCGTGCGTGTGTGTGTAAGAACCGACCTACCTCAATAGCAAGAGGCAGGATACCAGCTCTCAGCTGAGCACACAATGACCGCTGGCTTCTGGTTAAAAAGGACATAGGACTCAGTACCAAAACACTGCTTAATCTGGACATATGATCTAAGTTTTGGCTTAGACCATATGTCGTTTGACCATTTCTCTTTGTAATTACAAAATATTTTTTCTTTCAACAGGTTAATGTTACAACGAAGCATTATGAAAGATATAAGCCAAATCTGCCTCTCTGAGAATAGAAAACACTTCATTTATCATGGGGTCATTGTGAGCCTTTGCCCAGTTTGCTCCGTCCCACGAAGGTGTCGCGCGCAGAGAACGGCCGAGAATAGCAGACCTCCAAGCTCACAGCTTTTGCATCCGCTACGCGGTTGTGAGCTTGTATGTCAGCTGTTCTCAGTGCGCAATACCGTTGCGCAATGAAGTATATAATGTCTCGCTAAGGCGCACCCCACCATAGATATATATAAAGGCTAGATGACTCACCCACGCTGCTGGCCAATGGAGTACGACGTTGCCACATGGCGGCCATCTTGAAACAGTCATTCATAACATTATGTCTATGGTGCATATACTTTAAAATAACCATAGCGTGCTCAATTTTCCTCCGATTTTCAAACGGTTTGGTGTATTGTAAACACCAAAGATGTAGTTATGATACTGGATACTTAAATAAAAATAAAATAAAAAAACATGATTATAATTATAAGTATCATAACTACATCTTTGGTGTTTACAACACACCAAACCGTTTGAAAATCGGATGAAAATTGAGCATGCTATGGTTATTTCAAAGTATATGCACCATAGACATAATGTTATGAATGACTGTTTCAAGATGGCCGCGGTTGAGCTACGCTTGCGCCGCCCCCTTGAGCCATCTAGCCTTTATATATATCTATGCACCCCACTAGCCAACACACAGAGGAGGTTGAATGAACTGAAACCAGCGCACCCCAAAACAACAGGTTTGGGGATCTGTTGGGAATTGATTACATGAAACAGTCACCTGTGCATCCAGTCTCAATGTTTGTAAACAAATAATTAATTAATTATTTTTTAATAGCCAACGCAACAATCTAAAATGACACAGATGCTTTCCCCGATTTAATAGGTTAATTAATATTTGTTTCTTTGGCCTAGCACCCACTATTGAGTGTGGTGAATTTTATATTATTAAAATCTTGCCAGTCATTTTGAGGCCCACTTGCGATATCCTCGCGAAAATCGCTCATTTAAATTAACAACAAGCACGCATGACTAATCGTTAATTGATTCATTGAAGCCTTGATAATGTCAGTCAAGTGTCATCGATCAAGTGTCATCGATCACAGAAAAAGCTGCCTGAAGCTAAGTGACATTTCTCTCTGAACCCAACCATGTCATAATAACTGCTGTCAGGTTATTAGTGGTTCTCTGTTGTTTGTTGAAGATCCCCTGAAACCATGGCTGGTGGCACAAATATCACTAATATGCAAATAGATCAGTAAATATGCAAATAGTGTGATAACACCTCCATGAACCAGCGTGGGAAAAGTATGAAGCTATCATGCATGCACTGTATTAGCCTCTTTAAATTATGCAGTGACTGTGTGTCATATTGTTGCTATCAGGCACAAATCTCTTATCTCCATATTTCTTACTTTTTTTTTTTGTAAATTAATGGCCTACTTCATCATATTAATAGTGTCACACAAAAGTAGCGAAAACGGCAGATCTACCAGCTCAAAAATAGCAGATCTACAAGCTCAAAACGCGGCGCATTCGCAATGCGCTTTGAGCTCACAAATCAGCTATTTTTTTATTTGAATCCTGAAAAGCAACACTTTTGGACATATGAGGTTTCCACCCGACAGTGATTATATTTTTTTCATGAAAATAATGTGCCTGTATGAAGGTTTCATTGAGACATAGACACTAACAAACTGGTAAAAGGCGTGCACCTCTGAGAGCATATATCCGCCAGGCTGGGTTGCCTATCCAGGGCTAGGTTAAATCGTTGGTTGCAACCGCCAGGATGCGAGGAAGGTGGCGGGGATGTGTATTTGTATACGCCATTTCTCATTTGTGGCACGTGTGTGTGTGTGTGTGTGTGTGTGTGTGTGTGTGTGTGTGTGCGTGCGTGTGCGTGTGCGTGCGCGTGCGCGTGCGTGTGCGTGTGCGCGCGCGCGTGCGTGCGTGGGGTGTCTAAGTATTTAGACAGTCAAGGGATAGAGAGCCAAGTGATGCAGAGGATAGGAAGAGACGGCTTTTTTAATGTATTTTTATGTATGAAGTTCAACCACCCTTCTTAACTTACCTCTAGGCCTACTACTAATTATAGAACAAAGTATAGGGATAGAACCAGAATGAATCCAGAAGTGTGTTCAGTCCCTCCTCCTCGTCCTGTCTGTCCCGCATGTCACGCCTGCTGAAGTCGGACAAACCAACTCAGAGTTTGGTGGCCCTCCCCGCCGCCATTATCCCTTAATGTGTCACCACATGGGCGGGGCTCCGTACGCACCCCATTAACCCCGAGATCTCTCCGCCAACGAGGCTTAAAACAAACTACACGAATCACGGCCAACCAACAGCACAGAGTGCCGTGTTATGAGCTTGTAGATCTGCAAAAAAAAAAATGTATTGTGGAAAAAGCTGTTTTAAAGCTAACAATTTTAACTCTGATCTGTGCTTCTGGGGGTCCCTGGAACAACATATTTTGAGATGGGGGTCCGTGGCCAAATACATAACATTTTGGGGGTCCTTGACATGGAAAAGTTGGTTTACCACTGATATAGCAAAATACTGTTAGGATTTAGAAAATATTTTTAGATGTGTATTTGGCCGAGGACCCCCATTCAAAAACACATTTGTTCCAGGGACCCCCAGAAGCAAAGATTTGAGTTACAAATGTTCACTTTAAAAAAATGTATATATCCAAAGATTTGCACAAATTCAAGATTAAAAACAAATAGCAGATCAAGCTCATAGTGCGGCACTCGGTGCTATTGAATAGCCAAAGAAATCTTAAAATTCTTTCCCTGTCTAAATAGGTTAAATTAGCCCTCAGGACTTGGCAGTGGAAAAAGAAAAGTCACAGAGCTACTGTGCTGCATTCCACCGGCATGAAGCGACATCTTGTTTTCAGGAAGTGTCGTGCGGTCGGCGGTGGATCGAGGCGGGAAAAGAAACGAAACGAACAAAAACATCTGTATCGTCCACCTGCTATGAAACCCCAGGCGTCTTATCACATAAATTAATCAGCTTGTGTTGATACCTTTATGTTTGCATTTCTACTTGTGGGCATATTTCTGTACGCTGTAATTATCTGGCCGCCTCCCCCCCCCTCCTCCCCCTCCCCCGCGTGTTATTTTGTTCAATCAAACATAATTAGATTCTGGCACCCGGGCTGATTAGAGATAACAACCTCTAGTCGCTGCCAAGACGAGCAACCAGGAATTCAGGGAAATATGCACATGGGCACTCTGATAAAAAAAACTCCATATCACTGTACTGGAGGCTGCTAGGATTCACACAGAAAGACAAGACTTTATTTTTGAATCCGCAGAGAGCATCTTTAACCACTTAATATTCTAAATATTTGATTAACCCATTAAGGCCTGAGGCAGATACTATAAAAATGTCTTCTAAATCCCAACAGTTTTCTGAAAAAAAACGTATGTTGCTATAATCAGTGGTGCGCAACCTTTTTCTTGTCAAGGACCCCCAAAATTATATGTATTTGGCAGCCGACCCTCCCATCGGAAAATATTTTGTTCCAGGGACCCCCAGAAGATTTGAGTTACAAATGTTCGCTTTAAAAATATAATGTATTTGAAGATTTGCACAGTTGTTCAAGATTTTTCAAAAATAGCCAAAGCATAAAATAATGAATAGCATTTTTATAGCGCTTTTCCAAGTGCTCAAAGCGCTTTACAATGGTTCATTCATTCATAAAGGGGGTGGGGGGCGCATTGGGAGGTGAAGCGGCGAACAGTCGACGCCAGCGTCCTCAATTTTCCCACATTCACACACCAATGGTGGCAAGCTAGCGCCGACCGACTGACTCATTGGAGGCAATGTAAGGTTCAGCGTCTTGCCCAAGGACACTTCGATACTAACTCTGGGGGAGCCCGGGATCGAACTGGGAACCTCCCATCCTTCCGCTCTACCGGCTGAGCCACTGCCGCCCATGAACACAGATGCGTTCCCAGTTTTATTGGATTAAATATACCGTATTAATAAGTTTGTTAGCTGTGCATGTAGTACAGTCAAAAGTCACGCTAAAAGGATAACACAATAGGGCCTTGTTTCCATTGTGGTCCATTGTACTCTAGTCTAAACCCTATTATGATTCATTGACCGGAGTCCCCCAGGGGTCTGGACTCGGCCTCCCCCCTTCTTTTTTCCCCCTCCACACCAAATACTGTATATCGATGAAGATCGAGTGATACAGCCGATCTACAAGCTGATCTAACAAGCCGATCTACAAGTTCCAACGAGCGCGACAAGCTCTACCAAGCTCACACACGCAATCTTGTGGGCTTGTAGATCGGAACGGCTTTTGTAGAACAGACTATTTCCGCCGCCTAATGTTCACGCCAGGATAGATAGATGGGACAGGGGGCCGCTAAGGGGTTGGTTTAGTGTGGTTAAAATGTTTCCTAACAGAATCAAATCAAAAGTAGTTTATTTTAGATTCTTACGGAAGATAAGACGGGGCTTTAATAGACGAGGTTTATTACCTTAACCCATTTAGGCCGTGACACACATTTGTCACTTAAAAAAAAAATTGGGCTATTCAAAAATAGCAGATACACAAGCTCGTAGTGGGGCACCGAGTGCCGCACTACAAGCTTGTGTATCTGCTATTTTTTGGAGAAAACAAAATCATGAAAATGTGTGTCAAATCTTTGAATATATACATTTTTAACTCCGATCTTTGCTTCTGGGGGTCCCTGGAACAAAAATATTTTGAGATGGGGGTCCGCGGATAATTTTAGGGGTCCTTGACATGAAAAAAGTTTGAGAACCACTGATATTATAGCAACATAATTTAAAAAAAAAATGTAACTGTTAGGATTTAGAAGACATTTTGTAGAATCCCCCAGAAGCAAAGATTTGAGTTAAAAATGTTCGCTTTAAAAAACATATAATATTCAAAGATTTGCACAAACTTTCTAATTTTTTCAACCCCAAAAAAATAGCAGATCTACAAGCTCGAGTGCCGCGCTATGAGCTTGTAGATCTGCTATTTTTGAATAGCCCAAAGTATAAGATAATAGTTGAAAAGTGGTTAAAATCTAAAAATGACACAGATGCTTTCCCGGCCTTAAAGGGATAAAGACGATAAGGCATGCACACGCACGCGGCAACAATGAAATAACCTTTAGAGAATCCTTTCCCCCCTCGCATCCATAAAGGAAGGAAAAGAAAGGGGGAAAAAAAAACATGTAAATCCACAGAGGGAAGCACAGAGTCAGCCGGTTCAGGGTAATTAAAATAACATCCGTCAGGGATATGGAAATACCCCACGTCCCATATCCAAGTCTCTGGGTAATTGTGAGCACTTGTACAACCAAATGAGCTCAGAGTCGCTCACCGGTGGGAGTCTGAGGAAGAAGTCAGAACATGGTTTTAGTAAAAGTCTTCGCATTAACCCATTCTATCCGGGAAGGCATCTGTGTAACCACTTTAACCATTATTTTATACTTTGGCTATTCAAAAATAGCAGATCTGCAAGCTCATAGCGCGGCACCGAGTGCCGCGCTATGAGCTTGTAGATCTGCTATTTTTGAAAAATCGTGAACATTTGTGCAAATCTTTGAATATATGTATATTTTTAACTAAACTCTTTGCTTCTGGGGGGTCCCTGGAACAATTTTGAGACGGAGAGTCCACGGAGGGTCCATGATATGAAAAAGTTTGAGAACCACTGCAGTGGTTCTCAAACTTTTTCATGTCTTATAACAACATAGTTAAAAATGTTCACTTTAAAAGATTATATATATTGAAAAGATTTGCACAAACTACGCTATGAGCTTGTAGATCTGCTATTTTTGAATAGCCAAAATAAATCTTAAAATGACACAGATGCCTTCACGGTCTTAATGGATTAAGTCATGTTGTCGAGGGATATATATCTGCACGCTTTTTTTTACCCAGTGGTGGTAAAGTAATTAAGTACATTTACTCAAGCGCTGTACTTAAAGGACGACTTCACCCATTTTTCAACGTATCTTCATATAATTGGTCCTCACTAATGAATGATAAAAACTTTACATTTTTGTGTCTGTGTCTCATAGGAGGGCAGTGGACACTTCAGGAACCCGCCTACCAGTTACATCATCGTTAGGCTGGCTTTTTTAATTATAATTATTACAAAACCTACATTAACCACTTATGCCGTATTTTAAACTTGAGTTTTGAGCTTGTAGATCGGCTATATTTACCCTTAATTGCTCCCGATTAGCAGGTTGGTGCCTTGTATGGTTTTCTCCGCCATCGGTGTGTGAATGTATGGGTGAATGTAATGTACAATCTATGTAAAGCGCTTTGGATAAAAGAGCTATATAAATCAACCATCTACGGGCACTTTTACTTTTGCTACTTACCATTTTGAATTTAGGCCCTTTTCCTTTTCTCCTTTTCTCTTTTGTAACAGACTATTATTGCTATATTGTGGTAATGCTACTTGTACTTAATTAAAAAATACCTGAGTGCTTCTCCCCACCACGCTGCACCTTTCAAGGGGACGGTAGCAACACTTTAGTTCATTAAAGAAGGACGAGCGAGGAGCGTCTCTTCATGCATTAAAACCAAGCTATTTTTTGTAGCGACAGACACACGAGGGACATCGCCCCGGCCCGGGCGATGTTTAATTTATGACTGTCAGCATGAAAAGAAGTTCAGTTCCCAGGCTGAACGAGGTGAGCGATGAGACACGGATCATTCATACATCATCAAAGTCATAAACATTATTGAAACTGCATCAAACACAAAGTGGGGGACCGGGGACCCCCCATAGACTGTAAAACAAATATATCATTGCTGGCGGGCAGAAACCTCCTATCTCCATATTTTAACTTCTCGTGTAGTATTAACGCCCTACTTGATCATGCTACAGCGTCACACAAAAGCATCACAATTAGCAGATCTGCAACGCGTTTCGAGCTTGGAGATCTACTACTTTTGAAAAAGCATGAAAATGTGTGCAAATCTTTGAATATATATATTTTTTTTAAATGTGGGATTCTACAAATGTCTTCTAAATCCTAACAGTTAAAAAAAAAATATATATATATATATATATATATATATATATATATATATATATATATATATATATATATATATATATATATATATATATATATACATTTTCATGATAAAAAAAAATAGCCAAAGTATAAAATAATTGTCTAAAATCTTAAATGAACCATGGATGCATCCCTGAGTTGAATGGGTTAAAACAACAACTGAACGCATAAAGTATTTATGACAATGATTACTAAGGTGATAAAATCAAGTGTAAAGTGACCCATTGAGTTTAATGGCATGAAAAGTCTTCTGCAACCAGCAGGAGGGGGAAATAGTGCCACCCTTGAGGCCATTAATGAGAACTGCAGCTTTTTCAGTACTTCCACATTGGTCTCATTTCCAGCGGCGAATGCTCGCCGCCTTGGAACCCCGGCATCCCTATTCTGGGTGGAATATTCAAAAAAAAATTGCAGATACAATCTCACGATGTGATGCAACGCAGCACATTGTGAGATTGTAGATCACAGATATTTTGTGGCACTGATTTTTGGTGCAGTGTGGGGAAAAAAAGAGCATACTGTACCAAAAATGTAAGTTGTGACTCCAGTGTATAGAGCAGGGTTCTTCAAAAAACTTTCAGGCCAAGAACCCCAAAGGTGAGAGAGAGAAGAAGCAGGGGGACCCCCCCAGTACACATTGGATTCATGTTAAAGGGATAGTTCAGCCAAAACAAAACGTTTTAAAAATGACTAAAACAAGTCATTTAGGGGGTGAACTATCCCTTTAAATGTTCAGACAATTAACCACTTAAACCCTCAATTACCATTACCATTACTGCATCCAAAGTAATCAACAAACTATACTATAAAAACTGGTCAAACATTGGGCAAATTGTCAAATAATAAAACAAAGTGGCAAAAAATAAATAGCTCAAACAAGCTCACAACGCCTCGTAACATCATTATCTGTGGAACCGAGTCAGACTAAATGTAATGCCTCAACTCCTACAATTCCAAATGCTTATCAGCTTTTTTTATTTGTATATGCCCATTTATGAAGATCTCCGTATCTGTCAGTCCTTGTCCCCTTGTGTTGTGAGCTTGTAGATCTGCTATTTTCACTAGTTTGGGTCCCGGGGAGACATCACATTTCTCTTCTGGGTCTCGGCTGAAAAGTTTGTGAACCACCGGTATAGAGAGGGCTACCAGGACAACTCTAAGTATACCAGAATGCAGCAACTTTCTGTGGAGCAGGTGGGTGGGCCGCGATTCCGCGAAACTCTTTTGAGATCTTCAATCATACATGGAGGTATGGATGTAATCAGCTTCATGTCCAGGTGGCCACCGCCATCTGCTCAGGGTTCATAATGACCTGGACTTTGTGCAAAGTCACAGGGAGCATGCATTAGCATAATTAAGGAATTATCATAATTTAGTCGCGCAGGTGAAAATTTGCAGACGGTTCGTACAAAGCTATAAGGATTTGGATAAAGGATGTTTAAAGGCATAGAATGTAACCAAGTATGTAACTGTACTTTCTTTAGCTCGAGAAAATTAAATACTCACTCAGGGGTTCGAACGGTAAAGTTGTCCAAAAATGGCAACCATTTATACCGTACTTTAGAAGCCTACAGAGGTTACCCCCAGATGAGACGATCCTGAGGCTCCTCAACAGACCACAACCTTTGCTGGTGCACAAGAATTCAGATCAAGCTAGTTTCCTTCGTGTACACTTTCTGTAATAATAATAATAACTAGAAAATGTGCTCCTCGGAGCACAAGTCTCCGCCAGCAGACCCGTGCTATTTTAATCAAATGAAATTCTCTAGGAATGTTCTAATTCTTACTTAAAATAGAACATGTATCTACTGTATCTAATGAGATACAGTAGGGTAAAAGATATATCTTTTAGTTAAACAAAAAGTTCTTTGTTAAAAGGTGAATGTTAAAGAAATATTTATTGTCTTAGTTTTTTGTCATTTAGGGATTCTTTGTCTCTGTTTAGTGTTCTTTCTCTCTGTTTCTTAGCTTTGGCCTTCTGCGCCTTTGCTTCTCCATGAGGTTTCAGATGATGATTTGCTGCTTCTTCAGTTTGCGTAATGGGAGTTAGTTTCATTGTGTGATCTCAGCCTCTCCTGTCTAAGCTATTTATATATTTATATTACATATTGTGATGTCACGTGAAACTGACCAATGTTAGGTGTTCTCAGAGGGACACACACACGCACGGACGGGTGATTTGTACTGGAAGGTACCGTTCCAATCAAGACTGATTGATCCTGTCTTACCTCACTTCAAAAAACCCACTGGTGTGGGGGTTGAGTGGGTGGGGGGTTGTGGGGCGGCCTTATACAAAGAAATATGTTTATACCCCTTTTTTCGAAGTATGCTGCATACCCTATAAACTGCTTTCGGTATGAACAGTAGAAACCATACTAAAATTGGGTTTGTTTTACTTATCATTTCAATCTATAGCAGCAGTTATCACCCACTGCAGGAGTAGTGTGTGGCGGTGTTTACCTGCAGAAACCCCCGGTTCCCTCTCGCTGTATTTTGGGGTTTTCCTTGTTCGTTTCCAAACCCCCCCCCCCCCCCCCCCCCCCCCCCCCCCCATGTCTACCAAAACAAACAACGAAAACACAGGGCAAAGTTACATACTTTGACTTTAAGCTATATCTGTCTCCAATTTTGAAGTGATCTTTGCAGGCTTACAAAGCTTGTTATGTATTTTCCATATCGTCTCTGTCGGGTGTCCAAAACTGTTGCTTTTCAGGATTCAAATACAAAAATATCAAAAGTAGCAGATCTAAGCTCGCGCTGCGTTTCGAGCTTGTGGATCTGCTACTTTTGATGCTTTTGTGTGGCGCTGTAGGTAGATTTACGAAAAAACACAACAAGTTAGAATGTGGAGATAAGAGGTTTCTACCCGACAGCGACGATACAAAACATGTCAATAAAGAGGTCTACATGGATATGAGTGAGATTGTTGGGGGGCCTTTCTTGAATATTAAACACATTTCTGTAACATTCACAAAATAATTGATCAGCAGATGCAGCTTCTGATGAGCTGAACGTTTCCAGCCAGTGATCTTAAAGGGATAGTTCACCCCCAAAAATCAATTAGTCTCTCTCCCTATGGAGACTTGAACATTTTTTGTTTGTTTTTGTCACATTCATAAGCCAATAATTTAATGACCGGCAGCGGTTCCGGTAGGAGACACAAAGGACCCTCTTTGTGTCTCCTACCGGAACCGCTGCCTACCGGTCAAATGGGTGCGTGCATTTTTCAGAGCAGGTTTATTTCTTAATGATCATTCAATCGATTGTGAATGAATTCATGTTATACTATCATTAAGATCTTGCCAAGTCTTTGTGTGTGTGTGTGCGTGTGTGCGTGTGCGTGCGTGCGTGCGTGTGTGTGTGTGTTATTCACCTTATTCCTGGCCCTCCTCCAGGGCGGCGCCATTGCCCTTTTCAGCTGCTTCATTCATATCTGATCCTTCCTCCCTAGCAGGCTGCAGGTGTAATGCAGGTAATCAGTGTGTTGCCAGATTTAGCAAGAGAAAAAAGTGGCCAGATCTATGAAAACAAGCCAAAAAAGAAAAAAACATTTCTACAAGCTCACAGTGTAAGCTTGTAGATCTACTATTTTCTGTCTGTTGTCGATGTCC